>NW_024426119.1:5668350-5869130 GCF_017311325.1 Ursus maritimus | reverse complement strand
ACTGCTGGAGCCCAAGCAAAAATCAAGGCGGAGAACCAAAACATGCTAGCAGCCATTGTATTCTTCACCACCACATACTTGCAGTAAAAAAATGATTTTGCTTTAACATGCAGTTGTCCTGATGAAGCAGGAAGAAATGATTAATCTTATGCAATCTTGACTTTTGAGTACTTTGGTTTGTGTGTTTTCTGTGCTATGTGACAAAATGGGAAGTAATGGATAAGGTGCTTCTGCTGCAAATTGAAGTACAGTGGTTGTCTAAAAAAGAAAGTGTGCGCTTCTTTGAGTTCAAACTAAACTAGCTATGCTTTTAATGGAACACTCTTTTCATTGAAAGAATGACAAGTTATAGTTATTCAGACTTGGGTATTTGGGAGACTTTTTCTCAAAATGAACAAAGTCAGCCTGTCACTTCAAAGAACACAACGGTGGAATTTGTTGCTAATAATAGAATTTAAGCTTTCGAGTAAAAGATTTTTGAAAACTTCTGTCACCAGGAGCTTGACAGCTTCCCAATATTAAAAATATTTTTTGATAAGGTTAGTGGTGATATAATGAATGTGATTTTTTGATATGGTGTCATATCATTATATGATATGTATATAATATGTTTATGTATAATATATGCAGATTATGTTAGATGTGTAAAAATTTGGAAGACCTGCACAACTCAGTGAACCGATATTTTCCAAATGACCAATGTCTGATGTTAAGCATGTGCAGGGGTGAAATCTCCATTCAAAGTGCCAAGAGGTGACGGAATTTTAATGTAACAGCACATGGAGGATACATTGATATGGTTTTATATTCCATATTGCAACTTATCTTTAAGAAACTATTACTTGTCAGGGCGCCTGGGTGGCTCGGTTGGTTAAGCGACTGCCTTCGGCTCAGGTCATGATCCCAGGGTCCTGGGATGCAGCCCCGTGTCAGACTCCCTGCTTAGCAGGGAGACTGCTTCTCCCTCTCCCTCTGCTTGTGCACGCTCTCTCTCTCTCTCTGTGAAATAAGTAAAATATTAAAAAAAAAGAAACTATTACTTCTTAGATTGTGATAGTGTCGTGATTATCTGAAAAAGGCATTAAAACACTCTTTCCTCTTCTAACTACGTATCTGTATGAGGCAGGATTTCATTCATATGTTTCAACCAAAACAACATACTAGAACAGATTAAGTGCAGTTTAATGTTAAGTAGATTAAAGTCAGATTAAACTAAGAGAATCCAGCTGTCTTCTTATATGAGTTTTTTTTAAGAAAATAAGGCTATTTTCACAAAATATTTAAATTAGGCTGACATATAAAGAAGCTATTTTAAACTAAATTAATAAATATTTGAAAATTTTTAAGTTGTTGTGGTGCCTGGGTGGCTCAGTCGTTTGAGTATCTGACTCTTGATTTTGGCTCAGGTATGATCTCAGGGTCATGAAATCAAGCCCTGCATTGGGCTCCAAGCTCAGCATGGAGTCTACTCGAGATTCTCTCTTTCCCTCTCCCTCTGCCCCTCCCACTCATGCTCTCTCTCTCTCTCTTTCTCTTTTTTTCTAAAATAAATAAATATATCTTTAAAAAAATTTTTTTAAGTTGTAGTTTCCAGTATGGTAAATATTTACAGATGTAACCCACATAAACAAAAGTACTTTGAAATCCTCAGTAATTTTTAAGTGTGTCAAGGGGCCCTAAGACCAAAGAATTTGAGAAGCACAGTTTCATTTTAAGAACTGGATAAAACTAAATCCTACCATAGCTATTATAATCAATGTAATAGGAAAAACTTACGTTGAGCTGAAATTAGAGGCACCCTATTGAGTGATCAGGTAACCAATTTTCTGTGTAACCAGTTTTTTCCCACTGGTCATATGACATCTGTTCACTGGAATGTGATTAATAATTCTGGGGGCAATCATTGGAAATAGGGAAAATATCTGATAGTTAAGATCGTGCTTATTTGAAACATTATTCAAGATGTTTTTGTAATTTTAACCTTCTTTGATTCTGTAATGAATGAGTAAAATTTTGCTCTGTAAGTACAAACAGTTGCTAATTTGGTATTAAGATTTTAAAGACAGAAGGTATGTTCTTGCTTCAGCCTCATTCTCCATTTCTGATTATGACTTTTCTCTGCTTAGACATACACATCCTCCACATTCACAGAGAAAAGCAGGTCTAAATCCCTTAACATGTGTTCAGTGACCTTTGCAATCAAGCACCAACCCTCACTAGTCTTATTTGCTGCTTTTCTTCCATCTGTTCTTCCATCATCCATCTCCCCCCATCTCCCATCACTCGTTTTGTATACCAGCCATGCTAAAATTTCTCTAAACACACTTTTGCCTTGCATGCCTTGGGACTTTTTTTTTTTTTTTAAAGATTTATTTATTTATTTGGGGGGGTATTTTTTGAAGATTTTTTATGTATTCGAGGGGAAGTTGAGCAGAGGGAGTGGGGAGAGACAATCTCAATCAGACTCCTTGCTGAGCTTGGAGGCTGACATGGGGCTCAGTCTCACGACCCTGAGATCATGACCTGAGCTGAAGCCAAGAGTCTGATGCTCAACTGACTGAGCCACCCAGGCATCCTGTCTTGGGACTTTTTTTTTTTTTAAGATTTATTTATTTATTCGGGAGAGAAAGAGAGCAAGAGAGAGCATGAGCAGGCATGAATGGGGGTGGGAGTAGGGGAATAGAGGGAGGAAGATGGAGAAGTGGGCTCCCTGCAGCAAGGAGCCCAACGTGGGGTTCAAACCCATGAACCTGGAATCATGACTTGAGCCAAAGGCGCCCCTCATCTTGGGACTTTTGAATATCCCATTTCCTCTTCTGGAATGTTTTTATTCCTCTTTTCCTTAATTCAACAAATTATTAATCATCCCTCAAGATCAAGGGTTATGTATCTTCAATGAGGAGCCATTTTTAATCCATCTGTTCATTCAACAAATGGGAGATGCTAGGTAGTGGTGAACTGATCATACCTGATTCCTGCTTTCATGCATCATGTAAATAATCCCACAAATGAAAGTTGACAGTTGTGGTGAGTGTCCCTCTAGAAGAGATTCAGGATGCTGTGAGAGCTTTAGTGAGAGACTTTGTCTGGGTCGGGGAGGTCAGTGGAGGCTCCCATGAGGATTTAATACTTGATGTAAGCACTGAATAATCATGGGGATAAAAAGAGAAGAGGGAAGGAAAGTGCCCTACATGGGCAAGGGCCTTTGGCAAAAGAGGGCATATGGATTCCAGAGACTAAAAGAAGAGCACTGGGTTGAGTGGAGTGAGGGCAGGAGGGAGAGCATAGCACACTTGAATTGAGATAGGAGGTAGAGCCCAAAGCAAGCAGGTCTCTGTTCACATGTTACTGAGTTTCATCTTTAACCTAAAGGATTTATGAAACTATGAAAAACTGAAGGGATGATGGAGTCTCAGATTTGCATTTTGAAAAGACCACTGTGGCTACTATAGGGGAATAGACTAAAGAGAGGTTAGAGGCAATATAGGGAGATCAGAAATGAGGTTAGTGTAATAATCTAACAGCACAATGTTGGTGGCTTGGATTAGGAAGATGAAGGAAAGTGGGTGGATTCCAGTGATGTTTAGGCAGTGAAACGGAATGGACACGATGATGTACTGGAAGTATGGGAAGGTGTCAAGTATGATACCTGGGATTCTAGCTTACCCAGCTGAATGCATGAAGAGGCCATCCACTAAACTAGGGGGGCCCTGAAGGAGGACCAGATTTAGGAAGGAGCTCCAGACTCCTCTCCAGAGTCAGTGACTGCTGTGGCCCTAGCTTCATACCTTTGCTACAGAACTCTCATTTTGTAAGGACATTTGTCTTTTTCCTTTCCCTTTTTCCCTTCCCTTCCCTTTTCCTCTCCTCCCTCCCTCCCTCCCTCCTGATGTTGCCCTTTCTACTATGGAGGAATCCACCATTGTGTGAGCCTTTAGAGGAGAAGGAACACAACCGCCCAGTGCAGAAAGCAGAGGTAGACCGTGCAACTTCTGCCCAGCCCTGACACAGAGGTCTCAAGTAAATTGGGCTGTGGCAATTATTTGCTTCCATATAGGACTTTGAATTCAGAGCAGTGGGAAAAAAATGGATTTATAGTTGATTTCATGACATTAATGTTCAGTAGTGGCTGTGGAAGTGACCAGGTGGGGTGGCAGTAATGCCAGGGGTAGTGTTCTAATCAGGCTGCTCTTACAGCATCAACTTTGGTATGAATTGTGCTTCTCCATCTCTCTTGATGACTACCCATTTTCTAAATCTGCTTCGATGGCCTTTTAATTTAACATAAATTGATGATGGTAGCTAATATCTCCTGAATGTTTAATGTGAGTCAGACACTGCTCCGATCAGTTCATGTATATTCAATATTGTAATCCTTGTAAGTGATACATACTACTATTATACCACCTCATTGACAAATGAGAGTCTAAAGCATAGAGTGGTTAAGGAATTGCCACACAGGCCCTACAGCTAGTAACTGAAAAAGAATGGAGACTTTAGAGCCTGGCTCCAGAGCTAGCCTTCTTATTAAAGATAGATTTTGTGGCTTGTAAGCAGAAACCTTGACTGGTACGTTTGGTTCTGTGGTCTTTTTCCCCCTGGAAGCTCCAGACACGTTAAGGGCAAAGATGGGGTGTTGCGTTTAGTGCCTGGCACAGTGCACACGCAGTAGGCATTCAGAGCACTTGGGGTAGCAGCAGGAATATTTTCCCCAAGATTCAGCCGCCCTCCCTTTTCTGTAAGCATGCGTATTACTCCTACATGCCTTTGCTCTACTGCTGCACAGGGCAGGGTCCCCAGCACCGCACTCTTTGGTAAATGCTTTCTCTGGTTCGTGGCACTTGTTAACCCAGGGCTGCAGGTGCCAAAACAGGAATGAAAGCTCCTATTGTACAACGTCCATGCAAGGGATCTGTGTTGAGGTTTTTGTGGGGACAGGGGAATGCTGAAAGCCAGCTGACAACACAACAGGACAGAGTGAAACTGTGTAGTTTCGATTCCCTGAGAGCAGGGAACTCGTTTGTTCAGAGCAGCTGAAACAGTTAGGAAACCACAGAGTGTCCGCATTCCATGGAAAGCAGCCTCTGTGTCCCCAAAGCCAGTGAAGCAGCACTCCCTGAAGGTGATACTGTCCCAGCCGAGCTCTTCCCCTCCCTGGGGACTTCCTGTTGCACAAGGAGCCTTTCAGTGCTGATTTGGGAAGGGGTAAAGAGGGCTGAGTTTGGGATGAAATCTTTGATTCAGAAGCTCCTGAAGGTTGAGGGCCTGGGAAGCAGGGGCCTGGGGTTACTCTGTGGCCTCTAGCTTACCAGTGCGGGACATGGTATAGCGCTTCGTCTCTGAAGCCTCATCACCAGACAGTGTGTAGCTGCAGGGTTTCCCTGACAGTCTTGGATAACTGGTGATCTAAAAGCCATTCAGACTGGCTGGAGAGACACATTGTTCCTGGCCTAAATCTCTGGGGAGTTTGTAAGGGTCACTTTTAGTCCAGAGACTAAAGGCAGTGGTCAGCTGTCCCTGCAACTTTCCTTCTGTTTCTAAGACCCAAGACAGGGTCTGAGACAGCCCACAGACGTCTGTGATTGTAGGTTCCTCTTCTCCTTCACCACCGCCCTCACTTCTGTTCCTGCGGGAGGGGCAGGCGTCCCCATTTCAGTGTCTGTGGTGCTCTCTGCTGGCAGCTGCGGACTTTTTGTTCCTTGGAACAGGATGCCTCTATAATCCGGTGTAGGCCCCTCCTCCTGATTTCTTGTACCACAGAAAGCAAATTAGAGGGGATTTGGTCAACAGCCAGTGTCTAGACCTTCCCATTCCCTGAAGCACTTCTCTTGCCCACTTAAGAGTCAATTACCCTGCCCATAAAGATTGAGTCACAATTAAAACGAACCCCTCTCTGTCTTCTCAGTAGCTAGCTCCCTGGGGTTGTAATGCTCTCCCAACTGGGCCAAAGCTATAGCTCATCTCCTGCTGAGGCCTTGCAGGCAAATCAGTCTTAGGTTTCTCTGGTTTTTTGTTTGTTTGTTTGTTTGTTTGTTTGTTTCTAATTTTGTTTTGTTTTGCCAAATGGTAGAACCAAGGGCAACGGTGCCATCTGGCATGACTAGGGCCAAAAGAGTACCTTTACAGAAAAGGGAGAAGCCAGGGTTTGGCGCTTCTCCCCCATAATTTTCAGCAAACACCTTTACCCTAAATAAATATTAAATCCAGGTGAAAACAGCATGCTTACTATGCACTTGCAGCTTTAAGACACATCTCCTGGCCCCACCTGCCGGCCAGATCATTACCATCCAGCCCTGTGATGCAGAAATTCTTAATGTTGCCAGAGCCACGGGATCAGAGATCAGAACCAGTTTCAAAAGTTCAGAATCTATACCGTCACTTGTTTTTCATTAACTGACTTTGTCAATGCCTGGCAATACCATGTTGCCCCCAGAATGGCTGTTCTTCCTCAATTTCTGTCAATAATGAGAACTGATAGAAGAGCAGTAGGAAACCAGTTACCTTTCTTTAAACAGGGTTACATTGGGAAGGCTGAGAATGAGTTACTCTACAAGAAAATGTATTCACAAACTCATTTTTCATTAAAATTTTAAGATTGTAATGTGAGAAAAGCAGGGTGCAGAATACTAGTAAAAAGAGGGGGTGGTGAGGCAGCTGGGTGGCTCTGTTGGTTAAGCATCCAACTCATGGCTCAGGTCAAGATCTCAGGGTTGTAAGGTTGGGCTCTGTGCTGGGCATGGAGCCTGCTTAAGATTCTTTCTCTCCCTCTCCCTCTGCCCCTCCGCCCCACCTAAAGGGGGGGGGGAGAGAAAGGAAGGGGATATGTGTATGTGTATATATATATATTTGTCTTGTATATGAATGAAATATCTGGAAGGATACCTAAGATTAATAACAGCAAATACTTATTGGCATCTACTGTGTGCCAGTTACTCTTCTAAGCGTTTTACATATATTAACTTTTAATCCATAAAAACTCTATGAAGGGCTGTCATTATTCCCGTTTTTCAGACAAGAAAACTGAGGCACAGAAGGGTTAAGTGTTCTGCCCGAAGTTACATATCTAGAGAGTGCAGAGCCAGAATTAGAGCTCAAGCCACCTATGAGCTGCTTCTAGGAAAGAGAACTCATTCGTTAAAGGACGAGAACAAGGAGGGAGATATCTAGTTTTATTCTTCTTTGTACTTTTTGGATTTTGAATTATGTAAATGTCATATATATTACAAGCATAAAAGAATAAAAATTTAATAAAATATTTTAAATGAAGTATAAAATTTTAAATTAATTTTGAAAATTACACCAACCCAGAGATTCGGTAGGAACACAGTGGTTAATAGCACAGATCCAGGGCCAGACCACCTGGATTCAAATTCTGCTTCTGTCACTAAAACAAACAAATTTGTATCCTTTCTGTTCCTCTCAGGGTTATTATTTTGAGGATTAAATAAGTTAATATGTGTGAAGACCTTAGAAGAGTGTTTGATACATAGTAAGTGCTAAGTATTAGCTATCATCATCTAAAATTAAAAACCTAAAGTTACTTGACAATAAATACTGAGCATTTACTGTATGCCAGGCACTGTATATGTACCAGGCACTGAAGGGGTTATGAAACCGGAAGATAGCATCTGGTGGTGGTGGTATCGGTATCGGATGTCCTGGGAGCTGGATGGCCTCTTGCTACTTGGATGGTACAGCTGACACCCTGCCCCAAAAGTCTCCCGCAGGCTTGTTCCTTTCTCAAATCGTATGCCTCACTGAATGCCCAGCAGGAAGTATCATAGCTAGTTGATAGTTCTCTGCTCTTATTTACACTCATGTGACATCTTTTCCAGGAAGTGTGAAATAATTTTACTGTAGTTTATGAAAAACATCACTAACTGAAGCTGTTCTCCCTGCTGCACTTGGCCTGGCTGGGCTCATCTGTGTGGCAAGTCAAAGTAGACCATATTGAAGACATACCTGCTGAGTGCATGCTAATTTCTAATGCTACTTTTAAGAATATTTCACAATAGCTCTTTGCTTCATTGTTGTTACCAAAAGAAGGCACACCCAAGACTTCCATGGTAATAGACATTATTCTCTTTATGTAAGGTCCATGAGGGCAAGAATTTTGCCTCTTCATTGTTATATCCCCAATATTTACAACAAGGCCTAGTATATAGCTCGTACTTAACAAATACTCATCGAATGAATGAATGAAGAAAATGATAGAACCAGTAAGGCAAATGTTAAATTCACTTCAGAGTAGAGGAAATTGAGACCTAAGGGGGTTATTTGACCTACCCCGGGGCCATAGAACTAAAACATATCCCCAGGTTCGTGGGGCTTTGAATCCTACCCTCTTCTCCTAATGCCAAATTGAATCATACCAATAACCTCCAGCTTGATCTAGAAGAATAAAAAGGGCTGTATTACTGCACATGGGTTTGGTTTGGTTGTGCTGATCTTTCACAAGATCAAGAATGTGTTACCACTCTCCCCATGTTCTGCAGTGCTCGTGTGCAGGTCACCTTTTGCCTCAGGCAGGCCCCTCACCTCCACGCAGAGAAAAGCCAGGAGCTGTGGAGGAGGGATAGCATTTGTGAACTAAAGCAACAGAGCAGAGGCCTCTAGAAGTCCCAGACCTCTTCCAGCACTGCTAATTAACATTCAGGGAAAGGGACAGTGCAGACTCCACCAAGGCCAGGATTTCTGTTTACTTTGGTCGCTGTTGAACACCGTACTCCTGGATTATCATTTGGGACTCAATAACTATTTTTTTTAAGGAATGAGCAAATAAATGAAGAAGAGAATAGATGAAGAAGAGGGAACGGGGGAGGAAAGAAGGCAGACAGAGTACAAGAGAAAGGGAGAGATGACTGTGTATAAGAAGAAGGATATAAATCTTAGGGGTTGGTGAATGCTTTTTTTCCCCTTCTGTTTTCTGAAGGATATGTTTTACTGGCACAGAGGAAAAAATTGGGCTGAGAGACTAAAGACAGTTTTTGTTTGGGAATTACACACCTTGGTTCTCACTCATTTCCATAGTTGAAATAGTCAATTTGAATATTCACTTACCTATCTCTTTATGCCTAACTTTCCACAACTTGAAATGATTTGCCATGTACTGATAAACATGAGAGAAGGGGTTATAGGAACAACTAACGAGAAGGAATAAGAAATCCCTTTCTGTTGCTTTGATGAATGATTTTGAAGCTCCCACATGGATTTGGGTATATTAGTCATCAATAGCATGACCAGTAGGAATGTTGCTCAATTTGTAAATAATATTTGCCTAAGTGCGCTTAATCACAAGCTTCTGTGTCCAAAGATTGTTTCACTATTGCTGCATGACTTTTCTCCCTGCGGACTGCCCCTTGAACCAGGATGTCTAGTTCTTGAGCTCTGTCCCATAGAGGTTAACTATCCCATAAGCCCTACAGACCAAAGGGAACCTCATGTAAAATGCCTGGGCCAGAGACTGGGACTGCATGGGACACCACCGACAATCATTATCTTTGGATAGAAGTCAGTGTCCTATTCAGCCTTTAGCTCTGCTTGACCAAAATCCTATTAGTCAGCAGTGGGTTGCTTTTTCCAGCTGTGATAACCAGAAGAATTTTTCCAGGCTACCAAGTTAAAGAGCAGAGATCTTAAGAACAGGTCAAGTAATATAGCCAGGAGGTAGCTTCTAGGTCGGCAGGGAGGTGCCGTGGGCTCTGGTCCCAGCTCTGATCTGGACTCTGGTCCCAGCTCTGATCTGGACTCTGTGTGACTCCAACAAAGGCTTTTACCTCTTTCCTGGAAATAAGTGTGTTTGTTGGAAAAGAAGAAGAGCACATTGAGCCCTGTCTAGAGAACAACAGAAGTCATTCTTTGCTGATTTACTTTAGTGACCACGACCAGTCCTACCATTTGTTAAGTGGACACAGACCTTCCTACTGAGGTGACAGAGATAATTAGTGATTCGTAAACTCTGGCAGTTTCCTAACAGTTCGTAAGCAGTGTTTCATTCTCATTAGGCTGCTTTGAATGGAGAAGAAAGAACATGAAAAAGACTGATAAATTATTTAATCAGTCACAAAGATCGTCATTCAATTGAGAACAGATACTGAGTTCTTGTCTTTTAATTTGTTGTCCAGAATTATTTGTTCATAAGACCACAGGTGATTTGCTGAAGACAGTCATGCTTACTGACAACTGCTTTGCTTAGAAATATGCCCTGTGCTCCCATTTCAAATATTGCGTCAGTGAATAAGAAAGAAAACATTTCATTGAAAATTCCCTTGTGTTTTCCACTCCATCACTCCTATGATTAATTTTCTTCATGAAGAACGGGGTGTCACCAAAATTTCAAAAATATTTTCCAAGTGTTTTCCATAATACAAAGGCTAATTTTTCTGAGGCTTTTTATCTTGAATCACCCAAGCTAACTTCCAAGTGCATTTTTATGTAGTTTTGGAAGTATCTTCCTCTGCTTTTCATTACATTTTCCTAATTTTTGCCAAACTGATTTTGAAATTGTAAGAGGAAAATCTAGTGACTTCAAAATCAATTAATGTCTGGCCGTATTTGTCAGGCAAGCAGATTCACAGTAGTTTAGGTTATAGAATGTCTTTTACTGTGTGTTAATTGCATGTAAACAAGGCACTTGTATGCAGAACAAACATTGGAGTAGGGAAGTAATGTGATTAATCCATCTATGATTTGTTAAGAGCTTTTGGGAATTCTCACTCTGTCCTATTCTTCTTTTCCTTAGTCCCTTCTCACTGTCTGGAGATGATTGAAAATACTGTCTCCCATCTGTTTTTAAGATCTTGAAATTATGAAATTACAACATTGTGCTTTTCTGGTTGAGCATAAATACTTCAGTAATTGATGGCATTCGGTAGTGAAAAATAACAGAATTGTAGCTGGTCCTGTCCTACTGTAGTCAATAGTTTAGGGTAGTCCACGATTTAAAATTTAAATATTTAAATAAAAATTAAATATTAAAGTCATTTATATATTCATATAAATTATTTATATTAATATTATGTTAAATACATAAATGCCTTGTCCCCAGTTTATACTTATCAAGAGGAAGTGGCATCCAACTCCGTGTCTGCCTGGAGAATGCACATGTGTAGAGCTACAAAGCAAGTTTTAATATGTCTAACTTCCTGTTTGCCATCAGTGATTAGATTTCTTTAATTTTGGCCCAAATGACCCAAGAAGTTATAAAAGTGGAAAGAGAAAAGTGACATCATTTCACATACACATCAGCTCATTGACATCCTTGCACATATGGATCAGGGCAGATTTTTGTTTTGGTTTATCTGACTTTGCCTTTTCTAGTTGCAAGGCAAGAAAGAGGTCAACTCTAGTCCTGAGTGTATCTAAGCTTCAAATCATTCCAAATTAAAGTGAATTTTATTTAATCTTTCTCTTCAAATTCTATGACAGAGCAGGAGCCCTTGCTAGTTGAGTTAGGTGGTAGGAAGATAGCAAAGAAAAGAGAAGAAAACCAATGTTATAGAAGAGTTTTCAAGGTCACTCAGGGAAGCTTACCCTTCTCATCCCTCATTCTCTCATTATCTTTTTCAAATGGCACCTAAAATAACAAGGTGATGGACTAGGTCCAAGAATGAGCCTGGTGAACTCTCACCAGAGAAGACTTCATGGACCAGGGACTCAATGGGAACATTTCAAAGATTGTTCCATTAGACTAAAGGCTGTGTCTTCCTCCTGGCTCTGACTTGGCTACTTAACATCTTGGTGACTGCGCACTTCTTAGAGAAAACGTTTTCTTAATTTTCTTTTCTCTTTCTTTCTTTCTTTCATTCAACAAATGGGACATTTTGGTAAATAGGAACATACCTAAAAGACAAAAAAGGTGCAAGGATGTGAACATAAAACTAGCAAAAGAAGAAATACAAGTGGCTACAGAATTTTTGAAAAGCTCCTCAGGTCTGGTTTTAAAATGACAGGACAGCACTGGACATTTCCCCATCTCCCAGAAATCACCCCAAAGCAACAGGGGAACAAAAACCAGGCATGCTAAATCTGTCTGATTAAAATAACAGACTTTTGAAACTCGTAACCATGAAAAGCTGCCTAAAAATTGTGATAGGCAGTAAAGACACAGGGAGATG
Organism: Ursus maritimus; assembly: GCF_017311325.1. Taxonomy (NCBI): domain Eukaryota; kingdom Metazoa; phylum Chordata; class Mammalia; order Carnivora; family Ursidae; genus Ursus; species Ursus maritimus. The sequence goes on along the minus strand of NW_024426119.1, from coordinate 5,857,014 downwards.
AGGAGCCTGCCTGCACTGCAGACTTTACAGAAGAAGCAGGTAGAACACAGTTCTACTTCCTGTGGCACAGCATGAGGAGAAAAACAACAGGCATTCATTTGCCACAGTGGGGATGAAGTGCACAAGGTGGTAACAGGGACTTCCCTGGATTTTCTTTCATGGAAAATCTAAAAAATATAAGGCAGTGTGACAGAACAAGGAATTATACAGAGAAGGCACACTTGTCAGAGCAGTTTATAAATGAGGCAGTAGAGAAGAAGAATTTGCTACACTGTTAGTAATCCTGCAGGATAGCTCTCAGTTTACTCAGAATTAGAGGCTAAAAATATTCAGTCATTCATATACCATGTGCCATAAAAAGAAATCATTTTTTTCCTGGAAACAGAACCGTGGCCACATGTCTACATAAACATGAAATAAATGGTCCAGTCAGAACTCACCTCATTCATATATGACTAACAATCAAAAGGAAATCACAGAGTTTAGAATTTTTAAAGGGTGTGGGAGTGAGAAAGGAATAAGGGAAAACAGATGACAGGGAAATAAAACTTACCAGGAAAGAAAAAAGCCTATATTAAAAAGATGAAAACTATATTGCCATGAAATTGAAGAATTAAAGATGTCTGTCTCTAACAGTATGACTGACTAAATACCTTGTCCTATCATTTTATTAGAAACAACTGTGCTGAATAAAAGATATTTTTTTATGAAAATTCATCAGTGAACTGACAACAAAATATGAAATTCCCCAACAGTGAAAATGGGAATCCAGAAAGATAGGTGGGTCATTGAAACTGGTTTTGCCTCCAGTGAATCTGTAAAACCACTTCATTTTTCAGTCTGTCAAGATGCAAGAGAAAAGAGAACAAGCCTGGAACTGCCATAATGTGGAGGTCTTACAGAAGACAACCTCCCATTAACATGATACCTCAAATGGTGTGACATTAATGTAAAAGTAAATTGGCAAAAATGCACCACTCACCCATTGGGAACAGTAAACTGAGGGGAAAAATTAGTTTTCCTCAAGATTCCATAACTACAAAAACTCCTCACATGGATTGGAAGCTCTAATTCATACTATGTGTGTGGCCAAAAACCAAAACCAAAGACAAACAAACAAACAAACCCTTAAGCTAGTGGTTCTTGAAATATTGCCCCTGAAGCTACTGTATCCACATCACCTAAAAAGTTGTCAGACATGCCAAATTTGCACCCCTTGTCAGACCAAATGAATCAGACACTTGGGTTGGGCCTCAGGAATCTGTTTTTAACAACCGAGTCAGTTGACTTTGGTGTATGCTAATATTTGAGAACCATTGCCTTAAACTAAGATTTTGTTTTAAGTTGCTGCTGGGCCGATACACTAAAAAGCATGAAACATTGCTGAGAGAAATTAAACTCTAAATAAATGGAGAGAGTTACCATGATCATAAATTAGAAGACTCAACATCGTTAGGATGTTAACCTCCACAAACTGACCTGTAGAAACAATACAATCTCAATCAAAATTCCAACTTATTTTTAATGTAGATATTGATATTCTGATCCTAAAATGTTTTGGAAACACACAGAATCTAGTATATCCTAAACAGTTTTCCAAAAGAAGGAAAGAGTCAGAGGACTTTTCTAACTGGTAGCAGAGCTCACTATAAAGTTAAGTTCACCAAGACTATATTTGTTTGGCATCAGAATGACCACATAGATCAGTGGAACAGAATAAGGGTCTAGAAATAGGCCCAGGTATATCTGACCAACTGATATTTAACAGAGGTGCCAGGACAGTACAGTGGATAAAGAATAGTCCTTTAGTAAATGGTACTGAAAACATCAGATAGACATATGTAAAAGTACCAGCTGTAACCCTTACCTCATACCACACTCAAAAATTAAGTTAAAATGGATCATTGATTTAAATTTAAAACATAAAATCACAAAACTTCTAGAATAAAACTGTTTTCTTCTAGAATAAAACTGGAGAAAAATCTTTGCAAACCTGTGTTATGAAAAGAGTGCTTAGGGGCACCTTGGGTGGCTCAGTCGGTTAAGTATCCGACTCGATTTTGGCTCAGGTCATGATCTCAGGGTCATGATCTTAGGGTCATGAGATCGAGCCCTGCATTGAGCCACACGTTGGGCTCTGCACTCAGTGGGGAGTCTTCTTGAGATTTTTCTCCCTCTCTTTCTGTCCCTCCCCCTGCTTGTGTGCTCTCTCTCTCTCTAAAATAAATAAATTTTAAAAAGAAAAGAGTTCTTAAGGCACAAGAAATAGGGATTATAAAAGAAAAATTCATGAATTGCACTTCATCAAAAGCAAAAACTTTCACTCTTTAAAAGATACCATTAATATCCAAGATCTATAAAGAACTTCTCAAACTCAACACCCAAAAAACAAATAATCCAGTCAAGAAATGGGGAGAAGACATGAACAGACACTTCTCCAAAGAAGACATACAAATGCCTAACAGACACGTGAAAAAATGCTCCATATCACTTGCCATCAGGGAAATACAAATCAAAACCACAATGAGATACCACTTTACACCAGTTAGAATGGCTAAAATTAACAAGACAGGAACAACAAGTATTGGCAAGGATGTGGACAAGGGAGAATCCTTTTACAGCTGTTGGTGGGAATGCAAGCTGGTACAACCACTCTGGAAAACAGTATGGAGGTTCCTCAAGACATTAAAAATAGAGCTACCTTACAACCCAGCAATTGCACTACTGGGTATTTACCCCAAAGATACAGACATAGTGAAAAGAAGGGACACATGCACCCCAGTGTTCATAGTAGCAATGTCCACAATAGCCAAACTGTGGAAGGAGCTGGGATGTCCTTGAACAGATGAATGGATAAAGAAGATGTGGTCCATACATACAATGGAATATTACTCAGCCATCAGGATGAATACCTACCATTTACATCCACATGGATGGAACTGGGAGGGTATTGTGCTAAGTGAAATAAGTCAATCAGAGAAAGACAATTATCATATGGTTCATATGTGGAACATAAGGAATAGCACAGAGGATCATAGGGGAAGGAAGGGAAAACTGAATGGGAAGAAATCAGAGAGGAAGACAACCCATGAGAGACTCTTGACTTCTGGAAACAAACTGAGGGTTGTGGAAAGGGAGGTGGGTGGTGGGATGGGGTAACCGGGTGATGGGCATTAAAATGGAGGGCATGTGATATGATGAGCACTGGGTGTTATGTGCAACTAATGAATCATTGAACACTACATCAAAAACTAATGATGTACTATATGTTGGCTAATTGAATTTAAATTAAAAAAATAAAATTATTAGAGTGGTATTATTTCAATACTCAATAAAAACATCACTTTAAAAAATAATAAAAGATACCATTAAGTAAATAAAAAGTTAACCAGAGATTGGGAGAAAACTCATCAAATTATACATTTAAAATTAATAAATTTTCTTTTAAATTAATGAATTTATGTATTCTTAAACACTTAAAATTGATGAATGTTATTATTCACCAATAAAGTTTATTTTATTTTTTTATTTTTATCTTTTTAAGATTTTTATTTATTTATTTGACAGAGAGAGAGACAGCCAGGGAGAGAGGGAACACAAGCAGAGGGAGTGGGAGAGGAAGAAGCAGGCTCCCTGCGGAAGAGCCCAGTGCGGGGCTCAATCCCTGAGCCAAAGGCAGATGCCTAATGACTAAGCCACCCAGGCACCCCAATAAAGTTTATTTTAAAAAATTAAGTATTTAAAGCAAAATATAAGATCACTTATAAATGTTTATTCAGTAAACCCCAGAGTTCCTAATATATGAGGCAAATTTTGACAGAATTGAAGGGATAAAATAGTCAGCAACAAAATAATAGTGAGAGACTTCAGTACTCCACTCTTAATGGATAGAACAACAGAGAGATGAGGGGTGCCTGGGTGATGCAGTTGGTAAGTGTCCAACTCTCGGTTTCAGCTCAGGTCGTAACCTCGGGGTCATCAGATTGAGCTCTGTGTCAGGCTCCACACTCAACCTGGAGTCTTCTTAAGACCCTTTCTCCCTCTCTCTCTGCCCTCCCCCCCCCCGCCCAGTGCTCGTGCTTTCACGCTGTCTCTCTCATAAATAAATTTTTAAAAAAAAGAACAACAGACAGATGATCAATGAGGAAATCAAGGGCTTGCAGCACACGGTAGACCATTTGGATGTGACAGACATGTATACACGCTCTACCTAAGAACAGCAGGATAGACTTCCTTCCCAGCTGCACGTGGTACATCTGTCAAGCCACAGAAGACATTGAGAATCTTAAATGCATTATTAGTAAGTGAAAGAAGCCAATCTGAAAAGACTACATACTGTATTATTTCAACTATATGACATTGGGGAATCAGTAGGGAAAGGGCTTCCATCTTTTACTTCATACATTTCTATAATTCTTGAAGTTTATATAATTACAGTGAACATCATATTTCTCTATCACTTTTGCAATTATAAATGCATGTCTGGAAAACATGAAGTTATCCATGCTCGATATAAACCACCGCAAAGTATAAGGAAGTGCAAAGAAAAATGAGTGAATTTTATCATTATTCTTCTCTTCCATCCTAAAATAACCACTTTAAGTACACAGGCATCTTTCTTCCCAGTGTTCTGTATACTAAATCTGTTTATGTTTATTTGTGTGCCTATTTATACATTGAGGATATAATGTACATGCAATTTTGTATTTGTCTTTTTCTCACTTGATGTAATATATCTCCCAAGCTTTAAGGATTCTGAAAAAAAAGCTCTACCATTTTAAAAATAACACTATACTGCTTTATACTGTTGATATATTTTTATTTAATCATTCCCTTATATTTAGGCATTTAAGACCTTTGTTTTGTTTGCTATCAGAACTAATTATTTCTTTAGGAAAAATTTCTAATAGAAGAATACTGGGCCGAAAAAATGAGCATTTTTAAAGCTTTTGTTTCACATTACCAGATTGCCTCCCAAAAAATTTGTACGAGTTTGTGCTTTCACGAGCATTACATGAGAATGCCCACCTTAACATACCCCCTTACAAACTCTTAAACATTTCTGAAGAGTCTTTCACATATGGAAGTCATGGCTTGAACAATGGAAGAGAAAACAGAGGGTGGCTTCATTTCATGTGAGAGATCTTGTGGCTTTAGCCCATTAGCATTAAAATAACAACTCCCATGTTCCTTTTATCACCAGCATTATCTTGATGGTATATTTTAAATCAGAGGACATTCAGGAGCCAGATATGACAAGCTGGAGTTTTGAGATTTTGTTGTAGGATTCCTGGGAACATTTTTCTTGCATATTACCTGGTTTTATTTGGTCTTAAGTGTCAGTGCTAATGTTGCTGGTTGCATTTACTTTCCCATAAATAATAAAATAAATTTAAAAGGTTGTCAAATAGCAATAGTCTCACTCCTACTGGAATACTTGTGAATGAAAAAAGTAGCATTAGTTACTACGACATAAAATCAGGAGGACAAGAGATGGTCCATGTTGAAACACTGGACACAGCAAGCTAGCTTTTAGGTTGGTTTAGAGATCTATTTCTCACTTGATGAGTGTGTTGAAGGGAGCTTCACAATGAGATAAAGACCAGGGAATCATCTGCTCTGGAGAAATGAAAAGTCCTTTGAGGTCAGCCCAACAAAAAGTCAGGCTGCAATGTTTAGAGATCGCACAAGAGTTTCATGTTAGATAAAGTTCTTAGTTTAGCCCCAAAGAGTTGGAATCAATAAACCATTGAAATTCTCACCCTCTAAATGTAGACATGAAAATACCACTGGGCATCTGCCTGCTCATCTCCATGGAGATGTTTTGATTCACATCTGATTATAGCCGGGCTTTTGCATCAAGAGCTTGACCACCCTTTTTCTAATGTCAGTCACATTTTATGGCTAAACTCCGGGTGCTTATAAATTTCGTTTCTGTATTTTTTCTCTATTTCCCTTTTAGATTATAGGCTTTTATATGCATAAAAAGTGACATGATAATTCAGATCTGTATCAGTTGTTTTTTTAATCTTTTAATTTTGTGCATGAATTTGTGGTATGTGGTGGGGTCGCACTGTTTGCAGGAAAATTAAGGCAATCTGTTGGTAACAACAAATGCCTAGATTACTCTGGTCTTCCCTTACAAAGAGATTCTTCATTATGCTTATTTTGCAGGGACAGAAAATGTTGTTTGCCCTCTGCCCATTTATATCGTGTTGCAGGCAATATCCTTTTTAAAACAACAACAACAACAACAACAACAACAACAACGGGCCCTATACTTAATTTATTTCTTTTGCTTATTGAAAACTATCATAAGAATGTTCCCTTACTCTCTCATTAGAGAAACACTTTCGTTAACAATTTGGTAAGCACTGCCCGGTTGGGGAGTAAAAGGGGTGAAAACAATTTAAAAGGAGGCTCTGTCTGTAGGTGGTTTCTTTGAGAATAGGTTTCTTTGTAAGTAGGCAGGTAGGTGCTATCCACAGTGACTGTGCAGACTCAGTGGCTGAATGATAATGTTGTAGGACCCTTGTGTCTCTGTTTTCCTATTGTTATGCAAATACTCTGGGTGACCACCATTATTTGACACAGGCTGGCAGAAGGTCCAATTCATGCATGGGTCCCTGTTCCCTTGACTTCCTGTAGAAAAGAGATGCTTGGGCTGGAGCAGAGCTGGACAAACTGAGGATTTGGGCTTGTTCTGTTGTTGCTTGCTTTTTTATATGGTAAGCTTGAGAGCAGCCTTGAAGGGACTTTGGGCTCAAGCTGCTGGCAGCCTGAGCTTAGGTGCCAGCTATTTAAAGGGGAGCACTGAAGTGCCAGCTGCCTGTCATCTAGCGATCTCAGGGCCCTCAAGTCTATGAAAAGTTAAGTTTTGCATACCCTCCCTCTTGCTGACTGGGGAGACCAGGCTAACTGTTCTCAGTAAACTGAGAGATACCCATGGGGGCATCCATGAGAGAATCTTGCTTATCGCCATGCCCATCTCTGAATTGAAATATTGTTGCTAGGTCCTATCTTCTTGATGAACCTAAGGATTGGTATAATGACGTACAACGGATACATGAGATTGGTTTTTAAAAATTAGATTTAGTTATGATTGAAGTAGAAGTCTGTGCCATGGCATGTTGGTAAATGTTTAACAACTGGCCGGCTGGGGGGGGTGGAGTGTGGAAAAGTCATGATTTACGGATTTTGCTAATTTCCTTGGTGTAAATACTCTGCATGTGGCCAATTTTACGCTGCTAAGTAAGATCATTGAATGCAGAATTGGGAAGAGCCCCACACAGTCAGTTCCTGCAGGCTGTAGTCAGCATCTCACTGATGCTGTGTATCAGCTGGGTGACTTTTCAGTGCCAGATATCATCAGCAAAAGCTAGTTATATCTCCATTCGCTATAATAATCCAGGGACCTGTATTTCCCTTCGAATTTTGATGACTGACTTTTGGTGTTCAATGCTGGGATAATATTTTATAGGTTAGCCTTTTAAAGATCTTACTGTTACAAACATTGAGAGAGGAACAAAATAATTTCACTGAGAAGAAACTATTCTGTTTTGCCAACTATGGTAAATATCTTTAGATTTGTTCGAATGGAATCGTCCTCTTTTGGCTGCACTAGGTATTCATTTGAAAAGGGTGGTTTAGGCTGGAACCTTTAGCTCTTGCTTAACTACAGCATGTCTGAGTATTTTTCAGGCCATCTCTCTTCTTTTGTCATTTAAAGTTAGGTGAATTCTATCTAGTAGATAATGTATGAAATTATGAGAAAGGTAATATTAATCCAATGTCTAAATTGAGGGTGGACCTGCTGAGGTCTCTCTACACATCTCCCCGATCATAAAATCCCCAGAGAGAAAGGTTACATAATTTATCTTGTTCAGTTGGATTTAGCAGCTCTTGGCTTCTTGAGTAGCAAGAGACCCATGGGGAGAGAAGCTGAGCCAGGGAGGCTCCAGCCATGGCCTAATAACCCCAATGCTAGGCCTCAGGCACCAGCTGACCTCTGGGAAAGAGAGTTTGGCATTTTCTTTTAGTCTTACTCCAGTGTCAGCTCACATTGGCCAGTCTTTTTAGGGCTGTCTCCCTACTTGAGTGGCCTTGTTCCAATTTTTTTCTTATTTAGGGAATTTCCCTTTTTCCCTCCATGTCCTAATAGGGAAACCTCCCTTTATCCTTGCTCAACCTTCACTGACTTTTGAGACAGCTTAAGCAACCTCCCTTATCTTTTCTCACTGAAATATCCTCTGTCTGGATGGTTATGTGCACACAGCCATGATAAATAGTTCTATTGTTTGATATTGTGTTGTATTGTATTGATGTGTTATGAGTATCCAGCCCTTTCCTGAGATTTTTTGAGGTGTGTCAGTGGGTCTGATTCCCTGGACTATGACTCACTTAGTCTAGACGAGGGGATCACTAGAGTTTGTTAGGCATCAGCTCATGCCCTAGGGAGAAGGTGGGTCAGGTTGAATGATGTGCTATGTACTCTAGCAGGTAACCAAGATCTTATATGATTTGTGAATAGAGGAGGATCCTTTTGCAGTGTTGAATGCAGGGCGAGAGCTAATGGTCTAGAAAGGCGTGGAAGACTAAAGGAACAAATTGCTGGGTTTTCGGTGTTTATACCAGTTGCCAATATTTTCATCTTAATTTTTGGTCTGATTTTTTCATCTAATGACTTCCAGGCCTGACCTGTGCCGTCTCAGCTGTGCTGAGCTGAGATTACTCACTGCATTTGACTTTATTTGTAACATGTCAAGATCTTGTGCTTCAGTCTCAAGGGCCCTGGAGTCCTCTGAGCTGGCTGTAGAACTATAGAAAGTAACTGAAAGACAAATTGTAAGGAAACAAGTCTTTAGCCAAGTCCTCTTGCCCTACCCTGAGAAGGACTTATTCTACCTCTAGTCAGTGATCAAATGTGGGAAAAAGAAAAGAGGCAATAGTTAAAACTCACTAACTCCTTATAGTGCTGACAAGAGTCTTGCTAGTTCTGCTCTGAAAACTGTTTCCTTGAAGGAGGGGGCTGATCACTTTCTCTGATCATACTGTCTCTACTGAAGAGTTTAGGAAGAATTCATGGTGGCAAAATGACTTTGCAAAATCAAACATTATATTCAATTTAAGGGATGATTGTGTGAGCTGTGGAAATGAGATTTCCATGTTCTAAACCCAAGAGAAAGTCAGTTGTGGTTTTGTTGAACACATTGGCTTATGTCTCCCAAAGGACCAAGCAAAACTCATCACAGTGATCTTTAACCCCCAGCACTATTCATTGCTTTCTATTTATTAAACAGTTGAAGTCACATGCCTGAGTTCCTGGCCTCACTGAACACGAATAGTCCAGCTATGGGGCATGATTGTATCCAGTGTGGAACAGTGGACATCTCAACAAGTCTCTCCAAACTATAATAGCAGAGAAAACAGCCAGAATTCAGATAATCTTGATGATCCAGGACCCCAGACAACCCTAGACAAGAAGCTCTTTCTCTGGCAGTTACCCTATTTCTCCCTCCTATTGGAGTGTCTCCAGAATATTCCTTTTTTTTTTTTTTTTTTGGTCTCACTTAGAAAGGGTTTATATGTGAGAAATCTCAAAATCCTGTGTAAATTGAGATACAGATAATTTTTCTGGGACAAGTTTACTTACACAAAGTTTCAGGAACATTTTCAAGTTAAATATTCTTTGCTCTCTTAATATAAAAGTGCGAGGGTGCCTTACTAATGTAAGGATTGGCACTTCTTTTCACAAATACTGGCAACATAGACTCTCCTGGACTCCAAAGAAGGCATGAGTTTTATTTTTGAAGTTGCTGCCCTGAATCCTTTTGGGAACAAAGAGGGTATAAGTACATAAAATATTTCCAAGGATCGTGAGTGGATCTCAAGAAAAGAACGTGGCACGTCTGTATGATTTCTTTCCTAATGACTGGAGGTACTCATAGAAATGCAGTCGCTTTGTCAATGTGAACATTTACTTTGTGTGTGAATATCAGGACACATGACAGAATGAAGCAGTGGGAAATAAAACCATCTCAGGAAAGAGCCAGAGAAATGTAAAGTAAGGAGAGTGACTTGGATCAAGAAAGGAAGAGCATGGATGGTGCCTGTGGAAGTTGACCTTGTCAAGAAGAGAACAGTCAGAAAAATCAGGGAGAGAACATTTGTCCTGAAGGATGGGTGGTGATAGGAAAGTTGTAATGGCCTGAGGTAAAACTAATGAGGGGCACCATCGTAAGCTTGACAGTGCTGTGTGGTATGGCTGTACCTTGTACACGGCCTGTGGTCCTCTCTAGGAAAAGCTTTCTTGGATGAGAAACAGCTCACAGAGTGCCTGAAGCTCTGAAAACTCCTTATAGAGGAGACTTACTAAGCAGGATGAACAGAAAGACTTGTCCCAAGGGCAATCTGTAGGAGAAAATCTTGCTTACTCCTTGTTTGGTAGCAGTAGGGCTGGTCTGGAGCTAAAAGACCATGTTCTGACTTCTGCCTCCAGAGACTAAGTCTGGACTTTTTCTGCCAGAAACTATAGGTAAGAGCCACAGATTCTATCTAATGTGACTGTTCTTCCTAACAGGCTAGCTATGCTGAGCTGGCCTTACCCCTCTAAGTAATAAAAAGAAGAGCTTACATTGTCATCGCTTTTTTGTTCCCCCAAATTTTAGGGACTTAAAAATGAAACATTTGTTAATAAGCTTTTTTACACTTCAATTTCCATTTAGAAAATATGCTTGTAATTTCTTAATTTTGTAGGCATGGAGATTAGAAAGATTTAGTTATGTCACATTCCAGTAAAAAATACGTTGCTAAGCTTCAAGTTTATTCCTTATAAAAAGGTTGCCATGCACAAAACAATTACAGAGTTTGTGTATCTCTGCCCATCCTGGTGCCAAGAGGAGCAAAGGGAGGAGGTCGTAGGCGTTGCCCAGTGGCAACCCTGTCCGTTTGTAAGGAAACTGCTAATCCCGTGCTGTTCTCCACTTTCTGTGTGCATGGCATGGGGGAACAGAGCTTTCTCTCTTGTAATGTGCGTGTAGGCTCTGAATAATAAAGAGGATAACAGAGAAGCACTCATTTTAAATTGTATATATTCTATCAAGTGGCCTTAATCTTCCTCATGTATATTTTTTTGACACATAAATTAGGAAGTTGTCTCTGATCTCTCTGAATTGTCTACATAGAGTGTAAGTAAGTACTTTTTTTTTTTTTTTGGGGGGGGGAGCTGAGTAAATACTATGGACTTACTCACAAAATAAGAAAACATGTAATCATGGCTGCAGTTGCGGGTGAGAAATAAACATTGTTTTAACTAGTATTTGCAAAGTGATTTATAATTTGTAAAGCACTTATGTATCTTGTTTATTATACTTTCAGGTTTTCTGAAGAGTACTCATTTTCATTTAATGCAATATTCCTAGGGGAAGCTGGAAAAAAGTTACGGCCATGAGTGAGCTCTAACTACCTTTCTGTTTTCCTGTTGCTTCATTCCAGCAGTGACCGTGTCCAGGGAAGAGCTATGTTTTTATATCAGTCAGGAGAGAGTAGTTTTAGCCACAATGCCACAAATCCCCAAATCTCTGGTTATTAGCAACACAGGCTTATTCCTCACTCATGTTTTATGATCATCCTGGGTCATGTGGGGGCTCTTCTCCACATGCTGACACTCAGTAACATAGGCTAATAGAGGCTTCCCAGTATGGAGTTTTATCAATTACTAGTGGCCAGCATTGTAGAAATTCATGCATTGGCTCTTCAAGGCTTCCAACTGGATGGGACACATCACTTCCCCTCATTTTGTACCTCCGCCTGTCCTGGTGCCTGTAGATTTCACTGGCCATAAAAAGTTACTTAACCGCACCTAACTGGAAGCATTTGGGAACTCTGATTCTACCATGTGCCAGAAAGAGAACTGGAAATATCATTGAACAATACTAATAATTACTAGTTTTATTGACAGTGGGCCTGGACCTTGGCAAAATTGTGAAGGCAGAGAATTTTCTTTGGGTGTTCCTTTCTCAGTGTCCTGTATCTTCTCTGTTCCCTAATCCTTCTCTTGGCCACTTCAGTTACCTGGGGCCCTTTTCTTCCATCATCAGAACTGGTGACAATTGATATTTTTGCTAGTTTGTGTAATTTTCAGGTCAATATTATGTCTCCAAGATTATTTACCTTTTGTAGCTTTATCTCTGATGATGGAGTTAAAACCTTTCCCCCAGTAATGGTTGGAGAGTTTCTTTTCCTGTGGAGTAGGGTTAGGCATTGAGAGGACAGAGGCAAGAAGGTGATCTCCTGAATTCACACCCTGTAGGTGGAAACACACACATATAGCTGGTTCTGTCATGGAGATGTAGCCAGATGACATGACATGGGCTCTTTTCTCAAAGAGCTTACTTTATAGTAGTGAAGGAAACAAAAAGAAACACAGAGCCACATCTATAAGCCAAAATGACCCTTCTGTTCCTCCTGACAACATATGAAGCATGTTTTCATGTGTGATAGACAGAATAATGGTGTCCATATCCTAATCCCCTAAATCTGTAAATACGTTATCTTGTATAACAAAAGGGACTTTGTGAATGTGATTAAGTTAGGAGTCTTGTAATGGGAAGATTATCCTGGTTTTTTTAGACAGGCTTAAAGAAATCACAAGGGCCACTATAAGAGGGGAGGCAGGAGGGCCAGAGACACAGAAGGAGCTGTGACAGCTAAAGCAGAAGGCTGGGTGACGTGGCCATGAGCCAAAGAATGTGAGTGACCTCTAGAAAATGGAAAAGGGAAGAAACAAATTCTCCCCTAGAGCCTCCAGAAGGAACAAGGTGCATTCCAATGCCTTGATTTTAGTTCTGTAAGAACCCTTTCCAACTGTTGACTTCCAGAACTGTAAGATAATACATTTGTGCTGTTTTAAGCCACTAAGTTTCTGGTAATTTGTTATAGCAGAAATAGGTAACTAATATTTGGAGACTTAAAGAAAAGGGGTTCAGAATGGGCTTCATTGTCAGAGAAAGTCCTAGGTGAGTCACTTCCTCACTATGAGTACTGGATCAATATATACATGACTTCTCTACTCCTTAGATTCCTCATTGGTAGAAGCAGGGCAAAGTTAACATCTATCTACTTATGAAGATTGCCATGAGGTTAAATCAAATGTTATTTGTTTGGCCCAGAGTATGGTATCACTGTATGTTAAATATACACAGAGACTCCTAAGCATGACTACCAGGGATGTGTCAATACATACAGTAATAATAATGCTTAATATTACCATAGAAATTTTTATCTTCCAGAGTATTTTTAATTATGCAAATCTCACGTACTCCTTAGGCTTCATGAGATAAGTTAGAGCTAACAAAGGGCCAAATGGAAGAGAGCCTAGAATTATTTGAGACACACATGACTAACAGGACTAGTGTAGATGGCTTCATTGAGGTCAGGTGACTCGAGCCAATATTTGATGGAAGAAGTTCATTTCAGTTCAAAAATATCTACTGAATACAAAATGTGTATTATACACCTACTAGGCAGCCCACATTGTGTCAGGTCCTGAAATAAAGGTTACAAATGTTGTCAAAGAGATGCACAGTGTATTAGGCAAGAGAGGGGCATTTGCTTGACTGCCATAGTATCCTGCCCATCACTCATTAATGAACATCACTTCTAGCAGCCAACGTCCTGAAGGTTTAAAATGTTATCTCCTAGAGGAAGGTTTGTTTGGCAGTTTCAACAAAAGTTTTTTTTCATTGTGTTTCCAAAAGGTTAAATATATATATTATGGTTATGGAGAGTTAAGGAGGGTTCAGATGAGACTAGGATGCATTGGCTTTGGCTGAATGTTTAGACCCATGGTTAATTGCATGTGCTTTGGTAAGAGATAGACCAGGGTTCAAGCCCCAGCTACTTAACTAACTGTGATCCCAAGAAAGTTGCTTAACTTCAGTTCCCTCCTTGTGAAATAGGACTAAAATAGCACCTACCCCTTCAGTTTGTTTTGACAATTATAGTAAACACTCAAATGTTACCCATTATAATAATTATTCCAAGCCAGAACTTAAAAAAAGACATCAGTTTATTAAAATAACTAAAATAGCAAATATTAAGATGATGTTTCGTTAGAGCAAATTATTAGGAGGGAGTTTTCTATTCCTTTGCCCTGTTTCTAAAAACAGCCTCAAAGCACATGCCATCTCTTGTATCTCTCTCTAATATCTGTATTTGTTTCTTTCTGATTTGGGGGAAAAAATTAAGGAAACAGAAGACCTGTCCCTTTGATACCAGGGGCAAAATAAAGGAAACAACAATAAAGCCACAGGAACTTACCTGGTTTAAAGGAACCCTTTGCTGTTGCTATGCTTTGTTTTGACTTGATTCTTTTAGAAATAACTTCAAAGTCCTTTGTTTAAAACAACCCCATCGCCATTTTTAATTTTAACTATTTCCGTCTTTAGATTGGAAGTACTTTATATCTATCTCCTGATAGGGACTACGGAACTTCCCACTCCTGGCTCCCAGACACTTGTTAAACATTTAATTGCTGAAATCCCTCTTCAAATTTGAGGATATTCATGAGCTTGGATGTTTTGGCTCCTTTTTGCTCCACTTTTGTTGTTTTTTATGTAAACATTTCTAGGCGACCTCACGCAGATTCCCGTATGGTTCCCCCTACAAACTTGTTTTGAGCCTGAATACTTTCCATTTATGACCATTCCATGTTTCCTACCCCTTGGCCAATTTAGACCCAATGCCCTAGTGTTCTTTCCATTCCGTGATCTGGGTGACAGCTGACAGGAGGTGAGTAACGGATGGGCAGCTCACTTCAAACCATGCTCTTGCAACATTGAGAGTAATGATCTTGAGAAAAACCAAACCAAAACACCAGTGAGCCTTCCATCTTGTGGAATTGGTCTCCTTTTCTGGATCTCCTCCTGGGCAATGGAAACACGCCCAGTAGACTGAGTTTGTTAACACAGCGACTTCTCTATATGTTGTTTCCTAAGCTGGGTTCCCTCTGCCTATTTCTAACAGAATGCCTTTCAGAGACCAGATATTTCTCACTGCTCTGCCAGGCTCTGTGCGAGTGCTAGTGCATGCGTCTGTATGTGTATGCATGTGTGTCTCTGTGTGTGTGATTTTAAGAAGGTAAAAAACAAGAACCAGAATCCTAACGAAAACTGGCTAAAGTTCAGTTTGGATATGTATAGAGGGCTCAGAGATGCTTTGTTCCTTAGTTTTGCTTCTGAAGAGTCTCTTCCACAAGGGTTTCATTTTAAGATTTGGAGACGATGCCATATGTTAGTGCTTATACTGAGCTTTTAACTCCACACTTCAGACCTTCCTCCTCAATCCTCTGTGGATGGAACTACAACTCAATCTAATCCTCCCAGAAAACAAAATGTTGTAGAAGATTCACTTTATAATTGCCGTAATAGTCCATTTAATAGTTCATAGTTTTATGTTAACAATTAAGTTAGCTATGTTTCAGTGGGTTACAGTATGCTCTATTTTTAACCAGCCTACCTTTGAAATAAAAGTCAGCTCCATCAAAATACAAACACTTGTCTCCTTTAAACTATACATTTATTTTATAGTTGAGAAAACTATAAAGAATTCCCAAGTTTCCCAAATAAAACCACTTGGGCTATAGGTTCATTGTTAAATGTTTAAATCAACTGTTGAATCAAGTCTTGGGGAAATATTAGGAGTAGAGACAAAATTTGGCTGATGAATCTTCTAGAAAATATGTGGCCTGAAATTTATTCAGAAATAAGACGGGGCGAGAAAATATTGGCATTCCTGTAGCACCCCCCCCCTTGTCCATCGAGACACTGCTAACCAAGCCCCACACATCTCATCAGAGTCTGTCTCAACCCAGTGTAACAGTGGTCCACAGAGGACTCCTAAACTTCAAGGTAAAACTGAAAGGTTTAGCTAAAGGCTTAAGGTAACTGTCTCCACAGCACCTGCTAGGAGTTTGTCCTGAAATAGCTTTGTCAGTCTTTCCCAGATCATTCTATGGCCATCTCAACCCATTTCTAGAAACTGGAGCCCCGGGGGTCTGGGGCTCTCGTTTCACTTATTTCTCTAATTTATTGATTGGGAGGGGAAGTTTTGGCATCCCTAAAAATGAAATGAAAATATAATGTGTTCTTACTTTAAGCCTCAAATTGTGCATCTTTTCTTCCAGGAAATGCATCAGGAATCTCTAAATGTAGTTAAATGACTCTTAAGATACTCCTCCTCTGTGTCAGTTAGCACAGTCTATTGGAATAATAGTCAGCTGATGTGCCTATCACATCTAGACTGTATGACCTTTGAAGATAGGTTGGATTATATCGTTAATGAGGTCCAAGCTGGAGCCAAAACTGTGCTCTCCTTAAAATCAGGCCTGCCTAGAGACCGGTGGTGTAAGTTCCTCAACGGTCTGTTTGCCTAAGTGCCAAAGAAGCTCCTTTGGAAAGAACTCATCCTAAGAAAATGGGAAGTAGGATATACTGAATTCACACCAAGAATAGCACTGATTCTAAACACTGTAACTGTACCATAGATTTTCAGCTCCTCTAGGCTTGAAACTTAGGATGATTTTGATTAAAAAAATAAGTAAAAAACAAAGCAGCTAAAACCAAGGAGTTGTTTACTGAAGTCTCTTAAGTATATTGAGGGTTCCGGGTTTTAGTAATATAAGTGCCAGAATCTGGGGGTGCTTCCAGAACATTGAGCACTAGCAGTCTCTGCGCTGGCTTTGGGCAGGTGGAGATGAGGGACCGCAGCTCTGTGGCTTAGAGCTGGAGAGGAAAAGAGCAGACATCATGTGTAGCCCAGATGCTCCTTGCACAAAGCACCTGGTAGTTACCCTTCTAGGACTTCTGTTAATGTCTGGGGGATGTGAGAGGTGTTTGAAGTTCCCCCAGAATGTTAGTGGTCAGAATCAAGGAAATACTAGTGTATGACTATTGTTTTCTCATTTGTATCCTTCAGGTAGGATGGCCTGGAAAATGCGTATATTTTGTGGTGAATTCTTTTGTGTTAAGGACAGTGTCTTATACATAGAAGTTTAGAATTTTTAATTGGTTAATTATTAGCAATAGGCATTTTACAAAGCTTTTGTTACTAATTTCCATTTTGAATAAACACAATTTATTTTAGTTCCAGAATGATTTCTTTCAGGATTTAGACAAATGGGCCTGGAATTGATTTGCATGAACATGAATTTTGCTCACATGGGGAAAACGTCTTAGGAGTCAAGACAGCATGAAGACTCCATCAGATATCTTATTTTCAAAAAGCACATTAAGACATTTCATAAACCTCCACTGGCCATGAGAAAACATCCTTGTGCACAATGTTGGCAAGTGAAATCATTATTTTCAGTAAACTATTTCTTTTCATACATGAATATTTCTGTTCTTGGAATAAGCACAAATTACTTTGTAAGGATAAATGCAGCAGAATGAGTTCTTTCATTTTCTGAAGGACTTTGGGTTCTGAGGCTTTAACCATACACACACACACACACACACACACACACATACATATATAGGAATATACACACACACATACACACACACAAACATGGTATCCTTTCATATTTTAACCTGACTGAGAAGAATAGAGGAAAAACTTACTGCTATAAGACATGTGGTGGAATTTTATGATGGGCTCTGGCTTCTCAGGTCTGGCCAACTCCCAGATTCTGCTAAAGTTTACTGTGAAAAAGGTCAGATGATTTAAATCTTCTCCCAGAGGAAAGCTTTCATTGCAAGGTGCTGTCATTAAATGAGTTATTTAATAGTAACCCATCACGTTTAAATAGTACTTCATACGTTTAAATTTCTTCTACTTGCCTAATGTTGATTTGTATGGTTAAAATCCTGGTGATCTCCTCCAGTCCCATCCATGTTGCTGCAAATGTTGTGAAATTGTTCTTTTTGATGGCTGAATAATATTCCATTGTATATATGGACCACAACTTCTTACATTATTTTTTTTAAAAGATTTTATTTATTTATTCGACAGAGATAGAGACAGCCAGCGAGAGAGGGAATACAAGTAGGGGGAGTGGGAGAGGAAGAAGCAGGCTCCTAGTGGAGGAGCCTGATGTGGGGCTCGATCCCATAACGCGGGGATCACGCCCTGAGCCGAAGGCAGATGCTTAACCGCTGTGCCACCCAGGCGCCCCTGGACCACAACTTCTTAATCTAGTCATCTGTTGAAGGACAAAGTTGATGACCGAGATGAAACAAATTCCTTGAAAGACACAATCTGCCAAAACTCACCTGCAAAGAAGAATTAGACTATCTGAATAGGCCTGTATCTATGAAAGAAATAAAATCTATAATTAACCTTCCAAAAAGACAGCACTAGGCCCAGATAGATTCACTAGAGGGTCCTACCAAACATTTAAGTAAGAATTATACCAATTCTCTATAATTTCTTCTGGAAGATAGAAGCCAAAGGAATACTTCCTAACTCATTTCATGAAGCCAGCATTACCATAATACCAAAACCAGGCAAAGATATTACAAAAAAAGGAAACTACAGACTAATATCTCTCATGAATATAAATTTTTAAAAATCTCAATTTTAAAAAATTAGCAAATAAAATCCAATACAAAGATTGTACACCATGACAAAGTGGGATTTATCCCGCGTATATAAGGCTGGTTCAGCGTTTGAAAATCAATCAATGTAACCCACCACATCAACACGCTAAAGAAGAATTACATGATGATGTCAGTAGATAGAATAAAAGCATTTGACAAAATTCAACATCTGTTCATGATTTTTTTTAACTCACAGCAAATTAGGAATAGAGAGGAACTTTCTCAATTTAATAAAAAAT
Organism: Ursus maritimus; assembly: GCF_017311325.1. Classification (NCBI taxonomy): domain Eukaryota; kingdom Metazoa; phylum Chordata; class Mammalia; order Carnivora; family Ursidae; genus Ursus; species Ursus maritimus. The sequence goes on along the minus strand of NW_024426119.1, from coordinate 5,838,176 downwards.
ATCTACAAAACCTACAGCTAACATCATAACTGTGGGTTGAAACTAGAAGCTTGTCTTTAACTGGCTCATTGGTTTTCTGTGGGCGGATATTTCAGATTTGGATGTTTTCTAAGATCCAATTTAATTTAACTAATTGGTTTAAGCACAGAAGTTGTAAATACTATACATAGTTCATTCATATTTGTTATTATGTAGCAGGTGCCTAATTTGTCTGTAAATTACTACATGAGGGCTATCTCTTCGGCTAGTCTATAGTCAAATATTGACGTTATCACATTTTCTCCTCCTCTTGGATCTACATACACCCTGTACCTATGAGTGGGTTGTGTCTGTCCTTGACTTTAGGCATGGGATGGCTGCAGACAAACAGAATAGATCTATCCAGAGTCAGATTCCTCCAGTTCTTTATAACATTTGGCAATGGGGATAGTGAACTTCTCCGACAACAAGATCTTAAAAAGAATAAACTCTTCCAAATGAGGAGACATATTATTATGATTTTTGCTAAAGTACAAATGAAAGTTTCAACTAGAGTTTTCCTGGCCTGATCATTATGAAAATAATTCCATTTAATTGTTATCTTTCAGTTATCAATTCCAATTTTTTAAAGTTATCTTTAGTGTAATCCCCACTGCTTCTCAGAGATATCATGGACTGAACAGACAAGGTCATTAGAACCATCTGGTCTAGGGTCATTGTTTCTCTGTGAAAGAGGTCTAGAAGGATATATTGAAACCCATTGGAGATAAAGCAACACCAAAAAGAATAATAAAGTTATATTTTAACTCTTGCCTATAATATTGTGTGTATTGTCCTAAGAAAAGTTCAGATTCCTAAATGCAGGAGGTAGAATTGCCTAATGAGATGTTAAATCTGTTCATTCAAAGAAACCTCTGGGTATATGGAGGAATTTAATCTGAAGCTTAGCCAAGATTCTTTTCTTTTTTACACAAAGAAAAGATTTGAAAGACTTGGAATCAAGCACTTCTTTTTGGGACAAAGCTTGGCTATAAGAAAAACAAAACATTTTTAGTTTTCTTCCCAGTAATTGCCTTAGAAGTGGAAAATCTGATCAAATCACTTCTCATTTTGTCTTCACTGTCTCCCTGTTGCCTATAAGATAAAATTGAAACTTCTTAGCATGGCTTATAAGGTCCTTTATGATCTGTGCCAGGCACTGTAGTAGGCCCATGATGAGTACTCTCTCGTGTCAGTCCTCACAAAATCCTTGCAAAATAATATCACTGTTTCCAGTTTAGAATTGAGAAAACAGACACTCAGAGAAGTTACCCAAAACCATACTGCAATTAGGTAGGCATAGCTAGGATATCTGATACCAAACATTGTCTAATCGTACTTTGCTAGTCTTCAAACTTCTTTGCAGAAGTTATATCAAAAATGCCTGGAAAAAGAAAAAAAGAAGGAAGGATGGGAGGGAGGGAGGAAGAAAGAAAGGAGGAAAGATAGATAATGTGTGCATTCAAATGGAAATTTGAAGGAAGAAATGGTTTGTTAATATAATGGTGAAAATGGGCTAACTAAATGATCTTTGTTGTTTCACTCCCATACCTCAGAGCATAGGAATCTCTAGAGAAAAATTTAAATCCCTAGAAGAAATTATATTTCTTTTTAGCTCATAGCATGTGTTATGATTATGATTCCTTTCAGAGCAGTAGATTCCATTAAAATTCAAACCCTGTGCAGCGGTACCCTAAAGGAATGTACTGTGGATGCTAGGAAAAAGAGCAGAAGTCTAAGCCGGTGTCATCCAATGTGGCAGCCACTAGCCACATATGTCTATGAGCACTTGAAATTGGCTATTCTGAATTGAAATGTGCTGTAAGGGTGAAATAACACACCGGATTTTAAAGACTTAATACGAAAAAAAGGTAACATATCTCATTAATAATCTTATTTTGATTACATGTAGAAGTGATAATCTTTTGGATACATTGGGTTGAGAATATTATTAAAATTAATTTTACCTGTTTACTTTTTTTTTTTGTTTTAAGATTTTATTTATTTATTTGACAGCGAGAGAGGGAACACAAGCAAGGGGAGTATGAGAGGGAGAAGTAGGCTTCCCGCTGAGCAGGGAGCCCGATGCCCCATGGGGGGCTCGATCCCAGGAACCTGAGATCATGACCTGAGCCGAAGGCAGATGCTTAACGGCTGAGCCACCCAGGTGCACCTACCTGTTTACTTTTTAAATGTTTCTGTACAATTTCAAATTACATATGTGGCTCACTTTCTATTTCTGTTAGACAGCTCTAGTCTAGGTAGAAGTGTGATTTTTTTCGGATTTCCTTCCTAGGAGGCATCAGCTTTAAGGAAGTATTGGAAGACAGAACCATCTTAGAAAAATGCAGAACAAATTCGCATTTGTTTTTTCAATCTGAGGTTTACTGGGGACAGTATCTCTCCAATACATGTGGCCTGAGAACACAGTTGAACACAAAGCTGCCAAGAGAACCGGCTGTGGCTTCTAAGAGCTGTGATTTCCTAAGGAGAGCAGGCAGTGTGTCCTAGAGGAGTTTTGATCACGTTTTCTGTTCTGTGTGTTCCAAGCAAGGCAGTATCCACAGAACACAAAAATATCAAGCTCAGTGAGGAATGCCCCAAAGCTTGGAGGAACAGTTTCCTATGATAGATCCTGGGCGAGCAGGACTTGGCTGAGAATAGAATTTTATAAAATCAGTTAGGCGTGTCACAGATGGTATCCCTTCTGAACATTTCTACTTTCTAGTACTTTCTTTAAACTCGAGTCTGACCTAAAACATATAAATGTAGCCACTATAAAGAAATGGCTCAAACATGATAGAAGGTTATTTTTCAGTTACAGAAAATCCAAACGAAAGTTTTCAGTTGATGGGAGGCTCTTTCTTCTCCAGGTGGTGACTTAGTGACCATGGCTTTTTCCATCTTGTGGCTTCTGTCTTTAACAGATGACTTCCAAGATCACAGTGCTCATCTTTATCAAGCTTGCAGAGGACAGTGCTTAGAAGCCACAGTTCCGTTAGTTAGAATCCAGTCGTAATCTGTTGCTGGGTCCTGAGAGAAGAGGACTGTTTTGGTGGATAGAAGGCAGTCTTTTATACACCTCATCCTTCTCATTCACCAGTACCAACCCTTCCTATACAGGTAGCACACTCATTCTTTCCCCAAGCAGACAACCCAAAATTCTGTCCACCCACCACATCTAGCTTAAAGTCTAGGATGTCCAGGCCATGTGTAGTCCTCTCATGTATTGATATCTTGAAACTTAGGCTCAGAAATTTATCTCAAGGGTAAACTGGTGACGGAACAGTAGACTTTTTTGGTAGGTTGTGTCTAAAACAATTTGAGTTAGTTCCCTGACATCATCTGGAGAAATTACAATTGTTGGGTAGCTTTTCCCTTGATTGAGTTGGAATCCTATGAATTATAGCCTTAATGCAACGTTTGTATTGCCTTTGCCACAGGAGCATAGGGAATCACTAAACCAGTTTTTCTTCCATATTCCAATTTTGCTGTCACTCTGCATATCTCAGCTCCAACCTCCAGGTCATTGTCGACTCCAAAAGTCTTGACTAAGCATGGACAAAAACCTCATCTGAAGGTTTTTTGTATGTTTGTTTTGTTAACAGTGCTTTGCTCTTCAGGAAATACGTATCTGGAAGGCAGGAGCAAAGAAGACAGTCCTTGCTTACGTAGTAGGTTATCAGCTCTGCCCCTGAGTTTGCATATAGCTTCTATTCTTCAACTGAAGAGGCTTTGATGGTTCTCAAGTACTAGCTGCCATTACCAACACACAGCATTTCTCTTCTTCCATCTCCCTTAGCGCAAAACAAATATGAATGGGAAAAAGAATATATCAAATGAAAAAAATATATATTCAAATGGCTGCTCCAAGAAGAAGTGAGCCTAGATCTTTACTTGCAATGTATGAATCTGGTAAAGTATTAGCCTTTCTGGACCTTGGTTTCCTCATCTGCACAGTAACAGTCATCTCTTTCAGACGTTTGTAAGAAGTCAACAAGAAGCATCTGAAAACACAGAGCACAGTGCCTAACCCATAATAAGTACTCAGTTACTGAATGTTTCTTTTTAACTTTCCTTCAGTGTCGTTCCAACACCCTTTCAACTGCAACACCTCTACTCCCCCTGCCAAATACACACGTACACATACAACACACATACACACACATCAAGCTTTCAGTAGCTTGATGACGAGCTCAGGCTGCTAATGTAGGACATGCTTGTTCACCCCCTCCTGCTACTGCAGCACATCCTTAGCCCCCATCCGATGGAGCTCAGGAGGCTTCCTTCTTCCCAGTGTTCTATCAGTTAGTCTCAGCACAGTTGATCCATCTAGCCTCAGCCCACTTTTGTTTTATGCCTGTGGCTATTGGTAGCAAAAAAATCCACAGCCACACTTACTGAAGACTTAAGTGCCAGCCCAGGGAACCAAAAGTGAACTGGGTTCTGGTGAATTCATGTGAATATATGTGTGTGTGAGAGAGAAAGAGAGAGAGAAAGATGTGTCAAGTGAGAGAATGTGTACAAGGAAATATTACTAAGAGGAGGTGTTATGAGATTTTCGAAGAAGAAGTTTGGATGAAGAAATTCATAAGCCAGAAGATGCCTGGGAACAAAACACATGTGTGAGTGATGCGGGAGCAGGAAGAGAGACATAAAAAGAAGCCAATCGGATGCGTCATTGAGTTAACGTGAAAGAAGGGAGTAATAGTCAGGAATGTAGTGGGGAATGGACAAATAGAATTAAATATGTATATCTACATGTTTTAATTCTGTTTTTCCTTTCCACACATGAATATATATGTATGATCAATTTTATGGAATTGTGTCATGAAAAATAAATTGCTTGTTCCAAAGCTTAATAATTAGGCATGAATACAGAAAGAGAACTCAGTGCTCTCTATGCAAGTCCCTCTCCCCAGGGAATAAGTATAACATGGGTTAAGCAATCTATATATAGAAAAGGCCAGTGCCTTTAGGAGATGAAGGCTTGATTCATGATTAATAAGGGCCAGTGTCCAGTCCAGGAAGCTCTGCATCTGCCCTTGACCACAACCCTTTTAGGCTGGATGCCATTGTCTTATATGGACCTCCCTTGGAAAAGAAAGAGAGTATCCTTCTGGAGTACCCACAGATACTGTAAGTGGGATCCAGTTCGTCTTCAATTCAGCTCAAATTCAGAGGGAAAGAGCTTTGTTTTGATAAGGATCGGCGAGGCCAGAGAGTGGTAAATAGGCACATAAGCACGGGCTTCCCTTCGCAGTAGAAAAGGGCCCTTGCTCGATGGTGGTCTGCCTTCTCTGTGAAGGCTTCTGAGACTGTTTCCAAAGGGACTGTTTTCTGATACTAACTCCATTATCACCCTGTTTGTACTTGGTGACTCACAGTAGATGAACTGGCATTCCCAAAGCTCTGCCTTTATCACCACTGGCAGAGCAGAACAGCTGTCTCACGAGCCTGACTATCCTCCTGGGGTTTCTCCTTGCCATTTCCAATGTAGTGGAGCTTTCTGATGCTAATGGAGACAGTTCACAGAAAAATAGTTTTTTTCAATAACAAGTGCTTTGGCCAGATTCTGGCTCCACAAACTGCCCAGTTCCAGACAGTGTGGAAGCCCTCAGTACAGTAGCAATATTGACAACACAAACCTAATGCTGCTATTATTATTGCTATTGTTCAGTGAAGTGCAATCAGTACCACTCCATATTTCAAGCATTCTCCTGGAATTTTAACATCTGATTTGGAAACCTATTTCTTATTCACTAATAGAAGGCAAAGGGAAACCTTAGTAACATCTCTACAGCCTTACCGAGAAGGAATGCAGAATCGGATTTGAATGTCCTGCTCTCCTGATTTCCTCAAGGCGAACAGCAGTGCGAGTCTGGCACATGTGGAAAAGAGAAAGGGGAAAGTAGCTCTGAGAACAACACTCTAGCCAGGGAGCATTTCATCATAGCTTTCCCTCTGTACCACTTTGGATTTGGGGCATTTTTTTCAAATTGTGTATCCAACTGGAGAGTTAACGGCGTCACTGATTAATCCTGCTAACAGCTATTGCACTAAGCCCAAGGCGTTATGAAACCACTAGTAAAGAAATTGGTAATTTTTAAAAGGTTTTTATTTTGAGATACTTGTAGATTCACATGCATTAGTAAGAAATACTACAGAAAATTCCTGTGTACCCTTCACCTCATTTCCCCCAGTAGTAATGTCTGACAGATGTTACCTCCACAAACTGTAGTTAAATATCAACCAGGATATTGACATTGACACAACCCGCTGATCTTATTCCTATACTCAGATTTCCCTAGTTTTACTTACATTCATTTGTGTATTAAGTCCTACATAATTCTATCACATGTAGGTTTGTGAATCCAGCACCACAGTCAAGATACAGAATAGTTCCATTGCCACAAGGGTCTCCGCTATATTGCTCAAATCAAAGGCCATTCCTCATTGACTAGTTCAGGGGAATATTTGTAACTGAGGTGTTATAAAAGAGTGAGAAAAAAACAACCACATCCTGAGGGTATAAACCAGTGATTATTATGCTTTCCTAGGAAATGAATTTAAACACTTTTTCCCCCCTTTAACTCACCCAACAACCATTTTGGGGATAGTGCTAGATACTTAAAAAAGTTATTAAGACACGTGGTCCTTTAAAGAGAGACATAAAAATAACCAATGTTATTTCAATAAATATTATAATAGGGGACTATATAAAGAATGTTTCAAACTAGTAGAACAAAAATATCCAATCAACTAACATTTGCAGTTCTTTTCAATATGCCGAGCACTAGAGATACACAAAGGTGTTAAAATCCATCCGTCTCAAGTTCCTCTGGCAGAGACAGTGTTCCTTCTTCTTTCTACTTAATTCTCCCCATCAAAATAAAACCAGACCGAATACACACAGGCAGAGACACGGAAAACACTGGCATAGGTCATGGACAAACGTAGAAGCTGGCAGAGTCCCATTTGGACTGGAATGACTTTCTAAGGGCAAAGAACTGTGAAATTATTCAGCAAGGATCCCGCTAATCAGACACACTTACGGAAATTTTGAATTTTTACTTTCAGCACTTCCACAAGACCATCCAACTAGAACGTACATGCTCTGGCCGTTTACTTAAATGCAGGAAATTTGCTTTTGCTTTGTCATGAAGAAACTGTCAGTAGTCACACTAAAAACTGGATGAATGAGATCCAAATTATCTTGTACATCCTTGACAAATAGGGTTTTAATATTCCGGGGATAACAGTGTTTGTGTGTGTTTGTTTCCTCCTTCACAGCTATACTAATAAAATGTCACTTTGTGGAGAGCTTCTTAGCTGTATAAAAGAAATGTAAACCTGGTCCTTTACAGTCTACATGGAGAAAAGTGGTATTCACACAAATCAATGAGTTAGGCATTGAGAAAACCGTGAAATGTGTATGGCTCGTAACAGTGGTTGAATGTTATTTAGAGAAGGTAGACCAAGTCAGACCCACAAGTTGCATAAGTAAAGAGCAGGGAGGAGACGTGGCCCTTACAGGGAAATTAGATGAACAGGTAAGGAAATGAGCACCATGGATTCAAGTACAGTGAGAATCCAGGCTGGTTTAGAGTGCAGAATTCACGTAGGGAATTTTGAGTGGTGGGCTCCGGTGTCAGATCAGGGATCCAAATCCTTGATGCCCCACTTAGTTGGTGTATCTCTTGGGAAGTGAATTATCCTCTCTCTGACTCAGTGCTGCACCTGTAAAATGAGGCTAATAACTATAACCACTTACTGGGATTATGGTGAGTGCTGATTAAGATAGCTTGCAAAAATCGTTTCTCAGATTGTCTTGCATAGAAGTGCTTACTCTGTTATGACTATCATTTTTGCTCTCTTACATATGAGGTAATTTTTTTGAGAGACTTAAATGTCATCTTTAAAAAAGCCCTTAAGTTTAACCTGTAAGTAATGGTATGCCCATTTGAAAAAAGAGCAGTGAGTGGTAAGATATAAAGAGGCCTTTAGACAGACAATATTGAAAGCAAGCGTGGATGGAGACAGGGAAGAATCTTGATAAGTAGGAAAACCATCTCAGCATGCGACAAGGAGAGCCTGGTTTAGAACAGAAGAGAGAGGCTTCAAAGGAAAACTGTTTGGACTTAGGGGATGCTACTGCTATAACTGAGAAGGTAGAAGTGACAAAACCGGCCGGGCTTTTAAAATTCTAGGAAATTGTGCATATGAGTTAGATGAAGAAGGAAAAGGATAATGAGTTGAATTCTGGATAATTGAAAGTGAGTGTGGAAAATTCTGTACCAGTCAGGATTCAACCATTCCATCAGAAAAGTAGAACAAGTAGGAGAGAGGTATATCTCTCGCCTCTGTATATATCATCATTCATATATATGTATGTGGATATGTACATACACATACAGGTAAATATAGACATGAATCACATAAGTTTATATGTATATGATTATAAATATATATTACTCACTGTATGGAATTGGCTTGCACGATTGTGGAGACTGGCTAAGCAAGCCTGAAGTCCTCGGAGCAGGCATTCAGAAGGAGATCACAAGTAGGCAGGAATCCCATGAGCTCCAGCTGAAGCTTGAAGTCCACAGGAAGGGGAAGTCTGGAGGAAGGTAAAGCATGCAGGCATGCTTGGTGTTATTGATCTCCTGGGAAGGCCTATTCCCTCTTTAAAGGCCTTCCACCACACAAGAAACAGCAAATGTTGGCAAGGATGAGGAGAAAAGGGAACCCTTATGCACTGTTGGTAGGATTGCAAACTGGTGTGCCCATTGTGAAAAGCAGTATGGAGGTTCCTCAAAAAGTTAAAAATATAACTACCCCGCAGTCCAGTAGTCACACTACTGGGTATTTACCAAAAAAAAAAAAAAAAAAAAAAAAAAAAAAAAAAAAGCAAAAATACTGATTCAGAGGGATACATGCACCCCTATGTTTATTGTAGCATTATTTACAATAGCCAAATTATGGAAGGAAGCAACCCAAGTATCCTTCAATAGATGAATGGATAAAGAAAAGGTGATATATTATTCAGCCACAAAAAAAGAATGAAATCTTTCCATTTCCAGCAACATGATAGATCTAGAAAATATAATGCTAAGCAAAATAAGTCAGAGAAAGAGAAATGCCATATGATTTCACTCACATATGAAATTTAAGAAACAAAACAAATGAACGTAGGGAGAAAGAAAAGAGAGAAACCAAGCAACAGACTCTTATGTATAGAGAACAAACTGATGGTTGTCAGGGGGGAAGGGGGTGGGGGGATGGGTGTAATAGGTGATGGGGATTAGAGTACACTATCATCATGAGCACTGAGTAGTGTACCGATCGTTGAATCACTACATAGTACACCTGAAACTAATGTAACACTGTATGTTAACTATACTTATAGGAACTAAAATTAAAAAATTAAAAAAAGAAAGAGCTTCTACCTAATTCAGTGAGCCTCCCTTCCTACCCATGTTCCCAGGATAATCTTCCTTTTGATAAACTCAAATCAACTGATTTGAGAATTTAATTACATCTATAAAAGCCCTTCCCTGCAGTATCTAGACTGCAGTTCGAGTAGTTAGATGGAGTAACAGGGAAAAGGTATGTGTGTACGCAAAAAACGGCTGCCGCCTCCCTCTTGCCCGCCAGACAGCTCTCCTTGTAGCCTACCCCAATCAGAAACATACTAAAAGGAGTGTGGGGAACACAGTTCATCCTAGCCAAGCTCGCATATCACAAAGCCATCACACATTCCAATGGAGATGACCTGTAGGTTGTGAGGAAAAGAGACTCAAAATGACTGAAAGATGTAGAGAAGTTATAAAATGTGTGTTATTAACAGAGAGGTGACAGTTGAATTTGAGACAGGAATTACTCATCAAGAAGGGAGAGAGAATTGTCAACTTTGGGCCCTGCCCACAATTAAGCTTCGTTAGGAAGAACTTACATAGTAAAGGCTTAATGTAGCTAGTCTGGTAGGGAGAGACCATTAGAAGTTAGGAACACAGAAGGCGAGAACACATGTGTTGTTACATCAGGCTCCTGCAGACCCCCATTGCCTATGGGATATAAACTATAAATGAAACTGGTGTTCACTTCACTCAGCCGCTCTGGTTCTGTTTTCACCTTCGGCCAGTCATGCTCACTTATGACCCTCTGCTCTAATCGTATGCTTCCCAGCCACAACTTTCAAGCTAGACTTCTTTTGGAATGCCCTTCCTCCTCATTTTTACCTAGCAGTTACGGAGTCATTATATATGTATAGCCCAGCTCAAATACCAGCTTCTCTGTTTTGTCTTCCTTAATCCTAACACCTTGTCCCATTTAGAAATAAAAAATGTTGTGTATTATTCTGCAGTAGCACTTAGCCTGTAAATATTACACTGTGATTCTTTTACTTAATTTTTAATTTCTCAAGGGTACAAGTATGCCATATTTATATTTGATCTCCGACCTGTAGCACAACACTTCACAAATAGCAGACAATTATTGAATATGAAGGAATGAATCAATTATTGAATAAATCAACGCATTAAAATGCTTAATTGTGACCCTTTGAAAACAATGAGTTCCCTCCTACCACTTGAGAAATGGAATTGTTGGCCAGGTATGAGAGAGCAAGTCATCACTTGTTCACTCATTCATGTATTTGTTTTTTGTTTTTAATGCAAGCTGTTATTGAGAGGCACAACAGAAAACGTATTTGGGGGAAGGTCTGGCTTCACATTGCCCCTGGTGGTCACCTTAACAGTCAAGAAAAGACTACGTCCTTACAAGTAAATAAAATCCTCAAGCTGCTTCTCAAGTTCCTACAATAGGTTGCTGAATTTAAAATGTGAAAAAAGTGTGAACCATGTTCAGGTGGGGAAGTTCAGGTGATGCGAGAGCACAGACCTACACATGAGGTCTCGTTGGTTCTGGCTTTTGAAGCAGACCGCAAGAGATATGCAAACTCCAGAAATCTGCAGACCAATTATGAGTTAACAGCCTTTTCTCATCTTTATCACCAAAATTATTCTTCCCTGACTCCACTGTGGTAGAGCAGCCCTCCTTCCTCCTACCTGTCAGGTTCATTTATACCTTGTAGGGTGGTGATTCCTTTCCCTGCCTGCTGATCTCTTGGCCAAGGAACCTGATGTGACTGGGTGATTATCCTACCTTGAGGTTTTATAAAACTCTTTCCGTGTTTATTCCCTTGTAAAGGTGTTCCTCCTTTGGGGGGGGGGGATTTCCAGTGTTGATCCAGCCACAGTGATGATCTGTTTTATTCCTAATATGTTTCAGACTGATATATAAAAATAATTGGTTCAAAGCTATTTTTCCCTTTTAAAAAGAAATTCATTTATTCTGAAAAACACCACTACTGAAATACCCATTTCTATACCTATATGGCAGTAATATTATATTAAGCACACGCATAGACACAGATACACAGTTATATAAATGTACACATTGCTTCATGAGCTGTATCAGAATTTTTTTGTAAGCACTTTGGAGTTCATATATTTATTATAATAGACACATTTATTACAGTAAGACACAATACACATGCTCAAATTAATTATGGCCAAACTGTCACGGACTAGATTTCTGCCTAGAAGACATATGGAATGTTATTTTTATTACATAAGTTTTGGTGTACAACATTATACTTCGACATCTGCATACACTACAGGGTGATTACCCCTAAAAGTCTGGTTACCATCCGTCACTCTACAGTTGATTGCCTTCACCATTTTACCCATCCCTCAATCCCCTTCTCCTCTGGTAACCACCAGTCTGTTCTCTGTCTGTGAGTTATGTTTTTGTTTAGTTTGTTCATTTGTTTTGGATTTTTTTTTAGATTCCCTATGTGAGTGAAATCAGTATTTGTCTTTCTCCTTTGGCTTATTTCACTTACCATAATACCTTGAAATTCTATCCATGTTGTTGCGAATGGCAAGATTTCATTCTCTTTTATGGTTTACTGGTATTTCAGTGTGTGTGTGTGTGTGTGTGTGTGTGTGTGTGTCACATCTTTATACATTCATCTGTCAATGGAACTTGGGTTGTTTCCATATTCCGTGTCGTAGCTATTGTAAACAATGCTATAGTGAACATATAGGTGTATATGTCTTTTCAAATCAGTGTTTTAGTTTTCTTTAGATAAATACCTACTAGTGGAATAGCTGGATCATATGTCAGTCCTATTCTTAAGTTTTTGAGGAACCTCCCTGTTGTTTTCTATAGTGACTGCACCAATTTACAATTCCACTAACAGTATAGAAGGTTCACTTTTCTCCGTGTCTTCTCTAACACTTGTTATTTCTTGTCTTTTTGATAATAGACACTCTAACAGGCATGAGGTGATACCTCATTGTGGTTTCGATTTGCAATTTCTCTAATAAGTGATGATGTTGAATATATTTTCAGATCCTATGCCCATTTTGTTATCAGGTTGTTTTTGGTTGTTAAGTTTTATGGGTTCTTTATATAATTTGGATATTAACCACTTAGTAGATGTGTGATTTGCAAATATCTTCTTTCATTTAGTAGTTGCTTTTTCATTTTAATGATAGTTTCCTTTGCTGTGAAGAAATTTCTTAGTTCGATGTGGTCCCATTTGTTTGTTTTTGCTTTTGTTTCCCTTGCCTTTGGAGTCTGATCCACAAAAAGATCAATCATCAAGACCACAGTCAGGGAGCTTACTGCTTATGTTTTTCTTCTAGGAATTTTATAGTTTTAGGTCTTATATTCAAGTCTTTAATTCTTTTTGAGTTAATTTTTTGTGTATGGTATAAGATAGTTTCATTTCTTTGCTTATGGCTAGTTTTAAATTAAAAGTCAAATAAGAACAGAAAATAGAAGTTCCAACAAAGGAAAGTCTAGAATGTGGGGGTAGAGGTGATTCAGCAAGAAGAATCCAGAGATCTGGGTTCAGATTCTGGCTCTGCCACCTTCTATCAGTGTGAATAAGGACAAGTTACTAAACCTTGGTTTAGTCTAATTATACAAAGTCAGTCCTACGTATAGGATTTGTGTGGGGATGAAATTAGACAGCTGCACAGAAGGGTCTGTGCTAAGTAGATATTCATTACAGCAATGCCAAGCCCTACCATTTTGCTTTTTAATATGACCCAGGGATTTCTCGACAGAAAGAGAATGTGCTTGTTATTCTGCTTCATCTGTGTTCCCCTCTAGCTCATCCTCCCATAATTACAATCCAGAATGACCTCTGGAAAAGATAACCTAGGAAACCACAAAACAAATATAGGAGTGTTTAAATTTTCTTAGTAAATATTAAAAATAGCCACAGTGACTGGTCTTTCTCAAGACTCTCTGATGCATGACTAAGAGAATTTTGAAATGTTTTTTAAGTTTTCCTACTAGGGATATTGGTATTTCCCCCAGCATCCCACTTCTGTCATCTGAAGAGTTGTGCCTTCTCTCAGAGGATTTTCAGACCTTCCTGTGCAACTTATCTTTGGAAATGACGTAATCTTTTTAGAGTACTGAAGCTTCATAAGTGTGGATTTGAATACTGAGCCCCATGATGATAGTGAATAAGTAGAGGTATAGATACGTGCATACATAAGAAGGGGTCACTTGTTGAACACTAGAGCAAAGGTGAGAATGAGAAAGTGAGAAAGCAGGAGGGCTAATGCAAGGGGAGGGGAAAAGGCGGAGGGGGTGGTAAAGGAGGAGAGAGGGAGGGAAGGAGAGGAGGCTACAGAGGGTGAAGAGGTTTTGTGTTGATGAAATAGGTAGTGTAAGCTGGTGTTGGGAGTGACACTGCCTAGTGGTTAAGAACTTTCACCTTGAGTTTATATCCCACCTTTGCTGTTGCTTTTTATGATTTGTCTGTCCTTGGCATACCTCTGAAAATTTGATTTTCTCACCTATAAGATGGAAATAATATCAGTACTAACTTTATAGAGTTCCTGAGATGGGTAACTGATTTCTATCTATAAAATGGAAATAATATCAATCCTAGCTTTATAGAGTTACTGAAATGGGTAGATGAGATGATGAATGTTAAGTGCTTTGTATGGTGCCAAGCAACAAGTAAGCACTCATTACATGGAAGTTATTGCTGTTGATAGAATTTTCTTCTGTCTTCCAAAAAAAAAGCCATCCCAGTACTGAACTAGATTCTTGCAGAACAGGGAAACTTCCCCTTTTGGAGTTTCCCCCTATTGGCACATCTGCTGGATGATGTCTATTGCACATCCATTCCTATTCTTTCTTTTATCTACTTGTATTTAGAAGGCTAAAAGTGATATTTTGTAGACTAATGCACAGCTAAGTTCTGAATATGATATAATTCTACCAATGAAATGTGCTCACTCAATATAGGGAGAGCCCAAGCGCTGTCAGCCTCCTGCTAGCAGGCAAAGTCAGGGAAGGAAGAGCGTTTTTGGAAGCTGGACTCCACATTCCAGGATCAGCTGACTGATCTGTGGGAGTCAGGTAGGTATGGCAGGGGCAACAGTGGAAGCAGCAGCAGCTTTTTCCAGAACTCAGCATTGTTATGATGCTGTTACCGGGGAGCAAAGTGACCTCTGTCTTTTATTCCTTGCAAAGATTTTGCAGGTCCCTTTTACTCTGTATGAAATCTCTTCTGTTTAAATACCTGGAGCTGTTTCCAGTTATTTTGCACTGAACCTTGGGCAATACAGTCCTTGTCTGAGCTCTCTTATGCCTGTTATTTCATTAGTGTGGAAGCTGGAGATTTTAGACAAAATGGCTCATGTCCTATTTATTGACTAGTAAGTATAGGCAAATGTTGGGCATTGTAATAAAACAACAAAAACAAAACAATAAAAAAATAAGCAATAATAAACATCAAAATTCAATCCTTCATTTACAAAGCTTTGCAGAAATAAGGGACCAGACATAGTAAAAGACTTTTGTGTTTTAACTGAATCATTTGGACTCTTCATTAGCCTCTGAGGACCATCAAAAGATCTAAGTCCACAATGTCTCACTCCAAGTTTGTACTGAGATTGCCTACCACACAGAGTTATTGTCAACATTGGTTTTAGATTGTCTTATTCTTTTGTTTGGAACACCTGTGTGCTTGGATATGCGGACTGATAGTATACTATTTATTCATCCATTAGTTCATCCATTGGTGCTGAATGTTTGCTGAATGCTTCCTAACATAAACAGATACCGTTCTAGGTACTGGACGGAAAAGGAAAAATCCTTGCTTACATGGGCATTACAGTATAATGGGAAAGGAGGACAAAAAAAAATCATCAATCAGCAACAAATCAATAATAGAATGCTGCTAATAGAGTAATGATAAGGGCTATGGAGAAAAATAAACCAGATAAGGATGGAGTACATTTTTGTTGACAATGACCAAATATCCACGTGACGGAAGGTTGCAAAGAATATGTGTACTGGGGGAAGAGCACTCCAGGCAGAGGAAACACATCATCTGACTTACATTTGAGGATAATTTTGGCTTCTGAATTGAGGAAAGACTTTAGGGAGCAAGAGTAAAGGAAGGAAACCACATAGGAGCTTTTTGCAATAAGCTTCATATCAGACAGGAAATAGACTTTCAGAGACAGATTGAGTGCAGGTGATTTATAGGGAAGTGTGTTCAGAAACAGCATGTGTAAAGGGGTGAGGAAGCAGGACTGGTCAGAGGAGAACTTGAACTATGACTTCTTGCAGCAAAGGCCTCAGCCAATCCCACCAGCAGCAGGGTTAGACCTTCAGAGACATCTGGATTGAGGCAAAGGGGGCTTGGGGTTTTGTATCCCTCATCAAACAATCATTAGGTGTTGGCTACCCCTGGGGAGGGGGCATAACCTTGAGTGAGACAGCTCCCTTTAATGAAAGTTGACTTCTGAAAAGGAACTAAGTCATGAGCCATCAGCAAGTCACACTTCCAGTGGCGGGGGTGGGGGATGCATGCTACCAACATAAAGGGGCCTCTGGGTATCAGTACCCACCTACCCCTTACGTCATCCACATCCACTTGCTTCCTATTTCTTTAGCGCAT
Source organism: Ursus maritimus (assembly GCF_017311325.1). Classification (NCBI taxonomy): domain Eukaryota; kingdom Metazoa; phylum Chordata; class Mammalia; order Carnivora; family Ursidae; genus Ursus; species Ursus maritimus. The sequence goes on along the minus strand of NW_024426119.1, from coordinate 5,822,152 downwards.
CCAGCAGTGATTTCTCCAGGATTCTGATCTGTTTCTTTTTCTGGGAAAAAGACCGGTCTCATGGCTACAACTGAAATTCACCTTCCTTACTATACATTCTACATTCTCCACACTTGGCTGATACTAGTAGTTTATGTGGTGGGGTGACCCTAGTCATCATGCCCTTCTGCTGTCCTTGCCTATTTACTGTCAAAACAGGGGAGAGTAGAGGTATGCCTGGGTGGCTCGGCTAAACATCTGCCTTTGGCTCAGGTCATGATCCTAGGGTCCTGGGATCAAGTCCTGCATCCGGCTCCTTGCTCAGTGGAGAGCCTGCTTCTCCCTCTGCCTGCCACTCCCCCTGCTTGTGCTCTCTCTCTCTCTGACAAATGAATAAATAAAAATCTTTTAAAAAATGGGGCAGAATTAGAACCAAGAGGTGCCCTTTGGATCATGTTGGTGTTGAGTGTATTCTGCCCCGACTCCACTGTGGTCAAACAGCCCTACTTCTTTCTGACAGTCAGGTGCAGTTACCTCTACTAGGGTGGTGATTTCTTTCCTGGCCTACTGGTCTGTTGACCAAGGAGCCCAAAATAGCTGAATAGCAGCCATACCTAAAGGTTTAATAAAACCATTTCCCTGGTAGAAATGTTGCTTCTTTGGGAAACATGACCTCCAGACCTATAGTTGAGTTGATCGAAAGCACGAATTTCTCATTGGGTCACTGGGAGTGAAGGGAAGCAGAACTACACTTACTACTGTCATGTAGTCCCCAAATCCACATAGTCTCCTTTTTCGTTATGCAATACCATATAATGAGATTTGATTTAAGGTGCATCTCGCTCATCTCCAAGCTGGCATCAGAGTTGCACCTTTACAAGAACTGTCCATAGTTCTACCAAGCACGAAGTTTCTGGGTTCTGTGACATGTGATAGGTCTGGTGGATCCCTTGGTCACAAGTGTAGTAATTAGCAATGCTGGGATTTAATTTACTTCATCCCAACAATAAAGCATATTTTATGATCATTGTGTCACTGCTGATGTCACTCTGATGCTGTAAAGTGGATTCCCTGGTCTAATACTATGTGATACTGGATGCCAGGATGATAGATCAGGCTTTCTGTAAGCCTTTGACTGTGGTATTGGCTGAGGCCATGCAGGCAGGGAAGAAACATATAACCAGATTATGAGTTAATTCTAGTGAAGTGAATTATACCCCTTTCTAGATGGGAGGGAACCAATGCCGTTACCTTGCCAGCATGTGATTGACTTGTCTCCTCAAGGGCTGGTGCCATGTTAGGGACTCAGATTTGGTCTTTATTGCTGGAAGACTGGAAATTCAGTGGCAATAGTAGGCAAACCAGCCTTGATGAATAGAATTCTATACTGTTGAACCCAAGCGTAGCCTCCATTCTTGTGACCCTGGCCGTTCCATTAATATATCCATTGTGCCAGTGTTGGGGTGGCCAGTGATGGGATGACTGATACCCTCTGCCCAGCACTTCCCTGGAATTAATGTGGAATGCATACTTCGATTCTAAAGGGAGCTATCTGGACAGTGCAGAACAGCGTCAGCTATACCTGGTAAGAGATAATAATGGCTTGGTGAATTGTACAGTAACTATCAGAGAAAGAGAGAAGTTAAGGATGACTCAGGTTTTTCACTGACTTCCTGTGGTAAATAGTGGAACCACTCATGGGATAGGAAGACTGGGGGAAGTGCAAGTTTGGAAAACAGCAAAGGAACAGGGTATCAAGAATTTAGGATATACTAAGTTAAGTATAAGCTGTTGAGTAGACAGATGGATAAATCAGTTTGGGCTTTAGGGAGAAGGTTTAGGTTAAAGAAATAAATGGGAAATTCATCTGTATAAAATCTTAAAGTCAGCAATTAAAATGGTTCACCTGGCAATTTTCTTCAAAATAGTCCATTGTTTTCGTTTTCAAGAATAAAGAATAAACCCTCAAGGTGACAAGACAGATGGAAGACAAAATCCTAACTGATTTTGCCAGCAGTGTTTTGAGTGAGCTCCGAGATCTACAAGGAAGCTTTACTAATTCATTATTTTTCATTCACTTTTCTTAGTGACTAGGATTAGAACAACCTTATTTTATCCTCAGTAGCTTTTGCAAAATACCACTACCAACAACAATAGCTCCTGTTTAGTGAGCCTTTACTGTGTGCTAGGACTATGCTAAGTAGTTTACACAAATCTCCTTTAATTTTGACATAATTCTCTAAAATAGGTTTGATTATACTTACTTTACTTATGAGTGAATTGAGACTTAGGAAGGTCATAAGTATAGTAATTAGCAGTGCTGGGATTAAATCCGGTTCAGGCCAACAATAAAGCACATATCATGATCGTTTTGTCACCTTTTGTCACCTCGTTTTGTCACAAAGTCGTTTGGCCTTTTCAAAATTCACATCAGTCTAACTTGATCCAAACAAGTGAACTTCTCTTTCCCAGAAACCCTATAACTCTCTCACTTGGGATGGAGAGACTCCTGGAGCTGACGACAGAGTTACCTCCACCCCAGAAGGAGGGAAGGAAGGATTCCCCCCCCCCCCGAAGTGAGTGGTTCTGCTGTGTGATTTCAGGGGCTAAGATTCAACACAAAGGTTATCTACTGTATTTACTGAATGACTCATCAGGACAAGAATGTGGGTAAAGGGGCTCTCTGGTGACATTCCACGGCTGTACTGTTATCCCCACATGGAGCTGTGGTCTGCAGTTGAGAGAGAGGGCAGGTGGCACTTACTGGACTGAAGTGGGGACCAACATCATCTGTATTCTCTGTCTGCTCACCTAGGCAGGGCATGTGACTTTTTAAGACTGAAGTGTACTCTTCTCTGGTCTCCTTGTTTTCTAGAATATGTAGAACTATCTCTGTGTGAAATAAACCTCCTGGCCTTAAATTTTTAATTTAATATTTTGCTCTCCCAGGAGTCACACTTGGTTGTTGCCCAAACTAATTGTTTATCAGAATAACTGGGGATATTTTAATAACAAAATCCCCTGGGTTCTAACCCAGAAGTTGCTGATTCACTAGGCCTGAAGAAAAGCCCCAGGGAAATGTACTTTTTTTTAGGTAAGCTTCTTGTTAAAGAAAAACACACAGAAAAGTTCACAAAATCACACATGTATAGTTCAAATAATTGTCACAAAGCGTAAACACTCATGCAGCCAATATCCCTGGAGCAAGAAATAGAACATCACTAGCTCTGTCCCCTACTGCATCCCAGGAAGTGTCCTCCCCCAAATAATCACAATCCTGACTTCTTACCCCGTAGATATCTTTGTGTGTTTACGAACTTTCTGTAAATAGGTTCATACAGTATGCATTGATTCCGGCTTCCTTCGCTCAGTGGTTTGCAAGATTCATACATGTTATTTTCTGTGGTAATTGTTCATTCCCGTTTCCTTATTCTATGGTAGGAGTGTGCCATAATTTATTAATCCATTTCTCTGTAGTCGACATTTTTTTAGTTTTTTTCCCTAATATAAATAGTACTGTTATGAACATTCTTGTGCATATCTTTTGGTGAAAATATAAGCGTTTCTGTTGAGTCTGCACCTTGGAACACAGTTGCTCAGTCAGTTGGTATGCATGTGCTCAGCTTTAGCAGATAGGGTCCGTTTTCCAAAGTCGATCTACCAATTTACACCCCCCCCCCAGTAAAAAAGAGTCCAGTTGCTTCACATCCTTCCCCATTCTTGGTAATATAAGTCTTCTTAATTTTAGCTATCCTAGTGGGTATTAGTGGTATCTCATCATGATTTTAATTTGAGTTTCTGTCATGAATCTTGAGAACCTTTTCATAGTTTTTTTTTTTTTTTCATTTGGATATCCTTCCTTTGGTAAAAACCCTGATCAAATCTGTTGCCTATTTTTCTACTGGTGGTCTCTCTTCTCACTGATTTGTATTAATTCTTTGACTTTATATGCATTGAAAATGTCTTCTACTGTGACTTACCTTTTTATTCCCCAGTGGTGACTTTTGTTTGACAGAAGTTCTTAAGTTTTATGTTGTCCAACTTATCTATTTTAGCTCTATATTTAATACTCGTTGTTTACTGTTTTGGAAATATTTGCCAATCCCAAGGTTATGTTTTCTTCAGAATCCATATTTTTTAAAAGCTTCATGATTCTGATGTATGATCAGGTTAAAGAAATTCCAATTTTGAGTATTTGAAATCTGTTAAATAATGTTATATACCAGAAGAAGTGTCTCAGGTCTGAGTTAATAATAGTGATGTTTGGTCCAAAGTCAAGAATATCTTCCCTAAAACACTGAATAAAAGGAGGAGATTTAAAAATCAAGGCCTAATATCAAGGTCTGTTAAGGATGAATGGAATACATATAAGGTCAGTGAAAAATAAGGAAAATAAGCAAAGTCAGATTATTGTGTCAATATCAAAATCTGGAGAAGCAGAATTGAGCAACTTCCAATTTGGGGAGTCTCAGGCTAGAAGGCGACAGGGCTAGAGGAGCAAAGCCCCAGTCAGTGAAGAAGTCTCCTTACTGTTCTAATAAGGAGAAATCCTTGGCTAGATTTCAGTGGGCTAGACCAGTAAAATAACTTCTGGCTTGGGAATTAAAAAAACTGCTCTTCCTTCTCAGCTTGACCACTTGACATTTTTCAGTAAATTCCTACTTTGATACTTTTTAAAGCAATTAATATGATCTTTGGAGCTACTAAGAACTCAGGCTGTGGATTCTGACTTGTGGAGTTCAAATTCTTGCCTGTGATTTAAGCAAATTACTTAATTCCTCTGTGTTTCAGTCCTCTATTATTTAAAGATAATAATAATATCTATTTCTTAGGATTTGCATGAGGATTAAATGAGTTGACAGTGTAAAGTGTTTATAGTTTCTGGCACGTAGAAAATACTTAATAAATTTTAGATACTATGATCTTATAGTAGCTGATTTAATAATATCTGCAATATATTTGAATTCCTTATAATGAAACCTTCTATTGATATGCAATTAGATTATTACATTTCAAGGTAATATCTGCCATAAATTCAGAATTTCTCAAACATTACATACATTTTTGGAATAACTTAGTCTTCGTCCCTTATTCACTATTGACCCCAGACTCTACAAGTAATATTTAGTGACTATTACCCAACATGTAGGTTTCGTAGGCCTGAAAGTTGCCGGAACTTAAGAAAAGTCATTATCAGGGACCATTTTTGACTACTAGTGACAAAGAGATACTCCACATCGGCATTAAAGAACAGTAGTTGCAGCCTTGTCTTTCTTCAGGTAACGGGTGCTCCAGCTGTAAATTGTGGCAGAGTAGGACACTAGGAAACTTGAGTTCTGTTTTCACAGATCCCAGGAAGGCCCACCCATATGAAACCACAACTACTCCCCCTGATGGCTGGTGCCTAGAATTCCATCCATAAACCTTTGGAAATCCCATTAGGTTAAAACTACTTTCCTAAGAGCACTAATGGACTATCAGTACTTAACATTTTCTGGTATATTTTTTTAAAGATTTTATTTATTCATTTGACAGAGACAGCCAGTGAAAGAGGGAACACAAGCAGGGGGAGTGGGAGAGGAAGAAGCAGGCTCCTAGCGGAGGAGCCTGACATGGGGCTCGATCCCAGAACGCTGGGATCACGTCCTGAGCCGAAGGCAGAAGCTTAACGACTGAGTCACCCAGGCGCCCCAATTCTGAAAGCACTTTTCTTAAAGGGTAGAATAGAAAGCCTTAGGATATAATCTCAAAAGGACAGTTGAAGGGATATCAGAAAACTGTTGAAAAAAATAGAATGGAAGGCACACTAAAGGCCAGCTTTGCTTGATTTTATAACTCTGTGTGAATCTAACACTATTAACCTGTATACATTGACAGTAATCGTATTCTTACCCTAATATAATATCTGGAATGGACAAATGATCATTTTGGGGGCTGGGGAAACCATTGTGTATCAAACTGAAGAGTCATTTGATTCTTTTTCGTGACCTTCATACCATCTGATAAGCAATAATGAACTCACCCTACTTCACTGATTCCAACATTTGAAATTTAGAAAATGGTCAGAAAAGTCTTTGTTATTTCTAGCAAATTTGGATCTGACTATAAATCATGTGAAAAATTTCAGTTTTCAAAGGGAAATTCTTTTTAGGAGACTGCTAGGCAAAATGGCTGACCAAGTTAAAAAAAAAAAATGGCCTGCCTCTGTAGTCAGTGAAGTGATTTTTTTGTGATGGAGGTCACAGCGAAATCGTTCATAGTACTCAGAAGTCATCAGCAGAGCTCGTTCTTGGCAAGCCTGATGTAGTCTCTGCCTCAGAGAATTACTTTCTAATTACTAAAAACATGATATGGTAGAAACAAATGTTGTTGGCTTCAACCAAGTGTATAATTGATTGAAAAGTTCTGTCCCAGTGTAACTGTAAAGAAGCAGAGTCTGTGGGATTTGCTGGGAATGTGTGAGTGGGTGGGGGCCGGATTGTCTCTTCACTGTGGGATTTGGGAGTTAGATTACATGCTCTGTCTTCGGAAATTAAGAACTGTGGCTATTCAAGGGTAATAAAGGAAAGGCGCTTCCAGGAACGGAAGAGTATGTAGGCTAATTGTATCAATATGGCCTGTTGCCCTGAGGGCATTGGCTACGGCAGCCATATGATATGACTAAGACGTTAAAATAGCAGATGAACATTTAGTAGATGGAAAAAGTTTATCCTGATGTCCAGTTCCACTCTCATGGTTGGAAAAAATGTTGGCTTCCCTCACTGGGATATACACAAGATGGAAAGTAAGATGGGCTCTGTGAAGTGGGTGGGAGGGTGAGGAGGAAAAACCAGTCAAAATCAAAGCAGCCAAAGTGAGACAGGGTCATGTGAGGAAGTGGGAAGAGTTGAATGCCCTTGAAAAGGCGGACGGAGGGATTTTTCTCAGCTATTTCATGGTGTGGTGTGCGCACGCTCTGAGCTGCGAGAGGTGGTCAGACAGAAGCGCCCAGAGCGCCAGCTGTCGGTGTTCCTGGGAGTGCCAAATCTCAGGGTGTCACCCGGTTATTCTCTGGGTTTGTCTAAGCATGGCAAACATTCCTGAGAAACACTGGAGGCCACGTTACTTAGCCATTTGAACTACAAATCCAAAATACATTTTTAGCCATTACAGTAGCTTATTGTATTCGCAGAGCAAAGACGAGTCACCAAATCAGAGGACGCCTGTTGCTCATGACATCATTTTGACACACGAATGCCCTCTTCTCTGGGGAGACTTGCAGAGCCCTGGTCTGCGCGCCAGCCTGCTGCTGCCTGCAGTCCTCTGTGCAGCCTCACGAAGCTGTGCTGTGCCCTGGACTTCTTCCCTGAGCGTGACCTGGGGTTCGCCCTGGGGACACAGGCGGGGGCGCACTCATTTCTGCCTCTGCTATTCCACTGACTGTGGTGACCTCGATGCTTCTTTCCCTCTCTTTTCCCAGCTCCTTCAGTTCAGCTCCTTTTGTTTCAACAAGTAACCGTTGACTGACTAGTAGGTGCCTGACTCTGAGAACACAAGAACAACCCGTAGTAACTTATAGTCTAATAAATTTCAAGTTTGTTGTCCCCCCACCACATGGATCTCTTTGTTAGACTTCCTGGTTTGGTTTCTGTCTCTGTCACTCAGTAGCTGTGTGACATTGGGCAAGCTACCTAACCTTTCTGTGCCTTACTTTCTTAATTTTATGATTATTGTGAGGATTAATGAGTTGATACATGTAAGGGCTTAGAATGGACCCTATTGTACAGTTAGTGCTCTATAAATATTATCTATTATTATCATTACCCTCTTTGTTTCATTGCCTGGGAAGAAGGCCCTGTTTTATATTAGCTATCTCTGTTATTGCCTGTTTTTACTCTGCTTACTACATGCATTTTATTATGTGTTGCTTTTCTCTTTTATTTCTCCAGGTATGATACCTTAACACAGCAGCCGGATTTCATGCACTTGGGGGGAAAAAAATCACAGCTTTTACTCTCTGTATATCCTATGCATGACCTAAAGTGCTGGGCATACACGTGGTATTACAAAATAACACATGTTAATTGAATAAAGTATTAGCAGAGAGAAAGACCTCTTTTTAGTTATGACTTACACTGAAATTTCCTAGCAGAATGGCCTCCGTACCTTATAGATGGCTCCTTGTCTTTCTCTAATAATCTCAGTTCTTCCTCTTCTCCAGCCTCTGAGTATCTTTTCCCATTAGATGGAACCAGGTTCAAGGAATATTCCATACAACATTTGATTTGGTTTCATCCTAAGCAGTGGCCTCTTTAAACCATATACCCACCTTTCTAAGCTTGCAAGGTTTCCTTTCATGGCCAGTGTAATCAGACTATCCGTGTAGCCACCATTTATCTTTCCAAGCATATGTGCCCATATGCTACTGTCTTAGCTCCCACACATTGGGAGACTCTGTAATAATAACATATATGCCAATTTCATGCAGCACTTATTTGGAATTGTAAAAGAATTAGAAGATGAAAAACTGGCCTGAGAGTTTAAGAAATTTGACCAGGATCACCAGTGAATAAGGGGTAGGCCCAGTACTCACACATGTTCTCGAACTCCCAAGTTCCCTTTCCTCAGTGTGAGGCTGTTTCTTCTGCAGTTGAAAAACCAAGATTGTAATAAGTAGGAAGAGGACAGAATCATGTGTCTGCAAAATGAAATTAAGCTCCAGACACTCAACTCTTAAAATGAGACTTGCCCAGAATACAGTTTCTCTACAAACTTGACCAGCCCCAGGAAAAATTGTTTACGAGTCTTATGAAGTACCTCCTCCAACAGGATGTCAAAAAGAATAATTTCTGAGTCCGAATGAAGAGGAGGAGGCCTTTGCTCTCTCTGGGGTCTAGGAGAATTCTTTCTGAGAAGGGGATTTTTCTGTTGTCAGTTGGAGGTGTGATAGGCGTGGATGACCTGTCACCCACTCTCTGGTCTGGTATGTCTGGGTATCTCTGTCTTAGAAAAAAAAAAAAAAGAATCATTCTTCTAGCATGAATTCCCATAGCTGCAGCACATGGAAGGCAGAGATTTGACCAAAGGGCACACCCATGTTCACAGACGGTGCTGTGAATCCAGCACGGAGGCTGTGTTGGACACGGTGCGTGTGCTCCCTGCCTCCTTGTTCTCCACCTGTAAAATTGCCTGGCTCTAGCCAGAGTGGCTCCTATGCAGTTTCTGGAGCTGTGGAGCCAGCGCATCACTGCCATCCTGACCCACTACATGGCAAAGAAGAATGCTGTTCCTGCATACTCACCAGACTGCCCTGTGGGCTCTGGCTTCCTTAGCCGTTTTGTGGACAGTCCAGAGATACTGCCTGAAAGTCCAGGAGTTCCATGAAGCCAAACTTGAGTGATGGAATGCGGGGAATGGAACAGACTCTTCTGTCTTTTGCCTCATGAACAGTCTGTTCTCAGATCGTCTCTATGATGGTATCCTGCCCGATTAAGCAATCAGCTGTGCTTGCTGCCAAGCAGGGGCCACATGCCTTAGGCACATCACTACCTTTGCTCTTCTCTTTTCTGTGCCGTATTCCCCACTTCCCCCACTCCTCAGTTAAGGGCTAGCATGTGAGCTTTTGCTTTAGCCTCTGTTTCTAGGAATCTGTGCAGAGGTGCAGAGGCATGAGACAAGTTCAGATGCTAAAATCAAATTGTTCCTCCCCATTCCCTCCAACCCAGTCTAGCTTCTGCCCCATCACACCAGCGGTCTTCATGTCACAAAGTCTTCATCTTCTTTGTTTTTTTGAGCATATGGCATGCTTACAAACTGAACAGAAACAGTCGATCTCTTGTTTCTTTTTTAAAGCCATCTGCTTGACAACTGTACCTGCAGGAACATAAAATGTTCTGTCTTCTAAGGCAGCTTATTACTGCCTCTTTGAACATCTCTAATTGTTACTATGTTTCTTTTTAATTTTCGTAGGAAGCCAAAATTTTCCTCAAACCTGTCTGGAGCTTTTGTCCATTGGTTTAACCATGCCCTTCAGAGTCGCAGTAAATAATTCTTCAGCTCTGTAAAGTCACTTAGCTATCCTGACCCCATCAAAACTTCTGGTCTCCAAAAAAAAAAAAATCATCCCCAATTCCCTCAACTGTTTCTTATATTTTTTGGAGGTCTCTCAGAATTCTATTCTTGGTTTTCTGGCCACAAAACAGTTTTCCAAGGTGTCAAGACTTGTGTGACTTAAAGCTGAACAAAATAATGGGGCCTCGTGAGAGGGGTAGAAGGAAAACTACAGCAAGACACTTCTGTTCTTTTGCAGGGTATGCTTCCTTTAATTGGTGGCATGTATGAGAGTATGTGTGAGTGGCAGTGTGGGGGCAGGGAGTCCAGTGGGCAATAGCCTGTTTGGATCTTTGGTCTGGATTTGGGAGAGTAGGCTGAGTGTTCATAATCTAAATTGTAAGTTCTTCCCATAAGGAGAATATATGTGGATCTGGCCCTTAAAAAGTAGTAAGTGTTCCAGTTCAACCTCAAGAGCTTACAGTCTTAGAAACCAGAGCAGGAAGCTGAGATGAACTGGGAAGAGATTAGGGCCTATGCTTATTTAAATAATCTATGGTGAGTTTATCTTAATGGTGGGAAAAGCTTCCCTTCTTCTATGGTAAGAGGATAAGAAATAATGTGCTTTCTGTACTGAAGGAAGGAAAGATGTTGAGTAATTCCTCCCTATTCTTTCAGATGGTGATAGGGGATGCAGGGGACAGCAGACAAGAATGCCATGAACTTGAAATCATTGCCCAACACTCAGTGCTTAGTTATCAGCCAGTCAGGAAAATTCTGCTCTGTTTTTACCACATTTAGAGGCAGATTTTGAAGCCCTGAGCCCAGGAGGAGATGTGTATAAACATAGTGGAGGTAAAAGAGCCCTCACTCTCAGCATGAGTCGTTTCCTTGATGAGCAGTCAGCAGGTCTGGTTTTTATTTAACTGCCTCCTGCCATCACAGCATGTTAGAAGTAAAGTTACATCGACAACCAATGTAGAGGCAATACACCTCCCAATTGATGAGACTTGTCAGTCTGGTGTTTTGCATTTTGAATAAAGGCCTTTAAAAGTTACAACATAGGTTGCAACTGGCAAAAAATGTATGGGCCCACTAAATAAATTTGATGGTGGAAAAGGTATTATATGACCACATATATGGGAAGAAGAGATATATTAAAAGTCTCCAGGTTATAGCTTATTTTCTGACAGTCTTATAAGAAGTGTCTCCCGAGTTTCCTGTAACAGGTGTTAGGTCTTTCTTCATGATTCCTGTAGCTATTCTTAGGACCATTGCCAATAGTTTAGAAGCATGGCTTGGTTCAACAGAGTAAATATATTTAGCCCCCACCCCCCAGCATTCCCAGCCCTGAGAAGGAAACCTTACTCTGGCCATCAATTATCTGTTCCATCTTCATACTGCTCTGTTAGGAAAATTTTCACATGCAAACAAAAGCTGTTTATCTAGACCTCACAATATTTGTCCAAAAAAGGTTACCAGAGATCATATCAAGGATGACCCTTCTTTCCTAAGTCAATATGGGAATGCACAAGAAATGAGCAGAAGAGCTGTGGGCACTTGCTATTTGGTTCAAATTTAATAACATTTCCGAAGTGTGAGGATGCCCCAGCTGACATTCGAGTCACATAGAGCTCTACCCTCCTGCCTCTGGCTTGTACTCCAATCTAGTGCACTGTGTCCTACCTCTTCCTTCTTCTGTCATATCACCGTAGGAACTGTGACACATTTATCTATTGGTAACTGAGCCACTGTACTCTTCCTTGTTTTAGGCCAATTCCTCCTTTTCAGGCTCTCCTCTTCCTTTTCTCTATTTCCCTTATATTCCTCTTGGCTTTACCCCTCTTTCCCAAAGGAAATCACACCTGAGGGGTCTGCAGGAAATGCTGCTTAATGAAAAATGAACCCAAAGCTTATATAGCAGGTTTGTGGAAACTTGAGTTGAAAGAGAAAAGATATCCAGACCTCACTTCGCTGAAGGTTTGCCCTGGGCTGTTCAGTGTCTCCTTGTTCAAAAATTCTCAGTAACTAGGAGCTCACAACTTTGACTGGTTCTACCATTCTATCACTGAGCAATTCTGATAGTTAAAAAGTATTTCTGATTATCAGCAGCATCAGCTTCTGTATATTTCTTACTGTTGGGACAGTTCTTCTATTTGGAGCTACACAGAAATTAGTCTGTTTTTAGTTCCACAAAACAGAGCAAATATGTAAAGATAGTCCTAAAGCAGCAACTCCCTTCCTGTCATCTTTTCCATTCCCTTCTTTCTTCTTCCCCCTGCAATGTACACAAACACACCACTCATACTACACACTCGAACACTTATCTATTTGCTCCAGGTAGAATGAGCCCAATTATTATACGGGTTTTCCGTGTGATTAATGAGCCATGGGAAGCTCACTGTTCTGGTTGCTCACTCTAAAAATACTTGAGTAAGCCTTGTTCCTACAGTCAATTTAGCACGGAGGGTGAGAGTGAGCGAGAGGTTTGGGGAACTCCCATTTATAGAACACCAGATTCTTCAAATATTCACCTCAGTTCAAGTTTCGTTCCCCTCTACCCTTGGCCTCAGGCACGCACAGATCACAGTCACACCCTTATACAAGCTTGCGTGCTTTATCCCGACCTGCTGTTAGGTTGGGAACTCTTGGCTTCCCCCGCCATGATTTTGCTCCCTGCCTTGGATTGCCCATATTTGGCATCGCTCTTCCTTTGTAAGACAGTTGGGTTCAGTTCCATTCTTTCCGTAGATACCTTGATGACCTGAGGTAGGAACTTTCTTCACCTCTAGGACTGTAGAATAGAATTCATGTCCTAGGCATTGAACCCGCAAGAAGCTGCTGGTCCCACCATGAGGAAATACAGGCCGGCGGAGGGGGGCAGGGCATAGATTAGGAAGGAAAAATTGCTCTGTACTGGCCATGCACTGGTTTTACAGAGATTTATTTCATAAAACTGAGTCTCCGATCCTCCTGTAATTAATCTTCATGAGACAAGCAGACTGGATTGGAAAGTAGAAAACTGTTAGTAAAACTTCTAGGAAGTTATCCTGCCTCTCTGGGTCTCCTTTTCTTCACCTGTAGATAAGGACAAAGGCCTGGGCTGAAAGCTCCGTAAGGACACTGTAGTGCTAAGGTGGTGTGATTCTAAGGTTTTAACACATAGGGATTGTGGGATAATAAGGTAAATTGGAAGAAAATCTCCAGGCCTGAAGCCGTTAAGTAGTAATTCCTTATTAAAAAGTGTTTGTTGAATATTTAACATTAAGTAGGTATTAGCTGTTAATCTTTGGCCAGGCTGGTTTCAGTATTTGACATTTAAATTAAATAATCATACCACATTTAATAATAAAGTCCCTGTATGTTAAACAAATACTACTTGGTTATTGAAACCATATGTTACTCTAACCACATTGTGAGGGATTCACATGTTTTCAATAACCATCTGATCTTTATTTCATGTAGAGCACAATACGTGTACTGTACCAAGAAAAGCGGAGAGACTATTTATGTCCGCCCCAAATGATTATTTTAAAGTAAATGTATTGGGTTTGACTTTCCTACTGATCCACCTACGTCATGATCTATTTGCCCATGTGTAGGTGCTGTCAAGGAAGCAGTCGTGCTTGTAACAGCTTGTCTTCCTGAGTTCTGACCGTGTTATACCTCAATTGCCCAAGTTGCACGCTGATTACTACCACTGCCAATCAACCCCTCACTTTGCCCACATGATGTCAAGAGATTTTATTCAGTTGATTGGCAGGAATGCAAACATTTCTATTTTTAACGCCTCTCGGGATCATAGAAAAAATGGCCTTAAATGGAATGTTCCCCATTCCCATTCTTCTCTCATTCTAACAAAATCGGCAGTCACCAAATAGGGTAACGTGAGTGAGTCCTTATGGCTTCGTTGTACCCCATTTTCTCAAGTACCAGTCATTTGTGTTTTCAGTATGAAAGTATTGACAGTGTCTTTGCAGTCCTTGTTCATACCAGTGATGTTGCAGGTATGCCCACGACCTCTGGGGTAAAGGAAGAGAGAGAAGTGGACAGGAATAGGTGACAAGAGCAACACACCAGTGTTAAGATATATTAGTGTGTTTCAGCCTGCGTTGGGGGTAGGGCCTATCAGGGAAGTCTGCACGTTTGTAAGAATCAGTTGAAGTGTTATGCGAAGGCATATTTTAAAATCTGCTCATCATTAAAATTCTATGAGGTGCCTGAGATGAATGGATGAATGTACATTTTATGTTATGTTTAACATTAGCAATGATATGCACTAGAAAAAATTCTGTGGAAGGGGCTTTAGAGAGTATCTAGTCCACACCTGAATTTTAAAGATGACCAATAATCCAGAACATTTAAAGGTTTGCCCCTAAATCACATAGCTAGGTAGTGATAGAGTTTGCTGCCAAACTTAGGACAGATAATTCAGTCCTTCTCCCACATTATATGGCTGTAAAATTCTGCTCGTCTTTTCCTTTTTTTTCCTTTTCTTTCTTTTTTTTTTTTAAATCAGCAGTGTGGAAGTAGTTATAAGTCCTACTTTTCCTGTTCTGATAAGCTGTGAGTACATTTTTCTGTCTTGCAGTTATCTCCTCTTTTATTTAGTGCTTGAGATCAGCTATCTGATTATGAGGACTTGGATAGAGAGACAGAGAGTCAACATTGACCAAGGATTGGTTCTTTCTAGTATCTTAGAGATCTTCTGGATCTCTTTTCACTTTCAAGAGGCCACATCCTCTGCTTCCTGGTATTCCCTTGTGGCCTCAATTTGTCATTAATGTGGTCTCACTTATTGACTTTCTGAAGATGTAACACATGGGATATCCTGGGACCTAAGGTCATTCCTCAAACTTTGGTGGAATCTATACAATTAATGGGTGAATCCTTCTAGAACTGTTCTGGCTGAAAATCTGAATCACTCTAGTCAGTAACAGTGTCAGCTTGGCGATGTGGTTGGAATGACTGAAGTCTCTAGGATTTTATTGATGGGGCTGGGTAGAACAAAAATAAAGTAAAAAATCTGTGTTGAAGCACTATACCAGAGCCTTTAAGTTAATTCATATTAAAGTGTAATGACTGCCAGGATGTAACAGAATCTTCTGAGAAGGTTTTGATTAGAGAAAGAGGAATGCAAAGAATAATGCTTAAATGGAATGAGAGGCATCTTGAAATTTTTTTGTCAAAAATACAGCCTGGATCTGATCATGTTTAGTGATCTATCAGTTTATGGGGAGAAGTAGGCAAAGGAATGAATGCTAAGTAACTCCATAGGCAAAATCCTGAATGTGGGATACTTAACGGCTAAAGCAATCCAGTTTCTTCATCAAATAAATTGCAAGGTAGCAGGAAATAAGGGTGAGAAAAACTCTGTGAATTAAAGAGAAAATCAATTACACCGTATGGACTTTGATTTTATACTGCCTTAGTCAAACCACCTGAAAATAAATCCAAGCCAAAGAAACTGTGAGCTGACCACGGGGATTTGAACTCTGACCAGATAGTTGATGATACTATGGAACTATTGTTAGTTTTTAAGCATGTGTGGTGGGCTGAATAATGACCTTCCTTCCCCCCGAGATACCCATGTCCTAGATTTTGGTACCTGTGAATGTGTTACCTCATATTGTAAAAGGGACTTTGCAGATGTAATTAAGCTAAATAGTATCCTGGATTATCAGGGTATATCCTAAATCATAAGGATCCTCAGAAGAGGGAGGCAAGAAGGTCAAAGAAGAAAAGGCAATATGACTAAGCTGAGGTTGGGGTGATGGAGCCGACCGCCAAGGAACGCCGTTAGACTTTAGGGGCTGGAAGAGGCAAGTGATGCATTCTCCCATTGGAGCCTCCAAAAGAAACCAACCCTAATGACACCTTGAGCTTAGCCCCCTTAAGACCCATCTCCAGTTTACAACCTTGAGAACTATAAGAGAATAAATGTGTGTTGTTTTAAGCCACTAAGGCTGTGGTAAGTTGTTACAGCAGCAATTGGAAACATGCAGTGCAGTAAATGTGTTGTGGTTTCATCTTTTACAAGTCCACAGTATAATATTTATAGAAGAATAAAGCAAGGTCTAAGATTTGCTACAGAGCAATGCCGTGTGTATAGTGAAAAGAATATGTGTATGGGGGGAGTATTGATGAAGCAAGATTGAAGACGAGTTGGTAATTTTGAGCTGAATAACGCATATATGAGCATTTTTATCTCTTTTCTTTACCGTTATGTTTATTTCTAAAATTAGAAGTAAAACAAGAGGGGGCATGAAGATCGGTTTTTCTGCTTAATTCTTCCCAGTGCTGAATTGCTTGGGATGGTCGTTTGTCTTCCCTCATTCTAGCTCTTACCCCATCCTCAATTGTTCTTCGCAAACAATGAAGGAAGGGTTCTGGTAGAACTTCTGATGACTTGGAATTGCTGATAGAGCAAGTGGCAGGGTATGTAATTGCTGTGAGAGTCCGTTCTTATTTGGATAAATGTCAGCTTGGAACTCGGTGGTTCTGGTGGATCTTTCATGTCAACGGTTCCTCTTTTTAGATAAAACTATACTGAAAAGGAAAGAGAGAGAGAGCTACTACATCTGTTATCACCAGGGGATTTACTTAGTTTGACATTTTTTAAATTAAATGACATATACTAGGAAAAAAACAGTTCATTTCCTTTGTTTCTCCTAGATAAGAATTTTGAGGATATTATCAGAGCAATGTCACACCTGTTTTGCTTCCTTTTACATAGATACATAATTCAGAGGTTCTCAGTAATAGCTCTACATGAGGTTAACCGTGGATTTTTGTTTTTTAGTATAATTTCCAAGGCCACATCCTGTACTGAATTCAGAAGCTCTGAGGCAATAGGGGACGCTTTTTTAAGCAAAGAGGTGGCATGGTCAGATTTTTTTTAGAAAGAGACTTTTGATAACAGTGTGGAAGGTGAGCTATAATAGACAACAGAGTATCCAATCAAGGGAGTTCTACAGTAAGAAATGTGAAGAAATGATGTGCAGCTGAAGTAAGGAAGTATGATTGGAGGTGGAAAAGAGAAGGTGACTTTGAAAGAGATTTCTGAGGTAAAATAATAGATTTTGCTAATTTAAATGATGTGAAGAAATGACTAATGGAAGATATATAAGCCAGGATAATTCTTGATTCTGCTGTGATAACAAATAGAAACACAGAGATGACTCTTCTGTACCTTCCCACCATCTCTATCCTTCCAACTGTAAGGAAGAGTGTTCCTTCTGAAAGAGTCTCATTTCTCTTTGTTCAGTAAGGTGGGGGAGTAGGACAAGATTTCCATGGTCTTGTGCAATTTGTATGTAAAGAAAGAAAAAGAACTAGAGGGGTTCCTGGAAAGAAAGAAAAGGTGTGACGATACGTATGATGCCACCAGCTAGATGGATCATTCATTCCTTTTAGTTCCCTCACTGTGGTGATGCCAAATATATACCATTGTCCTCATGTTCATTCCTACCAGCTCCTTATCAATGGCTCCTTTCTGGCCACCGAGTCTCTGGCTGACCTGGTGGCCTGCCCTCAGCTTTGCACTTTCTGGACATGGACATAGCTTTGGCCATGGTTCCTGCCACTCTGGGAGCTCTACTCTTCCCAAGAGGAAAGCCAAATGTCTCAGTCTTTTCTATTTCCTAAAGAAATCACTATTTTGTGCACAAACATTTAGAATGAAAACATGTACATTTCACTCCTATATAGGTCATAGATAAAGAATGTCCCCAAACAGGGTGTAACTTTTCACAGCCTAATTAACTAGAGTTCTGGATATTCTTGTACTGTCAGATATCATGCCTGGGTTTTCCTTAGTTACAGCCAGGAAATCCTGTCAGGAAGTGGTGCTAAGCTTTAAATGCATAAGTACCTGTGTACCGGATGAGTATTCCAGCAGAAGCCTATCTTTTGTCAGCATTTTCATAAAAAGGAAAGCTCTCGTGAAAGTATATGGTGATATTTAAGCTAATAATTGCCCGTCTTTCCCAATGGTGACAGGTCTCCAATAATGATTTTGGTAAAGGGAGTCTTAATGTAGGCTTCTTCATTTGGAGGAAAAATACTAAAGCTGTCACTGTTCATACCAAAAGCTGATGGGAATGCCTGAGATGTGGTGCTGACTCCGTGTAATTGGGTGGATGCCTTGGGAGTGAATGCAACACAGGGACAGAGAGCACCGTCATATTTGGGACCATTCCTTTGGATATTAGAGAGTAACACAGGGTCACCTTTTGTTATCATTAGCTGTCAAGGTATTCCACAGTTACTCGTCAGAACGTGTGCTGACCAGCTTTGCTAAATATTAGTGTCATGTTCTTTCCACATGTATTAGGAGAAGAAAAGTAGACAAGGTGAAAGTATTTGTCAGACTACTTAGCTTCTCTGCTGTGAGTAAAAATTGTCTGAAACCTTCTGGCATGCCCTTTCCTCAGCTTGGAAGACAAGTGTTATCGCAAAGAAGTTTCTTGAGACCCTTTGAACGCAGAGAGTCTCTAGTGAACGCTGTGATACCAACTTGTGTTTAAAGCCCCAGCAGCTTATTCAGCGATGCCCTCAGGTTCTTCACAAAGAACCCTAGAAACGTCTTCATGGGAATGGCTTTTGCTGTGAAGGCAGACCTGGCGTACTGTGTTTGTCACTCGAGGCTTTGTGCACCGTGCTGCTTCATGGCCACAGAGGAAATTACAGTGAAGCCGCCTCCAGCATTCATGGTAGTAACCACAAAAACAAACCATTCTTTGCCTTTACCATCCTGACCCATCACGAGAGAGTTGCTTCTTCTAGTATCAACGATGGCCTTGCCATTTTTGAAAAATGACCCATTTTCCCTATTCTAGCCCTCAAAATGCTATGAGTGTAGTGTAGGTGATTAGTATAGTATAGTCATAGGTGATTGCTGTTGTCCATTCTTGTACTCAGCAGTTAATACTGTGCTAACTTCTGCTCATGTCATCAAATAACAGAATTTATCAGGTACCCAAGTGTAAAAATGATACAGTCTCTGCCTGTGGATGATTACAATGCAGTTGTTTTGTGTTTTTACTTCTTTCCTATGACTAAATCCTTTGTGTTATTCATTGGGAGAAGATTCATAACCATTATATTGCATCAAAATATGAATGAGTTCCCAATTAAGTTAAAGCAAAATTCAAGAATATAGGAATATCTGGAGTCTGGTCTCTCATTTTAGGCTTACTTTGAAAGTTTTATAGTTGAAGAAAATCACAGCTCCTATTGTATAATAATCAATGCATGTGTAATCAGCTTTTGTTCTATTTCAGACATCATTAATGCCAGTTTTAGAAAAAATTTAGTTCATCACATTTTTTCTATATGTACCCATACCTAATAGTGATTCCAGTCGCACAACCCTTGATCTCTATAATGTTAACAGTAGTCACAATTCTTTGACTAATTACTTTGTGCCAAGCAGGTGCCAAGTAACTGAAATTTATCAATCTCCATTATCCTTACCATAACCCTACTGGGTAGGTGCTACTAATATATATTATAAATAATAATATTATTATTATTTCCATTTTACAGATGAAAAAGCCTTAGAAAAATTAACAATTTAACCAAGTTTACATTGCTAGACTCAGGTATGTTCAGCTTTAAAACCTATGCTTGTCACCACCATGTTTTACTGCCTAAGCATGTAACTAGAAAGTCATTGTCATACTGGGACGAAACATACGAGTCTTGCGTGATTAGGAATGCCAAAGCAGCCCACTGCTAACTATTCTTGAGGAGAAGGATTCCATGAGTGTAAATGTGAGATATTTTGGCACATGCAGCAGAAGGCATATTGCAGTAAAGGGCCCTGGGTTTCAGAATCAACCTCATCACACCTCCTCCCTTGCATTGTTAAGTGTGAACTCACCATCGAACGCCTGGCCCCTCCCTTCCCCTAAAGGAGCTGGAGTTGGAGAACACAGCATATAGTTTTGGAAGGACAGGCCAGGTTTATGCCATGACCTCATGGCATCATTTGAAGTGAGCTCCAAGTGGCCCACTGGGTTACCTCTAACCCAACATCGTCTACTTTGGTTTCATCTGAGAAACTGGATGCCAAGAAATTTGCTGGACATTGTGACCTACATTTTCCCGTTTAATGCTCTTTTAACAACTCTGTCCTCACTCTAAAAAAAAAAAAAAAAAGGAATCGAGACTCTGAGTAGTGAAATGACTTATCTGTGACAAGAGCTAGCTAGCCAGTAGCTGAGATGAGCTATTAATCCAAAGTTTAGGGGCGCCTGAGTGGCACAGTCGTTAGGCGTCTGCCTTCGGCTCAGGGCGTGATCCCAGGCGTTCCGGGATCGAGTCCCACGTCGGGCTCCTCTGCTGGGAGCCTGCTTCTTCCTCTCCCACTCCCCTGCTGTGTTCCCTCTCTCGCTGGCTGTCTCTCTCTGTCACATAAATAAATAAAATCTTTAAAAAAAAATCCAAAGTTTAGCGCTCTTCTCAGTTCTCCACACTGCTTTCCAGACACAAGTGCACACTTATGCGTCCCTCTGAAATCAAATCTGAACACTGCACACTCAGACTATTTTTAAGTTTATTAACCTTTCTGGATATTCAACATTTTGCTAATTTTCTTGATTATGTTTTAAAGGAAGTCAATGCTCTTTCCTCTTGAGAATAGAATGCTTCCACAGAGCAGCGTTTTTAGAATTTCCAGTGTCCTGAGGCCTTAAAAGTTAAATACTTTGCCATTTTATAGTGGTCACGATGTGGAGAAAAGGAACCCTGTCTGCCATTTCCCCTCACCATGCTGACCTGCTCCTTGATCCCACGCTCGGAGAATAACGGTCTTTGATACTGCTTTCTATACCATGACTGCAGAATCGACTTGAGCTCTGGTCTGCTTTGTGCTTTGGATATTTGTGAGTCAGTGGGGTTTGTTTTCCGTTCAACTGCTTAACCACAAGGGAGGAGTGGAAGACAAAGTAAACCCGCTTACTTTCCCTTCACTGGTCTGACCAGGTTAAAGTGAATAGGAGCCCAGAGAGATTTCTCACTTTCCACTTCCCACTGTCAAAGTAAGCAGGGATCCAGGGGTATGTTTGGAAACGACGGTTGCCTGGTGCCTCCAGGGCAGCTGAGTGGGAGCAGTGAAAAGAACCCCAGTCTGGGCCGACCCACAAGTGTCCTGTTTCATTCTGAATTCGGATGGAGCTCCTCAAGGTCATGCAAAGAAGCTGAACCAGTGACCCACAGTTTGATTCTTTCACTTTAGAGATTCAGACTTTTGAAAGACTTTGCATTCTCTGCTCTCTGCTTCTGCCTGATCTTCCCCAGTACCCCACCCCCACACACTCTAATTTCACACAACACCCAATTCTTTGAGCAGTAAGATTGGCTTTAGTTTCAAGAGCCTCAGGGTGCCGAGGTGAACATGTCTTCCTAGGGATTATTGTTTGCCTTTCTGATTAACATCTCCAGACAGTGAAACCATTTCTTATCACTAGAAATATCTTCAGTTGTTCCCAGCTTTGTATTTAAATGGCAGCTGGAGAGTATGCTTTTTTTTTTTTTTTTTAAGTAATAATATCAAAGAGAGGAATAGGCTAGGTAAGGGAGAATTTCTGGAAAGAATCACTAACAATAAAAATACTTTCTCCTTTATTGAAGTTGCTGGCTCAAAAAACACAGGCAAGGGAAAAGAAAAGCAATAACAAATTGTAAGCAGGGAGAAATTGACTCTGATCTCACCTTACCCTGAATCACTGCACAAGGCAGTGCTAAACCCTCAAAGTAAACGTGGGCGCTAGCGTTGACCCATGGGTTTCTCTGTTTTATGTCATATCTCACTCCTCCAAGCCAGCCAATCTTTCAGCCTTAGTCCTAACTAATGATACCTTTTACCCATGTGTTTCTTTTGCTTTTTAAATCTAATTTTTGTTTTTAACCTGATATTGCATGTATGTTTGTTAACTCTTTTAAATTCTTTTGGAATAAGATGGGAATATAAGTAAAGGCATATGCTATATGTGTGTGTATATGCACATGCACAAATTATATGTGTAAATTATATATATTTATATGAACGTAAAACAGATGAACAAATTAACATTATATTTTATCCACCAGTAGTAAGCCTTTTCTGGCTCTGACTAATGTACTTCTCTACCTGCTTAAATTTAAAACACATAGGAAAATTTCAAATATGTAATTTCACAGCCTAGACCTACTAAATCAGGATATAGATTTATGTGGTTTTAATGTGTACAGGATAGAAATGCTAGCTAACTCCTTATTAGCAGTGATTAGAGAAGAATCATTGCATTCTTTTCATTTATGCACACTTATCATTTATTTATCCATTAAATCACACATGAATTCATAAGCTCAAGAGATATAGAAACAAAGTGAATACATTTCTTATTCTTCTTTTTTGTCTTTTCCCTTCCCTTCCCTTCCCTTCCCTTCCCTTCCCTTCCCTTCCCTTCCCTTCCCTTCCCTTCCCTTCCCTTCCCTTCCCTTCCCTTCCCTTCCCTTCCCTTTCCTTCCCTTTCCAAGAGAGGAAAGGTGAGAAAGAGGGGAGGGGAGGGGCAGAGGGAGAGAGAAATTCAAGCAGGCTCCACACCTAGCATGGAACCCTATGTGGGGCTTCATCCAACTGAGGCACCAGGCACTCCAACATATTTCTTTTTCTTAAAGAGCTCATTACTTTATGACTCTGTTGAGTCTTCAGAGAATGTAGCTGAATTAATACCAGTTGACCTTGTAAATAAAATTCCCAAGCTCATACCCTTGAAAGAGTTCCTCCATAGCTCGTGAACACAGGAGGGAATGTCCCCGTGGTTAATGTGCACGCTGGATTTTGCATGCAAGTCCTATGACTTCATTTATAATGAGAGAAATACACTTGAATTAGCTTCATATTTCTCACTGAATGAGGAAAAATCAATTCCTATTAAATATGCAAGTGGGAGGTATGAAAAACCAGACTATTAAATGAGGAAATGAGGAAAAATCAATTGCCATTAAATGTACAAGTGGGAGGTATGAAAAACCAGACTATAATCTTATCTCCTAATCTTCGTCTGTGTCTGGAAGGAGGCATTTTGTTTAAGTGTTGACCTATTGGTGCATACTATTTCAGAGAAAATCAAGGTTCTCCTTCCAAAAAAATGTTTAATGCCATCGATCTTCACCATGTTTGTAGCTTTTCATTTTGTCTGAGTGTTGTAAGTACAAGTAGCAGGTAACTCAGATGAGGATACATTTAAACATATGAAATAAACGCAAACTCATTGTTAGAAGTGAAGATGAGTAATACATTACAGTGAATGGCATGATGAGATCATTGAAACTTTTTTATAATAATTTTTTATTATGTTGTTAGTCACCATACAGTATAACCTTAGTTTTTGATGTAGTGTTCCATGATTCATTATTTGCGTATAACACCAAGTGCTCCATGCAATATGTGCCCTCCTTACTACCCATCACTGGCCTATCCCAATCCCCCACCCCTCTCCCCTCTGAAGCCCTCAGTTTGTTTCCCAGAGTCCAGAGTCTCTTGTGGTTCATTCCCCCTTCTGTTTACCCCCCATTCTTCCCTTCCGTCTCCTACTGATCTTCCTGCTATTTCTTATGTTCCATAAATGAGTGAAACCATATGATAATTGTCTTTCTCTGCTTGACTTATTTCATTGAAACTTTTTAAAGTGACTTTACTAGTTCTTCTTCTGGACTGTTTCTTCACAATTGGTGTGATTCTTACCCCATCTACTTGGGGAAGAGATTCATATAAAGGAAGAGAATTCAGAGGAGCTATTTTTAATAGCCTTGTATATACTGTGCTTTTTGTGATATTTTTCATTTTAAAATCTGTTTTTTATTGTTTCTTTTTTATTTATTTTCTTATTATGTTCAATTAGCCAACATATAGTACATCATTAGTTTGTTTCTTTTTTAAAAATTTGTTTTAATTCCAGTATACTTAACATAGCTAAATTAATTTTAAGTGTACAATATAGTGAGTCAGCATTTCTATGCATTACTCAGTGCTCATCACGATGTGTACTATTAATCCCCTTCACCTGTTTCACCCACCCGCCCACCCACCTCCCCTCTGGTAACCATTTGTTTGTTCTCTGTAGTTAAGAGTCTTTCTTTGGTTTCTTTTTTTCCTTTGTTCTTTGTTTCTTAAAGGCCACATATGAATTAAATCATATGGTATTTGTCTTTCTCTGACTTATTTTACTTAGCATTATACTTTCTAGATCCGTCCATGTTGCAAATGGCAAGACTTCACTCTTCTTTATGGCTGAATGATATTCTATTTTATATATATACCACATCTCCTTTATTCATTCATCTACTGATGGACATTTGAGCTGCTTCCATAATTTGGCTATTGTAATTAATGTTGCAGTAAACAGAGAGGTACATATGTCCTTTCGAATTAGTGTTTTTGTATTCTTTGCGTAAATACCCAGTAATGGAATTACTGGATCATATGGTAATTCTATTTTTAATTTTTTGAGGAACCTCCATATTGTTTTCCACAGTGGCTGCACCAGTTTGCATTCTCACCAAGAGTTCATAAGGGTTCCTTTTCCTCTACATCCTTGTCAACACTTGTTGTTCTTTGTGTTTTTGATTTTAGCCATTCTGAGCAGTGTGAGATAATATCTCATTGTGGATTTGGTTTCCATTTTTCTGGTGATGAGTGATGTTGAGCATCTTTTCATGTGTCTGTTGGCCATCTGGATGTCTTCTTTAGAGAAATGTCTGTTCATTTCTTCTGCCCATTTTTAATTGGATTATTTGATTTTTTAATATAAATTCTTTATATATTTTGGGTACTAACCCTTTAGCAGATATATCATTTGTAAATTTATAAAGGTATTTGTAAATACTTTCTCCCTTCAGTAGGTCATCTTTTAGTTTTTTTGGTTCTTTTTTTTTTGCTATGCAGAAGCCTTTTATTTTGATGTAGTCCTAATAGTTTATTATTGTTTTTGTATCCCTTGTCTCAGGACACATATCTAGAAAAATGTTGCTATGCAATGTCAGAGAAGTTACTACCAGAGCTCTCTTCTAGGATTTGTATGGCTTCAGATTGCATATTTGGGTCCTTAATCCATTTTGAGTTTTTTTTTGTGTGTGTGTGTATGGTGCAAGAAAATGATCCAGTTTCATTCTTTTGCATGTTGCTGACCAGTTTTCCCAGCACCGTCTGTTGAAGAAACTGTCTTTTTCCCATTGGATATTCTTTTCTGCTTTGTCAAAGATTAATTGGCCATATAATTATGGGTTTATTTCTAGGTTTTTTATTTTCTTCTTTCGATCTTTGTGTCTATTTTTTTTTGGTATTTATTTTTATTTTTTTTAATGTTTTTTTATTACATTATATTAGTCACCATACAGGTCTTTGTGTCTGTTTTTGTGTCAGTACCATACTGTGTTTATCACTATAGCTTTGTAGTATAACTTGAAGTCTGGAATTGGGATGCCTCCAGCTTTGCCTTTCTTTTTCAAAATTGCTTTGGCTATTCGAGTCTTTTGTGGTTCCATACAAATTTTAGGATTGTTTGTTTTAGTTTTGTGGAAAAAACTATTGGTATTTGATAGGGATTGCATTAAATCTGTACATTGCTTTGTTTGTATGGATGTTTTAACATTATTAATTTTTCCAATCCATGAGCGTGGAATATCTTTTCATTTGTTTGTGTTGTCTTCAATTTCTTTCATCAGTGTTTTATAGTTTGTAAATACCCTGGCAAATTGTCTGGTACATGCTATTATATAAATGCAGTGGAATCTGATGGCTATTACCTTGGTCTCAGTGTCCTGTAGTCCTGGGTTCTACTGGCTGCATCCCTTATTATCGAAAAGCCCCATTACTTAGTACTCTGCAAAGCCTCAATTTCCCCATATGTAAAATTGCCATAATGATAATATCTGCCTTTAAGGTTGCTATAAGAATTAAATGGCAACTCATGTAAAGTAGGTAGCATCCTTCCTGATAAATAATGAATGGTCAATACAGTTTGCCTGTTATTATTGTTGTTATTGTTTTTATTATTATTACATATGGCTTAACCAAGATAGTATGGTGGCAGCCTGATAGTTTGTGTATATCTGGGATTCCCCAGGAAGTTTCTCTATATCTACCTCTTCCATATCTAGTGTATATTGGGAACAGTCACTATTGTGCGCTGTTTGGTCTGTTTAAAAGAGGTTCTTCAAGGAGGTCCTTGAAGTTGTCCACAGGTAACTATTAAATACTTAGCAGTATACTACTACAGAAACCTTGGCATCTGCCACTCAAAATACCTAAGAAATGGGTGCTTATTTTTTGAAACCAGGAAAATAGCACTTTGTTGCCATCCAAAGGGATACTGGAAAAATGTCTTGAAGTGTCAGTATATTTTGTTTCCTCTCTCTTCCTTGATAATCTTAATTTCTTGCCTCCATGACTTTCTTGTGAAGCCTGTTGATGTTGCAAATGACACCAGCTAATTTCTGTTTCCTCCTGCACACTCAGCATATAATTTCTCCCACAACTGCCTTATTGCTTGAGGCTCCTAGAAGTGTGATTAATGTGCTGTTTTCTGTAACAGCATTCTACTTGTGCAGAAATACCTCACCTACCCCCCTTAAAGATTTACATGCCACTTTTCCATCAGAGCACTGACTGCCAATTCCTTGTCTTGTTCTATGGAGGGGAGTAGGGAACACAGATTCATCAATCACGAAATTCCAAGGGTAAAAATATGGTGAATTAATGCAAGATGCTAAACCAAATATATTGCAAACCGTAACCAATCTCTGCTGGCACATATAGTGATTCCGTTGAGATAATTATCATATTAGTTAAGAGCAATAAATAACCCCTTGTTTGAGTCAGAGGTGGTTGACAGTAAATAAATAACTGAATGAATAAATAAGAACTCAGATAATTTTGAGAGGAGAGAGTTGGCCACATTCTAAAATATGGGCTAAAACCCACAACTGAACTACTAAAAATGTCTGTAAAACATAAACCCATCCACATGAGATGTCACCACATAATTTAGGATTTGAAGTTTTACTGGTTCAGGATCTCAGCTTTCCATTTAGTCTTTCTAGAATTCCAGATAAGTATGCTGTCTTCTTCCCAGGACAGAAGACTCAAGGACTGTATCTGTGGCATGCATACTGTCATGTAACAGTATTTTTAAGAAGCCTATCTATTTTATAGGTCCACTTTTTAAAGGCATGGGTATGAACAAAGCAAGGATTTTCTGATTCCCAGCAAACACCTAGGTTTCTGCCAGTTTTGTAAAGTATTGCTCTGTAGATCACAGCTTTTCATTTAGTTTTTAAATTTTGTATTTTTAAGTCACTTTAATGAGGTATAACTGACACACAAAAAGCTGTTCATATTTGATATATGCATCTTAATCAGTTTGGAGATAAGAAGACACCCATGAAACCATCACCACAATCTATGCCATAAACATACCCATTCTCTCTAACTCTTTTTGTTATTAATTTTTTTTGTGATAAGAACATTTAACATAAGGCCTACCCTCTTTGCAAACTTTGAAGAATATATAACAGTATTTGTAACTATACAGCTAGGCTATATAATAGAGCTCTAGGACTTAATCTTACAGATGGCATCTTTTAAACACCAGTGCACTAATATATTTAAGGGACTTGTTTTGAGTTACTGCACTGTGTTAAAATGTAGTAATGTAGAGAATACAAAAGCCCTTTCTTTGAATTCTAAATCCACCGTCAGTCCCATTCCTAACTATTCACTTCTTCAATCTCTTTCCTAATTCAGCCATACTTTAAATATGGCACAGAGGTCCTACTGAGCGCTGGCTTGCCTCTCAGAGTGGAGCTTCTAATTTTCTTCAGTCCCCTCCTTCCAGGTTATTTGTTACCTTCTCTGTCTTTGTCTCATCATTGTCAAAGTATCTGTGGTTCACTGCTTCTTTTCTAATCTTTAACACTTCTGGTTTCTAATTACCCTTTCTCTCTCTCTTCTTTTTTTTTTTCCCCTTAAGATTTGTATATTTATTTTAGAGAAAGATAGAGGGTGTGGGGGGAGGGGGAGAGGGGGGTGTGTGGCAGAAGGAGAGGGACAGAGAGAATCTTGAGCAGGCTCCATGCCCAGTGCAGAGCCTGACATGGGGCTCCATACGGGGCTCGATCTCATGACCCTGAGATCATGACCTGAGTCGGATACTTAGCCGACTGAGCCACCCAGGTGCCCTTCTATCTCTCTTCTTAATTTTTCTTCCTCTAGTATTCACCTCCCCTTCCCCCTTCACAACACTGCCTCCTCTTGGTTCGGGTAGTGCTGTGTGGCTTCAATAGCCAATGCCTGTAGTTAGCAATCTAGTGATCTTTCTTTCTTTCTTTGTAGTTAGCATAATGAGCAATAACGTCGACTTATTTTGTTTCTAGTATTTGACTCATGCACTGTTTGGTCATAAGAGCTGATCAGTAGTTCTGAATAAAACAAACTCAGGATTTGGATCTGTTGAGATTACCATAAATCAGAGTGACGCATTATATGTAACCAAGAGAAATGATATCAAATGATGGATGGCAATTCCTATATTAATTTTAATACTCTGGTAAATGTTACATGGCTTCTATATAACAAAGATTATTTTTCTCTTTTGGGTTCCCAATCTAAGGCATTCTAGAGGGATCACTAAGTGTTTTCTTTTTTCGTACTTCATCTCTCACATACACACACCGCCCCCAAATACACACACTCACTCACTCGCTCCAATGCAGAGACATAGAGAAGGATACAGTGGATAGAGACAAATAATGACTGGGAGAATATCTCTTATGGAGCAAAGGAGAGATTAAGCAGGCACATTACTCAATTATAAATTATTTTGCAAAAAAAAAATCTCTTAGTAAGATCACAATTTCTTTCTGAAAGTTCTTACTCGTGCGTAACTGTAGGCTGCTATAGTGCCCTGGACCCACTATTTGCTTCCATCTGCTTTCCCATGCATTTATTTTCATATGTCCAATTGGTTTTTATGGAACCTTACTGTTTAGGTCTCCATTTCCTTTGTTTTCATGATTCTCTGGAGATTTCCATTTTAATGTTTGGTTCTGTAATTATTCTCCAACGAACCAGTAAGCTATTAGATATTGTATACATATATGTCTGTGGACTGGGTGTGATAGATTCGTTTTAATGTTTTGTATCTGTTTTACCTTGAAAACAGTTATAGTGTAATTCTATAGACGGCTCTTTTTAATGCCAGAAGACATCTAAAGTAATTTGAAAGGTTATTAGAACCAAGACAAATAGAAGTTTTTATTACAAAACTACTTGTAGATACTTAATAAAAACAAAACAAGACAACAGTTGGTGGAGTGAATGACAGGTGGTCTCTCTTCAGCATTGTCTCTGCCTATGTGAAACCATTATTGTTTGTAGTGTATAGTCACTCCACACTCTTTATAACAGCTTAAAATAAATATCTGGGCCATTTTAGAAACATAGTTACCTGGAGTAGATCATCATCAAGAGAAAAAGTCTTAAAGAAGAGATTTGTGAGCCTCTAAATTTTAAACTCTGACCGTGTTTGTTTTGTAATACCGTTCTTTTGACTAGATGTAGCTATCTGGAAGTGTGTCTCTCTTTAAATAAGTTTGGTCAAGTAAATTAGACTTCAGCAATCTCTGTTCTGTGGAAACAGTAAAATAAATATTTCCAATGAACTTCTCCATGTGTATTTTTTCACTTTTCAGACCCTTGCTTTTCAAACGAGGCATCAGGATCACCTAGGAAGATCTTAAAGATACAGATTCCCAGGGCATAACCTAACCCTGCTAACTCTGAACTTTCAGGCAGAACCTGAAAGTGTCTGTTTCCACTTGTCGCCAGAGAGAATTCTTATGGAGCCATCCAAATGCCAATCCTAAGGGTTTAGGAATTAATGAGTGGACCCTGAAGGAGTTGTGCTGAAAGGCTAGAAAGGAAAATCAGAATGGCTTCTCTGTCTGTATATGACTATGCCACACCCCGCAGCACACAATTCATGCAGAATGCATAAATATGCGTGATGGTATGTGTGCTTGAGGGGATGGGAACTGAAGTAAGCTACAATACTCATGTCTGCTCAATTCCAATTACAGAAATAGCTGTGTATAAATATCCTGTCCCAAATGTGTTTGACCTGCCCAAGCTCAGTTCACTTTTCCAGTTTAGTCCTCATAGGACACTGTACTTGGTGAGTTTGCTTTGCTTTCAGAGTCCTTGGACTTTAGGCTATATTAGGGTCCTTCTGTCCCCTGGATATTTCCAGGGCCTGGCTTCTCCCAACGGCATTTCAATCACCTTCCATTGTTTACCTACTATCTCCTTCTTTGGGACCTTTCCAGAATCCTGGGCTGAAAAGCACCCACTCCACTCAGGCACATGTCGGTAGGCCTCCCTGGGAAGCAGTCTCTATTAATGCATTGGTGTGGGTGCTAGGAACAGTGGGAGTGAGCGTGCTGTCTTTTTAAATCAGCTGAGTTATTTGGTTCTTTTTCCCAAGGAAGATTTAAAAAGACAGATAAACTGCTGTTCGAACGTTTGATTTGTGTAAACAGAAGAGAAAGAGGAACAGGAAAGCAATAAGCTGCAGTTAGCTTGGAGATTCTCCCCTCTTTAGTTTCCATTGGCTAAGCATATTTTCCAATAAGCTTTTACGGACCAGCCTGCCCAGTAGCCAGAGCTATTACTCCCTGTGTTGCTTTTTCTCCCACTGTTCAGGTACTCTTCCAAACCTCACTGAGTTTTTGTCTTGAGGGTCTTCGTTCACTCTACTGAAGAGGAGGGTTAGAATCAAACATCACCCATAAAAACATTTAATTCAGAATCACTTCAGCATCTGCATAGATGCAACCATTTTAGCAGCAGCTCAATGTAACCCATGTGACTCAGAAAGGGACACTATGGAGGATAGGTAGTGAGGCATGTTGCCTGGGCAGAGGGCTACCCTAGGTCAAGCAGGCTGCTGTCTACAGGCCAGTGATCAGGCAGGAGGCAGGCAGCCTCCAGCCACAGGATCAGCTATGTGAATACAAGGCCACCAGGGCTGGCTCACAGCTGCCCTGCTGGCCACTGAAAAGTGACAGGACCTGTTCTCATTTGGCCCAATTGGAGGTAAACTATTATCTGGGGCTCTCAATCCTGACCCTGTCACTTTGGACAGATCTGAGAACTGATCTTATCTCTGCTATCTCCTTGTAGACATATTAGAACATTTTAAATTGCACAGTCAGTTTTAGGCCCCTAACTACAAAGGAAACTTTTGCATTCAATATTTCTATATTCTGTACACAAACTTGTAATTTATAAATGCGGGGGAAGTAACAGCTTTATGTTATAATTTGTCAGGGAACTGGAGCCAAGACACAAGCTCCAGATTCTACTTGTGTCCTCTCATTGCTGTGATCTGAGGGAATCTCCGTTCTTTGTAGTAGCTCTGCCAGCACAACCAAAGATAGGTCTGTGGCACCTGAGGATGTCTCTATCATCAAAGTTAAAGCTGTTTCTAAATGTTTCTAAACCTTCAGCTGAAAAAGGAAATGCTTATTTGTCCACATGAGCTGTTTGGTTGCATGTGAATAGAAAGAAACCCATGTCCCTGACATTCTAAATATACTTTAAAAAAATTAGTTGGGTCAAAGCAGTATGTTGATGTAGACACCAGTGTTACTCCATTTCAAAGTGTGTGTTCTGTGTATGAACCTGCAACACACCTTGAGTGTTTATCTCTGCTGCTTACCCACGTAAAGAAGCCCCCCATTTCTTGACCCGCTAGTGTTTGAATAATTCAGCACTCCCTTCCACTGGGTTTAATCAATAATCAATAGGTCAGATTCTGTTCATCTCTCTAGTCATCTCATGTGAAAGCCCACATAACACTTTCCCCTCCTAGACCTTCATCCTGGAAGTGGTCCACACTCATTAACTACTGGCATAACCTCCTGCAGCATTCACAATACACTGGGCCCAGTCACGGACAAAGCATTTAATTACAGACCCGCCATCTGTTTAATATAAACTACATCTGCCAGCAGCCCCTTGGCAGTCTCAGGAATGAGTTTTCTAAAGGAAAATGAGAATTGTTCATCGAATGGCAGCAGGGAAAAGACCTTCTTGAATCTTTTCCATTTTGATACCATCAGGTCTTCTAAGGCTGTGTCCCTGCTTGAAAAATGACATCAGTCTTACATGATTTCACAATACAGAGAGAGTTAAATATTCCTTGGAAATTTAAATCAATCTCGTATGGATTATTCAGGCTTTTCTTTTTTATACTAACTTAGGCTTCAAAGACAGTAGGCTAAACAAATGACGTGAGCGACAAGAACTGACCAAATGTGGGCATGATTTACCACGTAGTAATCTGGCTGTGATTTCATAGTCTGGAATCAGCATCTTATTGGTAAGATAGAAAAGATACTAAAGTGCAGGATGATGGGGGTTGGCCATTCTTCTTTTTAAATGACACTTGGGAAGTCACTTCTTACCTACTCCCAGCATCTTGTAGGAGAGCTGCCATGCCACAGCTCTCATGGAGACAGCGGCTCAAGCCACTGTGTTAAGAGCCATTCAGCCTCTGGATACAGCCACAACTGATTAGACCAAGGATGAGCACCAAAGCTAGCAGCAGGCCCTAGCCCGAGCAGCCCTTTGTCATAATTCAGTTGGTATGGAAGATGAGCACCCCTAATCAGCTGCTGCCCAAATTAGCAGTCATTCACTTTTTTTATTCTCGGGTGCTCATCTCCCTCCTAGCATTTTATTTTATTATTTTTTAAAGATTTTATTTATTTATTTGACAGAGAGAGACAGCCAGCGAGAGAGGGAACACAAGCAGGGGGAGTGGGAGAGAAAGAAGCAGGCTCCCAGTGGAGGAGCCTGATGTGGGGCTCGATGCCCAGAATGCTGGGATCACGCCCTGAGCTGAAGGCAGACGCTTAATAACTGTGCCACCCAGGCGCCCCTCCCTCCTAGCATTTTATATATCTGACACTAGGATGTCACACAATCTATATATGTAGCTAGTGTGTTGTATTTCCTTCACTCCCTACTAGGTCTTATTAAAATTATATAATATATGATATATTATATATCACTATATAATTTAATAAATACATATAATATATACATTAAGACAATCAATGACAGCTTTGAACCACAGTGATACAGTAACTACGAGTGGGAAATGAAGCCTGAAGAATATGAGGGGTTCTTTGAGATAGGACCACAATAGATAATAATAATCTAAAAACAAATCACCAAGCAGAAGGTATGAATGGACAGAGGCAGCAGCCATTGTAGAAAAAAAAAAGAATATGCAGAGGGACTCTGGTCATGTGAGCCTTAGAAGGAACAGAAGGAATAATGTCCAGTCTTGAAGTCCTCACAACGAGCTTCTGGTCTTGAGGCTCCTCCAGTGGATTTTTGAAACACATATCCTGACAACAGGGGAGAAGGCACATTTAACTAAGTCTTTTTCATTTTTCTTAGCAAGATTCTGAGACACATATTTTCAAATGCTAGATTCCTATGCCCAGCCTAACCTCTTGTTATAAAAAGGGATTGGAAGCTTGTGGTTCTGTTGGTATTTTGATTGATAAAAAGAGTGTAAAGTTGAAGTTCACGCCTGGATTGGGTCCCAGTAAAGAATAGACACAACGTTAAAGAATAGTCCTCTCTGCTGTGGTTGGCCGTTGTTAGGGTGGAAGGTGGACTTTCAGGTATGTTAACATATGTGATGACAGAAGCTTTTGGCCCACATGAGCTCTGTGATTGATGGTTCCCTTCCTGGGGTGGAACTCTGTGCTAACTCGATGAGGTAACTGAAGTCGAATCACACACTGATGTTCACAGGTTCCTTTAGACAATGGCCTGAATTGACTTCCTTTAATTACTCCATTGCAATACCAGTCACCTTACAACACTTACCACAATTTGTTCTTACCTTATTTGTCTACTTGGATGTTGTCCCTCTCATTAAAATACCAGTTTTGCGGCTCCTGGGTGGCTCAGTCGTTAGGCGTCTGCCTTCGGCTCAGGGTGTGATCCCAGCATTTTGGGATTGAGCCCCGCATCAGGCTCCTCTGCTGGGAGCCTGCTTCTTCCTCTCCCACTCCCCCTGCTTGTGTTCCCTCTCTCGCTGGCTGTCTCTGTCTCTGTCAAATAAAAAAAAATTCTTTAAAATATCTGTTTTGTTCACCACTACATTTTCAGCATTAAAGTGGTACATTATGGGTATTTAATGTATATCTGTTAGAGATGGAAATGATAGGAATAAATGTCCCTGGTTTATTGAACATTGCTAGAGAACAAGTAGAAAGCAATTTTATGGATTAATACATGTAAAGTTTCTGAACATAGTAACCACTGTGTTAACTGAATTATGATGACTATTGTTCTTTCTCATAATTGCCTATTCCAGTTACCCTCTCAACTTGTTCTCCCCACTCCAGATGAAACCTTGGACAGGTTCCTTAGATTTTCTGGTAACTCTGTTTTGGCAGATGTCCAAGGCTGTCTCTCTCATTGATGTGTTTGTGGATTTTATAAAAACCCCACCTCATCACTGGGACTCTGTAGCCACAGTTCCATAATTAAAGCAGTGCCTCCGCAGTGGTTATTTATACGCTGCTCTCCATTCCTGGTTCCTGATCCTTTCCTCCTCTGTTGGGGTCACTTCACCATCCAAGCTTCTAGGCCTCTCTCTCAGTATGACCTAGTTTTGCTCTTCTTCTCAGAGTCCACATCTGGCACATGGAGAATATCAAACTAGAAGGGCAGGCTATTCCCATGGCAGCCACCTCTCCTCTCTGCAAAGGTAACCACAACCCCAGCCTCTCATATTTAGAAATTCCCAAGTTAAAGTTGGATACAGGTCCTATGTCCTCAAGCTCCAAGGGATACATGTCAGGTTCTGCACATGGTTCTCTTTAAGCTTCTCTTCAGGCAACTTGAGGTAAGAGAAAGAACTTTACTTCCTATCCCCATAGGAGAGATGGACATCCCAACACACCATAAACCTTTCCATGGCATTTTCCACTGACCTCTTTAACTTCTCCCTTGTCGCTCTTAAGAGGTAGGTGATCGGCCGATATTGGTAGAAATACTTTTATGATCTCTTAGCTTGTTCTCCATAGGTGGTCTAGCACCTGACTTTAGAACATGGAAAAAGGGGAGATCCAGCACTTCTTTTATCATTCTTGGTCTTTGCATCATTTAAAAAGCTGAAAAGCCAAGAGTCCCATCTTAACATACTGTTACATAAGTAGAGATAAAAGTGACAACTCCTATAAAGTCTTATTATACAGAAATCTATAGTCAGAGCCTAATTAATAAGGGATTATCAAAGCCTTATTTGTTAAATTCAGAACTTTTCTCTATTTCAAGTCCCAAACCTAGGATCATGATTTAAGAAAGGTAAGAAGCCAAGGTACAGTAGAATTTGTGCAATTCTTTGCAACTAAGATTAGCAAAAGTCAACTCAATATAAAGGATGAGGTCCGTACTTCTGGTTTACACACACGTGACTGGTAGAAACTTGGAAAATCTAATTTAAATACTGTGAGCAAAGGTATCGGTGAGCTATAATTTATTGGTGGTGACCATTCTTCACTCTTAGCTTTTCACCAATAATTTTTCTGAAGCTTGCCCACCTATCTTTTTCTTAGGTAAAAGAGAGAGAATGCTAACTTGGTAATGCTTTTTCCTTTTAAACTAATACATTGAAAATGAGGCTTTTTGTATTCAAGTCTCCTTGGATTTGATCGTCACGAATTAAATTTTAGATAAGTTTTTTTTTAAGATTTATTTATTTGAGAGAGGGCGAGTGAGCAGGGGGAGGGTCAAAGGGAAAGGGAGAGAGAGAATCCCAGCAGATTCCGTGCTGAGTGAGGAGCCCTGTGTGGGGCTCGATCTCATGACCCTGAGATCACAACCCACGCCAAAACCAAGAGTTGGACACCTAACTGATTACGCTGCCCAGGTGCCCTGTTGGATAAGTTTAAATAAGAAAAGTTGACGTTGGCTTAGCCTGAAAAATATAGAGAGCTTTGTATGGATGTCTGACTATGACTTGGAAATGTTGGGTCTGATTTGGGTTTTGGTTCACGTTGCCTAAAGTACCTGCCTGAAGGTTTGTGCACAGATGCTGGGATGAGGGAACACTGGGAGAGATATATTCTGGTATCTCACATAGTCCTGGGAATGGGAAAACATTTCCGTATGGACCATCATGAGGGCTGAAAGGGGTACTGGGCTCAGATGGTGCTTTGAGCAATAGGAAGCAGCCCCCAACAGAATGAGAGCTCAGTGGAGGCAGCAGTTGCCCAG
The DNA here is from genome assembly GCF_017311325.1 of Ursus maritimus. Classification (NCBI taxonomy): domain Eukaryota; kingdom Metazoa; phylum Chordata; class Mammalia; order Carnivora; family Ursidae; genus Ursus; species Ursus maritimus. The sequence continues at coordinate 5,785,788 of NW_024426119.1, read as the reverse complement.
GTAGTCAGGAGATCATGAGCAGAGGCCCAGTGGAAACAGCAGCATATGTAGGGCCTGCTTGAACACATGTTGAGGCTTCTTTGGAGAAGCCCAGGAATACCTTGCAGGGCTTTTCAAGGGACCAAGTTCTTAGAATTACGTGAGTGAAGGCAACAAGCCTGCAGTATTTGAGTCACAGTGTCAGTGTGAATTATTTGTTCCTGCAGGCTGCTAGACAAAAAGACACCGAGGCTGCATGAGGCTCTAGATTGATAGCACAGAAGCCCAGATCCGAACGTGGTGTCTTGTCAACCACTTTGGTGCGGGTCCCTGCTAGAAAAATCCATTTTCACTCTGATCTTAACAAAGTCAAGTTTCAGGGGAAATTGGATTATGTTTTTAAACCTGTTTTCCATTCTTGAAAATCCTAGATAAAGCTATTATCTGATCATTGATATTTGTAATTTAATAAAGGATTCAAAAGACTGAAAAGCCCTCAAAATACTAGAGCTATAGGAGTGAAATGAGAGTATCTCAGCACCTCTCCTGAGAGGCCAACATACAAAAAATTCCCTATTATGGGAGCCAGGAGGAAGGAAAAAGTTTGGGCAGAAGTCCAGGGCTGTCTCTGGAATAAGTAAAATGGGCTTCAGTGGATTCCCAGCATTGAAGTGCTAAAAGCCACAAAACTGAGTCATGCACTTGTACATCATCAAAGATAAACTGTTACCCAATGAATCAAAATTCTTAAGCCACTGAGGTAAAAGCGCGGTTTCTGAGCTAATACTCTGTCTAGGCGAGCTTTTGGGTGTTCTCTTGGACGGGTTCCACCCTCTTCAGCCTGCTTTAGGTGGCAGACTACACAACTGTCGGCTGAGAGTGGCACAGGGTGGGACAACCTGGAATGGGCTATCTGCTAAGGAAGAGTTTCCTTCTTCCAGTTTGATTGGTATGAGTGGCGAATGCGGAGCAACAGAGACACATCTCACTACCCCCTTCCTTCTGACAGCCTGTTTCCCAATAGGGCTTGAAGCCAGCGGATGCCATAGGCCTGGGCTCATCATCACTCTGATCAGAGTCCTGCCTCAACGGGTCTGTTAAACACTTCTGCTGCCAGGTTTTCCAAAGATACTTTTTTTTTTTTTAATATATAACAATTTTAAAGGGATAGAGTTTACACGCCATACAATTCATGCATTTACAATTCAGTGTTTTTTAGTATATTCACAGAGTTGTGAAACTATTACCACAATCAATTTAGAGCATTTTCATCTCCCCAAAGAGGAATCCCATACCCATTAGCCGTCAATTTCCATGTCTCCTGAACCCCTATAGCCCCCGGTAACCATCAGTCTATTTTCTGTCCTTATGAATTTGCCTATTTGATATTTCATTAAAATGGAATCACACAGCAAGTGCTATCACACAAAATGTGGTGCAGTTTGTGCCTGGCTTCTTTCACTAGCATGACATCTTCAAGTTCATCCACATATAGGTGTCAGTACTTCATTCTTTTTTACACTTAAATAATATGCTGTTGTATGGATAATACCACATTTTGTTTACTTGTTCATCAATTGATAGACATTTAGGTTGTTTCCACTTTTATGGATATTAAGAATAATGTTGCTGTGGGCGCCTGGGTGGCTTAGTGGGTTAAGCATCTGCCTTTGACTCAGGTCATGATCCTGAAGTCCAGGGATCAAGCCCCACATCAGGCTCCCTGTTTGGTGGGGCGTCTGCTTCTGCATCTCTCTCTGGCCCTCCCCCCGTTCATGCTCTCTCTCTCTCACTCACTCTGTCTCTCAAATAAATAAAAAAATCTTAAAAAAAAAAAAGAATAATGCTGCTGTGAGTACTTGCTTACAAGTTTTTATGTGGACATTTGTTTTCGTTTCTCTTGGCTACATTCCTCGGAGTGGAATTGCTAGGTCATATGGTAATTTATGTTTAAGCTTTTGAAGAACTGCCGGACTGTTTTCCAAAGCAACTGCACTGTTTTAAATTTCTACCAGAAGTATATGAGAGTTGTGATTTCTTCACATCATCACAAACACTTGTCATTATCTGTCTTTTTGATTATGGTTATCCTCGTGGGTGTGAAGTGGTATCTTATGTGGTTGTTATTTGTGTTTCTCTGATGGCTAATGATGTCAAGCATCTTCCCATGTCTGGATTGACCATTTGTATTTCTTTGGAAAATGCCTTCCTGAGGAGTGAAATCCTTGTTATAACCATTAAAAGTGGTCTGTTGTACCCTCATTTATTTATGATAGACTCTTAACGTCGGAAAGAACTGCAGAGGTTGTCAAATACAAGTGCCAGTGTATTTGAATGTCATGTCAGTTAATATCACATCATAAGGTCTGTGTTACTTCTTTCAGGCTTTTTTCAGCCTCAATTCCAGGGCTGGAACACTCACCGGCTTCTGAAACAACTTGCCTTCCACCTCCCTAAATACAACTCTGTTTCATAGAACCTCCTCCTAATATTGAGATGAAATCTTCTTCAATTATGTTAAACCCGTAGCTCCTAACTTAGAGTCATAACTTCTGAATGTGTGCTTGTGTCCAGACTATTATGAGCAGATTCAAAAGGATTATGTGACTCCACAAATTTTAAGATTTAAAAATTTGTTCCTAATCACTCTCTTGTTGGAGAGGTGTTTTAGAACAGCTCTTTTTAAAACTGAAGGCTACTGAAGAAATTGGGGTGTGGTGGTGGACAGGGTCGAACCTCTACAGTCTGGCTGGGAGACAGTAGAGGATGACACAAAGGCTGGGTGACTTTGGCCAGTTCCGAATTATGCACTCATTAATCCTTTAATATCTTCAAAGTCTTGCTCCAGATATCTTGGCTTTGGCAAAGTATGATGCATCCTTAACTTTTCAGCCCACATGGCTTTGAAAGGAAACTCTTTTTGGGGGCTGGGGGTTGTTTCTGATCCCCTTACACTTACCTCATCAAAGTGTGTTTTCACTCTGCCTATTTGATGTCTGAGAGGCCTCATTAGGAGCTCATTTTATTAGCCCTGCTTTAAAGTTTCTTTCCTATAGAGACAGGAAGTTACATTTTGCGGCATGTATACCTCTAAGGTCTCTCTGGAGCCTAGACAAATTTGGAGTTCTGGTCTCTGAGGTTCCACATACAGACAAAACTCCCCACATTGCTCCACAATACTCTTGGGAAATCAGTTCACACCTGGGGTTTGGCCTCTTGGCATGCCCACTTTATAGGCTGTGCTTTTCATGAGGTCAGGAGAGTGATTCCACGTGTGCCATTTATAATCTGTGCTTTTGGTAACCTTGAATTCTCTGTCACCTTTTAAAGGGCTCTAAAAAAAGACTGTAGTCTAATAGGTCATTGGACCAACTCAATAACTTCCTGGCAGGCTTGGCTCCTTCTTCAGAAAGGAGAAATGTTGGAAAACCAAAGCCATTGAAGTATTCATGCCTTTTCACTTATAAAATGGGGAAAATGAGCACTAGCTAACTTCTCAGGATCTTGGATCAAAGTGGTTAGCAATGCCTTGGATTTTTCTTTATTCTGCTTTTTTTTTTAGATCTGGCTGCTAGATCCTTCATGTCCCCCTAGGAACCAAAAAGGGGCTGGGTCTTAACCACCCCCGTGCATCTCTTTTCACTTCTTGGGTCCTTCCCTAGGATCTTTCTTGTAGAGTTTCCTCATCTAATGCATAACTCCACTCCCTGGCACACCAGTGTCCTTAGCTGAATTGCATAAAAAGAGTCTTTCCTTTCAGAAAATGTGGAATGGGTAACCCCCCCCCCATAATTGGTAGAAATAAAAAAAAAATTCCAGGTTTCATAGCAGAGTATCCAGAATGTTAGCAAATAGGAAACGTCTTAGAACTGCAGAAACATGGTTGTCATGAACAGTAGTGAAGCCAGGGGACCAAAGTGTTTACCTCTAAAGCACCTTTCTTTTCAGTCTTCAATTCAACTTCCTAAGGCTATCACTTATTTCTTCGACTCCTGCTGGGCTTGTATATCTTTGATTATTGTCCTAGGAGAGTGTATTACAGGAGCTGGGGGGTAAAAAAGTTGGTATCAATTAGATTATTGTTTCTTAACCTTAGACCTTGATATTACAACTCAAGAGGAGAGGAAAATAAACTCCCAACAGAACAGCACTTCAGCATTTGCAAGGAAAAGAAACTACAGTTTATCCTTCCATCTTGACTCATCCTGTGTCCCACATATTTTGTTTCATTTCCTGGCAGAACATAAAATTGTCCTCAACTGGAATCTTTCATTGTGAGTAGGTCAGAATTCTCTGCACAAATAAATTTCTCAAATCTTATTCTGTGCCCTCACAGGGTATGATCACCAGTGAGCAAATCTAGTAACACTTCTGATATCTTCAACCAACAAAAATGGTTTTCATCTACGTAAGATGATAAATGAAATCAACTCCAATTTTTCAAGTCTTCCTCCAGTTTTTCTTTCTCACACTTATTTGTTTCCCACTACAAAAAGTATCCAAAAGTAAAACTATAATTTTTTTTTAAAAATTTCCTCTCTGAGCTTACAAATGTATAGAAAATTTATGTGTTCCTTTGTGTTTGGGGCTCTTCTTCATATCTTTACTCCACTACCATTTGGGCAGAGTCTTTATATATGCCCACAAAAGGTCTAAAAAGCAATGGGTATCCAAAATGTAGTTGTTGAATGGATACACATCCTCTTATGATGTTAAAAAGCAACAAGGAGCTGGCATTATAGGAGATACTTATTAATCTCAGGGTAATTGCTTGTATGAGTCAGTTAGAAAACATTGATTAAATGTCCCTTATGTTTTCAGAAACTAAAGCTTTATATATTTATATATTGATAGTGTTATTATTTTTAGAGCTAACTTTCTATGCTCCGTCCTCCCAGAATTCTAAGCCTCTGTTTCTTTGCGCCATGCTGTGTGTTCAGACTTCCTTTTTATGAAAACAATAACAACAGCCAAGTATTTGTAGTCTGATCAGTCATAATTGATGCCTGCACTGAGTCGCCCCCACCTACTCCCAGTGGTTAAAAATAATTGGAACTCAAGGTATTGGCAAAAATCTGGGTTTTGCTAGCCAGTGACCTTTTCCCCACATGATCCAGTGGAAAAAGAAATTTCTGCATGAGAACAAAAGACTCAAGTACAGTAAAAATGGCAACCTGGTAGGAGTTCTGCTTTGATTTTTCTGACATTATGACGATTTAAACAATGTGATAATTTTATAAAACTGAGGAAAATGTAAAAAGTCTCCTTCTCATGATTTAACAGTGTAACCACTGGAAGTCCAGCATTTCTTCAGCCTTTTCTGCCTTAAAGTAGAGAGATGTTTAAGATCAGTTTCCTTATTTGTAAGGTGGGAATAATGATAGGTGAAGTAGAACTACAGAGGTGATTAGAGAGCTCTGCATCCTAGATTCCACTAGGAAGTGTGGTACAGGTAAGCGGTAGGGAGGATGGAGGGAAGGATGGGAAGAGAGCTGTCATGATATTAGATGAAGAGCTTCAAGGCAAGTGGTACCTGAGAGTCCATGAGGAGTGCTGAGATGTGATACTAACAGCTTAGGGACAAACATCCCCCAGCCATACATAATAATTACCCATAAAAGTAGAAGTGTTGAACTGAAGTTACAGAAGAGTCTTTCACCAGGAACAAAATTGTTGGTAAGAAGCACATCAAGTCTGGGTAGCTGAAAATAACTATCTTCCTCCTAGTTCCCTTGGAACATAACAGATATTTCCCCCAGAATTCCATCAAACCAAAGTCTGTTGGTTGTTTCCTTTGAGACCAACTGGATTGAATTGTAGCTGGTACTTATTAGAAAATCAAGGATGCAAATGACTTACTAAGTTGGTTAATTGACCAGACTAAATTCTTATAGGTGCTAATATTTACAGTAAGAATGAGAACTATTGGCTTAATCCTTATGTAGATAATCAGCATGTGGTCTTTAAAAAATAGATGACCCAGCTGTTTTCCAGGCAGAAAAAAAATTAAAAGGAAAATGAAGCAAAATTCCTTTTTGCTTCATTCCGTGGCTTGTGTTCTCCTTGTTGAAAGTTATGCCCATCTAATATCCCTTTGCCCATTCATAGAAATCCTTACAGTGTATTCAATGGGGAATTAACCTATTTCAACCTTACCAACTTCTCTTGTAATTTAACATGTATTCCTTTGAGTCTATCTTACATAAAATGCAAACTGTGTGATGATTACCTTGTTCATATATTAAATCCTCAGAATGTTGCTATAACTTTATTCAAGTGAAAAGACTCTGTATAAGGTACGAATAGGTATAATTGAGTCATATGGTTCCTTGAGAGGAGTCCAAGACGATATCATACTTTTAACAATACCCATCTTAAGTGGCATGCATTAGGCCACCTAACAGAATCCTTTTGACAAGTTTGCTTCCAAATACAGCTTTTTTACAAGAGAAGCAACAGCAAACAACTGGATGTTTTAGTCAGTTTTGTCCAAAGAAATTGAAATTTTGCTCTATTTGAGGCTTAATGTAGGAAGTAAAGTATGAAATTGGTTGCACAAACCTGCAGTACTGCTATTTGGGAACCTGAGTTAAACCACAAGAGAAAATTCCCAAGTCCCTTTCTCAGCTGATACTAATTGGCTTTGATTTCCTATGGTTCATGGATGAAGCAATTTAACATGCTAAGGGATAGCCTGAATGTCCCATACATCTGTCTATTTCATTTGAAATTATGACTTAGGATCCTGACTCATCTGAACATTGTCCAGGACACTGGGAAGATGGTTTCCTTTTCCTTATTTTTTTAGACTTCTTCTGTAACCAAAAGTACTCCAGGGACAACACCTCCATTCATGGACTCAGCAACTGTATTAGGCCATACCAGCCTGGCACTTCAGTTGAGCCAGTCAACATCACTGGTGTCCAGGTAACAAAACTATCTGCCAAATTAAACCCATCTGTTAAACCCATCAGTTTATTGAATCCCAATGCCAAATTTGTTCTTGCTTTTTTATTTTGTCCAGAATATCACAAACTAATTATATAAGTCCCACTGTTTCTTTAAGACCTTCTTCAGGTCTTATCTCTTCTCAATATTCATCCCAGTCATACAACTTTGATACTAACTGCTTCCTTTAAAATCATTACATTAAAAAAAAGTCCATTGGCACAGTCACACATACTGTATATTTGTTAATTTTTTTAATGCATAAGCTTTATTTCTCACAATTTCTGAAATAGTTACTGGTTATAAACTGAGCATTGTCCCTGTCTCCTTGACTTTATTGTTGAGTGAGACTTCTCGGTGAAAACTACTAAGAGTAAGTGATGTAAGTGCTTCTGGAGGGAGCTATGGTGACCCAGCAGAGGGGCATTTAAAACGGATTGGAGACTCAGAAGTCTTGTGGGAGATATCAAGAGTCTCCCAGTGAGCCAAATAAATGTGGTAAAGAGGAAGGGTATTTTTTTAAATTTTTTAATTTAAATTCAATTAGCCAACATATAGTCCGTCATCATGGTCTCAGATGTAGAGTTCAATAATTCATCAGTTGTCTAACACCCAATGCTTATCACATCCTTAATGCCCATCACTCAATTATCCCATCCCCCCACCCACCTCCCTTCCAGCAACCCTCAGTTTGTTTCCTATATTTAGGAGTCTCTCATGGAAATGTATTTTAAAGAGAACAAAATGGACAGAGCCACAGGAATGTTGGAAAGTATGGCCTATAGTTAGAGAATGTCAGGGTGTTCAGTGTGACTAAAATCCATGTTGGGAGCTTGGGGAAATAATGGGATATGAAGGTAGTCAAGCCATTGGAAGGAGACTCTACCTTTTGGGAATTGGGAATCCTTGAAGGATTCTAAGCAGGGGAGTGATGCTATCATAGTTGGATGTTAGAGATATTATGGTGACTGCAGTACTGTGGGTTGGTTTGGAGAGCAGTGAGATCAACAGAAACCTACTCCGAGTAGATAAGACTAAAAGTTGATGAGAACCTGCTCTAGGAAAATAGTTAATTCAGGGGAACTTAAAGTGATAAAACAATTGGCTTGCTAAAACACTGGCTGTTTGTTTGGTGTAGAACATGGGACTTCTTAGATGATTCAAGATTTCTGGCTTTTGTCATTGGACCAAATATGGTACATGAAAATAAATAAGGGAGTAAAGGATGAGGAAGGAGTAGGAGAGATGAAGGAAGAGAAGAATGTATGGAAAGGGGGTTTAAAAAATGAGTTCATTTTTGAACATGCGCTTTCTGACATCAGTTTTTGATATCAAGTAGGATATTAAAAGTAAATCTCAAGAGAGAAGTCTGATTAGAGCTTTGTATTTGTGAGTTATTAGAGTGGTAATTAAAACCATGAAATTGAACAGGATTGCCCAGGCACTCTGAAAGAGAAAATGGCCAAGGACAGAATTCTGGGGAATACCATAATTTAAGCAGTGGGCAGAGGAAAAGGATGACAGAAGAAAATGAAGGGTAGCTGCAGAGGCAGGTGGAAAGTTGGAGGAGAGCAGTGTCTAAAACTCCAGAAGGGGGGGGGGGGGGGGGGATTGTGTCAGTTTCCCAGAGTTGCCATAATAAATTAACACAAAGGTTAATTAACACAAAGGATAACAGATACGCATTCTTTAAGAGTTTTGGAAGCTAAAAGTATGAAATCAAAGGATGGTCAGGGCCATGCTTCCTCTATAGGCTCTAGGGAGGAATCCTTTTTTGCCTCTTCCTAGCTTCTAGTGGCTCTTGGCAATCTTTGGTGTTTCTTGTCGCTCTATCACTGCAATCTCTGCCTCTGTCTTCACATGGCCTTCTTCTCTTTGTGTGTTCTATGTCTTCCCCTTTTCTTACAAGGACACCACACTAAGAGTGAAACTTGTTACCATACATGTAGTGCTTAGGAACAGTGAAATCAGATGCTGTTATGCATTATCACCCTAGTAAGACTTGGCTTGTCATAGCACCACTGGTTGAGAACACACAGGACCAAAGAGGTCAGTTACTCGGGGTAACTAAGTTTAGAGAAATTTGAGTGGAATAGAAATGGTCAGGTGCTTTGCAGCGTGGTTCATGTTCAGAATGAAGGCTAGAGAAAACAGGAATCGAAGAGAGGAAGATGGAATACTCTGCCTCCTGCTCAAATAAACGTTCAGTCAGTCAAACATGCTGTTGTAATTTCTCTTGATGACAGGTAAGGCTATGGGAAAATGGGATGGTTACCTAAACATATGGGTGACATGCTAGCATAACCTGAAAAAGTCCCTGAACCTCCAAGGTGTTTACATAGGGCAAGACAGCAGTACCAGTTGTCATTTTGCAGTTAACTCCGGGATTCATGCATGCATAGAAATAGAGTTAAGGAGGGAATTACTGTGATTCTGGACCAAAATGGCTCCAGTCCTTGAAGGTATATGATTTAGTTACTAATGCTAACTGGGCTGATGTTTGGTAAGGTCCATCTTAGGATACAGAATTGTGTCCTCTATAGTGTGATTTATATTTAGTGAATAAAAGAGTCAGCTTTTTAAGTTAGTGATAGAAGATCATGATCATGGTAGCTCCCACTTATGATTCAGAAATCCTCAGAATTGGGAAAGATATTCCCGGAGATTAACATTTTTAACGATGGCATCTTTTTTCAGTTTTTAAATCAATAAGTAAAATAATTATTTTAGGATTTTTTTTTTATTTTACTATTATAGCTTCAGTGGTCCTGAATGTTCAGTATGGGCAGTGATCAAAGGTGATCAGAAAGGAGGGTTCCTGACTTGGTCACAGCTGAAATTGTTTGTCACTTTCTTCAGCATGCTAGCCCTTGATGTTTTTGAACAGTATGACTCTTAGTCATAAAGAGTCATAAAGCATTCGTTAAAGAGAGGAAAGCAAATAGAATTCTGATATTCAAAATAGTCAATGAATAATATAAATGGAAAGAACAATAATTATGAAATTCTGCCCCATACACTGTTTATCAGGTTTGTTGTTTAATTCTTCAAATCAAGAATCCCTGTGTAGGCTATCTGGAATTTCAAAATCAAGTGCTAAATAGAAAAAAGTTATGTGGCAATTATTTAAAAAAATTGCTTCTCATTTATTGGCAGTGAACATTAGGAATATTTAGGAATAATGAATTCCTAAAATTCATTAGCTACAAACAATTACCTATAAATGCCATCCTGAAACTTCTCTTATCTTAAAATTTGAAAGACTTATATGTATGTTCTATGTACAGATACACACACACACACACACACCCAATTGATTCTCAAAATGTGAAATGCAAATAATTTAATTAGAAAACATGAAAGCATTTTTCCCATGAAAGTTTTTGAAACTTTAACGTATTGTTAAATTTCAACTTATATTTAAATATACATTCAGCCCAAATTCAAATACACCATTATATGTTATTTTTTTTAAACATATACTATAAAGCGGTGTCTGGGTGATTCAGTCAGTTAAGTGTCCAGCTCTTGACTTTGGCTCAGGTCATGATCTCAGGATCCTAGGATCAAGTCACGCGTCCGGCTTGGCGCTCAGTGGGGAGTCTGCTTGACGATTCTTTCTCTCCCTCTCTCCTTCCTTCCACATGCACACACACACTCTCTCTCTCTAAAATAAATAAATGAATCTTTTTAAAAATTAAAAAAAATGAAACATACACTGTCAAATGATATTTTATTTTACAAAATTGACTTAAAGAATATGTGTCACTTAAGTGAAAATTAATCTTTATATGTTATATATATGAAGAATCATCATTTTCCTCACCATCTCACCCATTCCTGAAAAAAAAATTTTGTGCTGGTGTTGTCATATATATACAATCTTTATATATTATGTCTGTCACTAAGCAGTTATTAAAATGAGTTTTATAGTATAATAATTAATGGTCTACAGATAAAAATAAAGTACACTTAAAATCATATCATCATGTACTATACAAAAATAACAAAATGATTTTTCAATTATTTTCATTCAATCTCTTAGATTACATATTACTAGCAGAGGAATTTTCACATCAAAAAAGGTTTGTAAACACTATTATAGATTAAATATGGAGAAGAAAAAATTAAAACATTTTATGGAGTAATAATAGTTGCCTGAAATGATAAGGAAAATATTGTTTATCAACTCTTATTCCTTCAAGGAGCATGTACTGAGCTTCCTTTCTGTGAGATGACGCCAACATTTCCGAGCGACGAATGAAACATGATCATCCATTCAACATTTATGAGATACCTATTAGGCTCTCTACTAATCACTAGGTTAGGCTCTGGGATTATAATACTGAGCAAGGGGGGGCAAGATTCTAGCCTTCATCAGACTTAAAAGAGATAAACAATAAATAAATCAGCAAACAATTTAAAATCATGAGGAGAGCTATGAAGGAAGCTGAATCCCAGTAACGCAAATATCGTTTCCAGATTTTCAGCATTAGGATTAACCTTAGACTTATCATAGAAGGTTTGACTATACTTACAAATAACATGCCAGCATTACTAATTTGAGCAAAATAAATATAAAACCACAGATAACTGAGGTTGTGAGAGGGAAGGATGAGAAGAGATGAAAAGAAATGAAGGGGGCTAATATTCTTGCCCAAAAAACCTGTAGGTAACTGGAAGATACTATCTATTAATAGTTCTTCTATCTGGTACAGTTACCACTAGCCACATGTAGCTATTTCATTTTAAATTAATTAAAATAAAATACAATTTAAAATTGCCTTGTTCCTCAGTTGCACTTACGAGATTTCAAGTACTCAGTACTCACCATGGGTAGTTGACTACCATATTGAACAGAATAGATACGAACATTTCTATTATCAAGAAGTTCTGCTGGGTAGTTCTGACCTATGGTGAGCAGATATAGAAGTGAGGATTTAAGAATACTCTTTGAGGCACGCCTGGGTGACTCAGTTGGTTGGGCATCCAACTCTTGGTTTCAGCTCAGGTCATGATCTCGGGGTCATGGGGTTGAGCCCCACATTGGGCTCCGCACTCAGCAGGGAGTCTTCTTCTCTCCCTCTTCCTCTCCCTCTGCCCCTCCCCCTGCTCACTTGCTCTCTCTCACATAAATAAATAAATCTTTTTTAAAAAAGAATACTGTTTGAAGTAGCAGCAGAGGTCAGTGGTAGAACTGAGATCAGTGATGTAACTAGAATGAGAGAAGTTGAGACAGGAAGGCAGCTAAATCCTCATGAATCGAAGCAAGAAAGTCAATAGCAGAGTGATAATGCTTAATTGATGATCTTATATTCTTATAAAACACTATATTTAGAATCACTGAGATAACCAATATAAGGCCTAAAAATAGAAATTATTCTTATAGAGTGGTGTGGAGGGAGAGGAGAAGTGGGTGTGAAAAACACTGGCTTTAATTGTGTATCTTTTGGTACTGTTTTATTTTTAATTTTTTATCTATAACTTTGATTTTAAACTTTTTAAGAAAATCATTTTAGCATGGTGCACTGGGTGTTATATGCAAATAATGAATCATGGAACATTGCATCAAAAACTGGGGATGTACTGTATGGTGACTAATGTAACAAAATAAAAATTATTAAAAAATCATTTTAGTTTCTTTTGAGGAAATGAATTGCTTAAGAGTTTCACTATACAGACTACTTACAGGGATTTTGCAGTAGTTGAGGGGAGAGAAAATGGTTTTTCTCTGCAAGTAGTAGAAAATCAAGTGATCCAAGTCTGAAAAAAAGAAGTGGGAAGATAGCAGTGAAAAAAGGAAGAAAGAATTAGAACAGAACATTTATAGGGTGGAGATCCTTGATGTAGACAAAAGTTGATGAATACATTAAATTCAGGTGATTGGCCTACTTGTGTAAGGTGTTTTTTTAATGCTTGTCTAACAGTTATTTGAGGAAAATATATCTAGTTCATCTCAGGGCCTGAAAATTAGCCCAGGGAACAACCAGATGTGTTCAGAGAGAGTCCTTGTCTAACCCAGACTCTGCCCCTGACATACACACTTTCCTCGCCAATGAGAATAGAACACTGGAAACAGAGCTGGAGGGTGTGCAACCTCATTAAAGAATTCTTAGGACATGGAACGAAGTTAAGCCGTTCTACCTATATGCTTGAGGAATAAACAGTGATATTCCCATGCAGTGTTCCGGTTCCTTCAAAGACACACAATTAAAGAAAAGCAGTAAATATTATATGATCATATTTGTCATGTTAATGCTCCAGTTGGTAGGCTCCAAAGGTAATAGGGCCTCCTGGAGTACACCTGTGAATAGAACTCAATGTCCTTGAGACAAATATTACATACACTAGTTACCAGATCACTTGTACTGACAACTATGAACTTACTGCTCTACTTATTTGCTATGTGTTTTTGATTCCCTTTTCCCTTTTAAAAAATTTCACCCAAACAATATTCAGACAAGTTAGGTAGTTTGTAGACATTAAGGAAGGTGTTTGAATAAAAAAACAAATATAGAATTTTTCTGTAAAACCAAATGTTATGAACCTCCGGGCAAATTTTCTTCAGTGGATTCAAAACATAACCCTGCAGTCCAAACAGCAATGGTATATAAAGTAGCAAACCAAAACAACACAGGTGGCCTTAGAAACAAGAAAGGCATCTCTGTGGACCAAGAACAGAGCTGATACATAAAGCTGTAAGGCTGAAGCCACAGATGTGCTGGGCTCTGAGTCTGGAAGCAAGTAGTGATAGTAGGAATTAATCTCCTGCAGGGTAAAGAGCACTGAAATTGTCATGCAGGACAGGGGAGCACTGCTTTAAGCTGCTTAAAAATACCCTGCACTCATGAAAGAAGTTAGAAAAAATATTTTACCAACTTGGGTCTGCAGCTTTTAGCAGGATATAGCCCATCATTGCTGGAAGATATGAACAGAGTCTAACAGTGCACACACTGAAACACGGTGGCACTGCTTAGTGTGCTTAGTCACTGCATGTGAGACATCCTCACAGTCCACACAATGGAGATTCCCTCGCAGTGGCCTCCAATGGCATTGTGGCAAGCCCCAGGGATAAGTGGGGGCAGTTGCAAAGTTTCTAAAGAGGGGTAGTGATATCCTCAGTAATAACTTATTCTCTGTATTCACTCTGGAGTTTAACCAGAAGATAGAAAGTAAAAAAAGACATATAAAAAAATCTCTATTTAAAATTACACTAGCAGAAAAATTCTAAAACACATTAAAAAATCCAAAGTTCAGAAAAGTAACCAAAAAAATTAACCATCAAAACGTTAATTCACTTTGGTTGAAATTAATTTTATGTAACCATTTGACAATGACTTTTAGGTAATTATATAGCATACTCTGGGTAGTAAGTGAAAGAAGTATTCCCTTTTAAAATCAGCAAAAGCGGGGCGCCTGGGTGGCACAGCGGTTAAGCGTCTGCCTTCGGCTCAGGGCGTGATCCCGGCGTTATGGGATCGAGCCCCACATCAGGCTCCTCCGCTGTGAGCCTGCTTCTTCCTCTCCCACTCCCCCTGCTTGTGTTCCCTCTCTCGCTGGCTGTCTCTATCTCTGTCGAATAAATAAATAAAATCTTTTAAAAAATAAAATAAAATAAAATCAGCAAAAGGTTATGATTTGAAAAGAGAAATTAAATAAGAAGAAATGAATGTAGGAAGAACTAATTAGAAATCTTGGGATGAAAAAGTATAGTCACTGATTTTCAAACACTCAACGTTAAATATTTGCTAAGAAAGAGAGAGAGAGAGACTGAGATTAATTGAGATGAATAAAAGAAAAGAAGCATGAACCTCAGTTTTTTACAGCCAACAAGCAGGCTGATAAATCTGGTCAGTGGCCAAAGAAGAAATATTCTCCAGTGTCCTCTTCAGAAGTGATTGGGGAAGATAGTAGAAAAAGGACACAGGAGAGAGCAGAACTAGTCACCATAGGGAAAAATGGACTAGGGAGCCATCCCTAGGATTTGAAACTGGATATATTGATCAAGATATATTTCCTAGCCACAGGGAAAAGGGACCTGGCAATATTTGCTCAATGGGATTCAACCTTGCTATGGGCCATTGGCTGCTGTGTGTCTTTTCTCGTTTCTTCTTTTGAATGGGAGAGTTGGGTGCACTTATCTGGCACATGTTTCATCGTTGTATGTCGAGTGAGTGGGAAGCAGATAACTTGTCTGTTTAGGATTGGAGTCGCATCCAAATGTGACACAGATAGTAAGGTCCTGGATTTAGAGCTCAGTGCCTTTATTGGATGAGTCTTTTGGGGTATGATAGGGAAGGGTTGAGTGAACTTTGTGTGTGGTAGAAATGTAATAATTATAACCAAGAGGGTGGCCTGTGGTAGATTTCATTATTGTTCCTAATGTTTGACCCCCCCACACACACATCCACACCCACTATCATGAGACTTTGCAGTTCCTCCAACTAGAGGTGGAGTACATTTCTCCATCTCACAGATTTTGAGCTTTGCGTGTGCCTTACTATGGCCATTAGAATATTAACAGATGTCATATGATTAGGGACTTGAAATGTTCTAGCAAGGTTGGGCTTGATCCCTTTCACTTTTGCCATTACTCCGGGTAGCCTACTGGTTCCAGAATTATGTGACATGTGTGTAAATTCACAGTCTGGAACCAAACCCATCTGAGCCCAGCTGAGATTAGCCAAACTATAATCAATTCTAAGATGCATAATACGTAAATAATGGCTTTCTGTTACAGTCCACTGATTTGGGGATTTTTTTTAAAAGAAATATCATTATGATGATATTTGAATAAAATATTCTCTTACAACACAGAAAAATTAATTCAAGACAGTTTACAGATACAAATATGAAATGAAGATATGAATTTTTAACTAAGCACAAATAAAGTAAAATATTTTAAGAATTTTTGGAGAATAAACCAGATGGTACAAAACATAAAAATTATTAATTTTCTTATATTTAATTTTAAAACTCTGCCTAACAAAAGACATCAAATATTATAAATTACAAAGCACAGTCTTGGAGAAGATATTTGAAATGCTTAGTGATTAAGCTCATCAAAATATTATTATTCAGAGTAGATATAGGAAAAACACAATAAGAGAAAGTTACACAAATAATAGAAAAATTGACAAAGGATATGAATAGGCTGTTCACAAAGAAGAAATGGAAATGGCTACTAGTCACCTAGAAAGATGTTAAATCTTGCTAATGATCAAGGAAATTTAGAATAAAATACAATGAGATATTTTGTATTTATCAGATTGGCGAAATTAAACAAAAATCTTGGTGAGGATGTGGACTGATGGACTCTCATATAATTATGGTGGGAGGAATGTAAATTGACACAACCACCTTGGAGAATATTTGGTATGGTGTAGTGAGAACCAAATCCAGCATAATTTCCTGTTCTGGTGTTAAACAACAGTGGCATCGAGCATACTTTTTTTTTTTTTAATTGTAGATTTTCTTTATTTTTTCAATTAAAGTATAGTTCGCATACAATATTATATTAATTTCAGGTGCACAACATAGTGATTCAATAATTATATACATTATAAAATTCAAGCATACTTTTCTGTCCCTATGTTAGGCAAGTCTGAGATCAGTCATACTTTTTGCTTTGTTAAGTAATACTTAGCTGCTTGCTTCAGGGAAATATTTTCTTCTGAAAGATAAGACTATGAGGCTACAAAAATAAGTTACTTAACAAGACTAATAGCTTGCCCATCAAGACTTGCTTCAGGAGTCTTGTCTCATGACACCTATCAGTTCAAAGCTCGTATGTCATAAACTGTCCAATCCAAACTAGTTCCATGCCATGCAAGATAAACCTTAAAATCACCCAGCTTAGGTCCTAAAACCATATAAATACCATTTCTAATTTCCCTATTTTGAGGTATTATTAAGACTCTGCTATGGTAGTGTTTTTCCTTACTACAGTAGGCCTAAGAAACTTAGCTTTGCTTGATCAACAGTGGGTTTTGTTTTTTGTTTTTTGTTTTGGACGGGGGTGGGGGGACCTATACTAGTAAAGTTAAATATTCATATACTACATGACTGAGGGATTCCATTTTCAAGTATACAACCTAAAGTGGTATCATTCAAACTATGAATTTAGACTCATTAGTAAAATAGGAAATCAACATGGCGAATCACAGTCCACATTTGTTTGTTTTTAGAATAGGATTGATCAGACAAGAATGGAAAAGAATGGAATGGAATAAAGTACAATGAGCAATAAATAATAAAAATAGTAAAACAATAGAAGGTTGTTTTGTGAAATTCTGGTTTCAGTATACATAGAACTGTGTGTATATGCATGGGTACAAGTGCGTATTAAGCCACTGCCTTAAATAAACCCTTGCATATGTATGTAAGGAGTTATTGCGAAACATTTATAATAAAAAAACTAGGAACAATCTCAATCATCACCAAAAAATAGATAATAAATATTTATGTACGTAGTGAATGCTATACAGCAGTTAAAACAAATGAACCAGAGTTGTACATTATTACAAATAAATCTCAAAAACATTGAGTGAAAAAGCAAATTATATAATTTATATACATAATAAGAAAAACTGCATTAAACAGTGCTTGGGAATATAATAATCTAGAAAATATGATGTAAAAGTATAAAAATTGAAATAATCACAAAATTTAGGGCAGTGGTTTTCTGTGCAAAGTTTGAGAGTAGGGTGAGGAGTGAGGGAATGAGGAAGCGAGGAAGTGAGGGAAGGTCATGAGAGGGAGTGAGAGAGAGAGGAGGGGAAGGTATTGAAGAGATAAACAGGCAGACTCAAGTGTCTTGGTATTTTGATTTCTTAAAAAAAATCTGAGGCCATTATGGCAAAATGTTAAAATGTTAAAGTTTGGTGTGGGGAATAGTACTGAGTGTTTTTCTATGGTGCAGGCATTGTTCCAAACACTTTACGTATTTTATTTGCAAAACGATTTGTTAATATTTACCCTATATTTCTTGGTATGCTTGAACTACTTCAAAATTTGAAAAATAGAAGCAGAGGGAAAACGTTGTATTAAATCTAAGTGGTGGGAATATGGATATCCATTATGCTATTCTGTATAATTTTCTGTACGGTTGAAATTTTTCACTTAAAAAAAGCATGTTTCAAAAAATCACTTGGTTTGATAGGACTGATAATTAATCCTTTATCTGAAACCCTAGAATATAGGGAATGCATTGAAATGTTTATGATGACCTGTGCACAGGTTGGTTTTTTCTCACCAGAGTTCCATTAGTCATTTTGTAAAGAATCTGATTGGTTATCTTAGATTGTAAAGAGGGTAGCTCTCCTTGGAGGAAGTGCACCAAGTTGCTCCAGAGCCATATTCACCCAACCCTGTACCATTCATTCTCCATTTCTTTTCTCTTCTCCTCCAAATAACCAAAAGCCACATCCAGAAATAGTGACAGAGAAAGTTCCCATGCCTTCTTGGAGAAAAGGGCTGGATCTAAAGAAAACAAAAATCAATAATATCACAATGGGTGGGCTGTGGGAAATAAAAGATTGCTTCAGGGCGAGGCATCATTGGAACAGCCCTTCCTTTTGGCCTTTACATCTGGAATGTCTTTACCAATCTGAGGGTGAAATCTCAATTGGTTTTATTATAAGATAAAACAGTCAACATCAGAATTATTCATAAACTTCAAATGAGTTATGACTGGACAACCAGCTCTCTGAGTGGGATGTGTAGTTTCTCTCTGAGTGGAACAGTTGTTTGATGAAACTGGTAAACTAGCCTCTTATTTTAGTATCATGTAAACAGAGTCCAATTCTCTTCCCAGCTCTGTGTCTTCCCTCTTGGAAAAACTCGGCTAAAAGTCTGGCTTTAGATACAAAACTGGAGTCATGGTTCCAATGCTTGAATACTCTAAGCAATATCATATCCTTCTTGGTCTTTTCCATAAATGAGTAAGGATTTTGTTTTTTTTTTAAAAAGAATAAAAATAATAAATAGGTTTTAAAAAATGGTTTTGAAGCCTGTACTCAAAAGTACAATGTGGGGCTCAATTCAATAAAAATATGAAGTATTTATTAATAAGAAAAATAACAATGTTAATAGTAATCCAGAACAATCTTTATTGACTGGTTACTCTATCCCAAGTATTCTTCCAAACATTTTACAAACTCATAACAACACTATGAGATAAGTAATTATTACTCCCATTTTATAACTGAGGAACCGAGGCTTAGAGAAATTAATTTGCCCAGATAGCAAAATCGATGGAGCATAGTGGAGTTTAGAGGTGATATGTTGTTCAACCCCTTCTTCTTACATGTGAGAACTGGAGGTCTTAGCGGGGTTGCATTATTAACAAGAGGACGTCCTCTTGGGTTCGGGAGATTACATTATTCTCTCCATGGATGGAAGGGGACACTGTTCTAGGCCTCTAGTTCAGCTAAATTAACACTCAGCTAAATTAACACTAAAGTAACACCTTTGCCTCTAAATGAGAAAACTTAGGAGCAGAGAGGCTAAATAACTTGTTCACAATCAGGCATCCAGGGCCACGATATAAAAGTTCAAATCTGTCTCTAGACTCAGCCTGATTTCTTGACTATGGATTTGGATTTCTCCATCAGTTTTTTTCTTTGATTGATTTTAATTTGCTTTAATTTCATGTTTTGCAATTTTCATTAAAAATGGTTTCGCTCTTCCATTCAGCCTCCAGGGTAAGTTCTTTTGAGAGAAATCCCGATTTTAATTATATTTCATTGATCATTTTACCATAAGGATTTCACCAAAATAAACCTCTAATGTGATGGGGAGCTGGGGATGATACAAACCCTTTGAGTTTTCCTGTGGGTTTATGACATCATATCCAATAGGACTTCTTCTTCTGTTTTTTTTTTTTTTTTGCTTTTTTCTTCAGCTTTATTGAGATACAATTGACATACACCATTTTGTAATTTTAAAGTGTACACTGTGTCAATTTTGATACATTTATATATTGCAAAATGATTATTGCCGTAGCATTAGGTAACAATTCCATCCTCTCACATAACTACCATTTCTTTTTTGTGGTGAGAACATTTTCTAAAATTTTATTTATGTATTTATCTTCCAGTGACTTTTTAAATTCATTTTTTCCTGTAGAACAGAATTTAACTTAAAAAAGCAAGCTGAGGAAGGGACAGAGGGGGACAGAAGGGACAGAGACTGTCCCTTCAGGAAGGCACAGTGTGTCTTCGTATATCTTTTTAGTATCTCTTTGCTATGCTGTGTATCTATAATATCATTAATGTGGCCATATATACTTATATCTATTGAATAAATGGTGTTTATTTTACTATTTTATGTACGGCACATTTACATTTTTATGTAGGCAATTTTATGTAGTTGATCGACTACCTTAATTTTTACTATACTGTTTGTCTCGTGTGTCGTTTACGAAGGTCTTTCTGACTTTTAAATGATCCTCGATGTCTGTAGTTAATTTAAATGTAAAACTCCACTGTAATCTATGTAGCCATCACCTCTTACTGGAAATTCAGTTCATTTTTAGTTTCAGTATTATAAATAAAACTACAGCAAATATCCTATCAGCTAGGTTTTGGTGTATATTTTGTGAGGATAAATTCCTGGAAATGGAATTATTTTGTCAAAAATGTGTACGCTACTTTGATACACATTGATAAACTTCATAAAGTGTATAACAATTGCTGTATGTTATTAAGTTCAGTCTCTCATACCAAAATACACACAATGTTATTTGCCAATTTGATAGATCAGAATAGCACCTTATTTTAATGTGCCCGCCTATGAGTATGAGTGAGGTTAAACTCCTTTTGTATACTTCCTAGCCTCCTGGTATACTCTACACATTTTCCCCTTTTTATAAGTTTTGCTGATTTCCTGTTGGCATGTTTGTATTTTGTTATTTATAAGATTTGTTTAACACAGTAGTTATCATCTCTTGGATTAAATGATGAATGTTAGACCGGGCTTCTCACTGGTGAGATGAAAGCGATGTGGATTGGCTAAAACATTTGAGGAAGCCTCCCAAGCCTGGCCTAGAAAAAGCCTAATAATCTAGAGAGGCCTACAGACCCCTCTAGGGGTATCCAAGGCCTGCCCTCCACAGCACTGATTGTAGCCTGTGGATTAGGATTCCTGGTTGCCTGATAGTGACTCTGAGTCATTTGGTGTTTCTATCTCAAGTGAACATTTTATACATAAGAGTCAGAGCTCCTTTTTGTTTTAGGATAAGAAGACTTCCAGAATGGTTTTATGACCATTTCTCCTTATTTGTTAATAAACATCTACACAATGAATATCCATATGCATGACAGACTCTAGTCGGAGACTCACTTTCCTTCCAAGAGGATAATCCTCACTAATCCCACATTTCCTTGGCAGTCACCATAAAGAACATAAAACTGTGTATGACCAGATTGGTGAGATCAGTCCACAAGACAGACCTGTATCAGACCCACCAGTGAACATTTTGAAAATGTTTCTGTACTTTCGTTGGATTGTTTTTCTAGATTGGGGATACCTGTAAAGAATGAGATCCAATTTACCTACAGTTGGGGGAGGAAACACTATTTCTCCTTGTCATCTTTTTCTTTTGGAAAGGAGAAATTATTTAAGTAATTCAAGGGCACTTGTGTCTCCAACATTTTCTCTCTCACCCTCTCACCTATGTCACCTCAAAGAACATTTGTAAATAGACAACTGAGTTAGGATGTCTGTTTTGAGAAATTATAGCTATCAAGTAAGTCCCAAGTCCTGCTAACTCAGCACTGCAGTTTATTGAGGTTGCTTCTGTTCTCTGTTGGTTGATTCTGAACACTGACTTGAATTCATTTTCAGTTTGCCCCCTCCCCACCCCCTATAGTTTCCTTATGGTTTGTAAGATTCAGAGTGTAAGAAACTCTCTGTGGTGGTGACACCTGCTTCCCTCTCCATGTTCTTTACCAAAGCATGACCTGCTCAGGATTAGTGGAATTACTAATCCTGTTCTGGGTTTATTTTAGAAAACCAAGTATATTATATCTGGATCCTCATCATCCAGGAAGTGCCCCAGACTTAAAATGGAACCTTTAAAAGTGTGTTAACAAAGCAGTTATTGTAATGGAACAGATGAAAAGAGTAAAACTCCCTTTTACCCCAAGTTCATAGAAATCAAAAGCAGAAACAAGTTAAATGCCCTGTGACTCACTGTGAGTTCTGATTTCCTGCTTCTGTTTCTGCTCATAATCTTTGCCTGGGAAGGAGAGGCCTTCACATTTTTTATGTGGTCACCCACAGAACACATATACCACGAAGTAGGCCTAAAGATGATCTTCTCTTGGTTGTCTGAGGCTTTGGAGTCTTATGTGATCCTTCTATTGCTAAGGAGACCTGAGGAGAGAGGTTGGCCTGGTTTTCTTCTTGCCATCAGAGAGCCTGAGGTGAACATAAACCAACCCGCTCCTCAGGAATGAGGCACAGGCCACTCGGTTCAGCACTAACAGTCACACCCTGACTGGTCCACCTATGAAGGAAACAAACATCTATGTCGTGTGAATGTGAGAACTCCCACATCTTCCTTGACTAGTAAGTGGCTGCTAAAACTCAACTGTCTGAGCTTTCCTTCTGC
Source organism: Ursus maritimus (assembly GCF_017311325.1). Classification (NCBI taxonomy): domain Eukaryota; kingdom Metazoa; phylum Chordata; class Mammalia; order Carnivora; family Ursidae; genus Ursus; species Ursus maritimus. Next base: position 5,763,245 of record NW_024426119.1, on the reverse strand, counting down.
TGCTTAAGATTATGATTACTATGCAGATGTTTTGGGGACAGGGGAAAATGGGGAACGGAGTAGATGGAACTAACATTTGAAATCCTGCTTTGTGCCAGGACCTAAGCTCATTAGAATTTATATTTGCTAAACATTTAATTCTCACCCCTCTGTCAGGTAGACACTGTCTCTCTTCTAGAACTGAGGGAATTGGGTCTTGAAGACAATCAGTTAGTAAATGGTGGATCAAGGATTTGAACCCTAACCTCCCTGACTCTGGAGTCCTTGATGTTTAGGAGAGATACACATAAAACTGCTACCAGCCATTCACAGTTGTGTATTGATTTGGAGAGGAATTAGCAGAACATCTGACTTGGAGAATGTGAGAAGTGCAATGATAATGGTAAAAGAAACCTCTAGAGTAGCTGAAAACAATTCTTAGCTTCCTTGCAATTTTGCTGCAGAGCCTGGGTAGGGCTTTCTCTCCTCCAGGGCTCACGTGTCTACTACCTAATGCCTGATCCAAGTAAGGATGTTCTGAGGGAAAAAAACAAAAAACAAACAGCAACAACAACAAAAAAACCACGTCATTATGTGCAAAGAGCAACATCAAGCAAAAGCCTGTCTTTCTAGTATTCCCCAGATAACATCAATGATATATAGGAGTTTAGTAATGAGGCACGGATTTGTGATAGAATAAACAGCTTATAATGTGCCACTGTGTAACTGGGATCTGGCAGCTTAACCAGACAAACATTTTTAGATTAGGAGATCAGAAAGGTGTCAGGAGAGACTTGGAAAGTGCCCCACACATTTATATTTGTGTCACTCTTTAGGTATGTTTTGAAGTTTGAAAGAACAGATGTGTCTGGCTTCTTTGGTGGAGAGAACCCTGGACTTGAAGGGAGAAGAGCAGTGTGGGAGTTCCGGCCTTACCACTTATTAGCACTGCAGGGGGGGTTCCAAGCAAGGCTGTGAGCTCAGGCAAGAGTCCCAGAGTCCACCAGATCCCAGAGAGTGCTCAGAGGGTGTTACACCTCAGAGTTTGTCTTAACTTGAGGCAACACAGCTGGGCTTTCGTAGTCCAATCAGTCAGTCTTGGGCTAAGGGCTTTCAAGGAGCTGCTGAAAAAGAAAACAGACCCAAATCTGAGCTCTATCACTTACTAAAGCTGTTACCACAGGGAAATTTCACCTAATCTCTTAGTTTCCCCATCTCTGATCATCACAGGCTAATTAGGCTCAAAGGAGAGAATGAATGTAAATGTTTGTCCATTTCCATGAATACAGTAAGTACTCAGAGTTGGTATTCTGAGCCTCCGTTTCCCATTTCTGAAATATTAGTCATAATAATTAAAGGATACAGATGAATAATTTCATACATAGTAAGGTAAATTTTATTATTTCTTTTAGTTCTAATATCTGATGAAATCACAGCCTTGCCTACAATTCCTAATGTCTAAACAGTGCTCTTGGGAGATGCTGAGAGACATTTTGTGGGACTAGAGGTAAAAGCAAATTGGTCCTAGGGGTGCGGCTATTGGTCCCCTTACCCTAAATGTAGCAGAGCTTCAGACACAGGCCTTTATAATTCCAGACCAGCCTGGGATGTTTATTTTCTATGAATAAAAATAATGGCGCATGATGTTTCTCTAAACACCTATCAGATCCTGGTCTTGGAATTCATCCTGAGCCACAGAAGGGAGAAGCTTAACATAAAAAAGTTTACAGAATGTGTTCTCATTTGGTCCCTGTATCTACTTTGCAATTTAAGGAGAATAACTGCTTTTGGAAACATATTTGTTTTAGGGAAAATGATAGCAATGATGAGGCCCGTGTTGAACAGCCAGGATTTGGGATAAGGCTGACTCTGTGTCTGGGTGTCTAGCAGCTATGGAAACAGGCACAGAGAATAGAAATAGCCCATGGCCAGAAGCATATCCAGTGCGACTGGGTCTACATCAAAAGGACCTATAAACTGTATAAAAACACAAGTGCAAATGAGAACTTTTCACACCCGAATAAAGGTCACCAACTGTTTAACCATCTCTGAGTCCTGGTGGCAGAAAGTCAAGTCTGAAGATAATGATTGTTTCCTTACTTGTGTAGGGTACAGCTTTGGGAATTTGATGCTATAGATTATGTAAGTTTGACCTTAGGACAGACCAGTTACAACAACAAAGAAGAAGTGTGCAGAGCAATTTAAGTGGCTTTCATCTCTTCCTAGAGCAGAGCCAGGAGGCCCAATGTGATTGCGCAAAGAAGATGTTTATCCTAAAGGCTTGTGGAATAACTGAGTTTCACCTTCATTCCATGGGGTGTGAAGTCCAAGGCATCACTCACTTAACAGAATTCAGTATGGCAGGACAAAAAAGATGTTTTCATAAACAGCACCTGAAGTAGGTATGAGTAGAGCAGGGAGTATATTGCATATCTAGGAGCAATGAGCTCACCGGTGTAGCTGAAATAAAGGTGGGACAATAAATATTTTTAAATGTAAAGAGATGGGGTTAGAGAAGATTGCAAATGATGCCAGACTAAGAATTTGTGCTTTATTTTACTGGGGAGCCTCCAAAGACTTTGGGGATGTGAACTGGAATGAAGGAAGGAGGTTAGTCTGTTTCTGGCACATGAAATGATTTGGAACGGAGAGGAGGCTGAGGATAAGAAGACTGGTCAGGAAACAGTTTTGATAAACGAGACTGAGAGTGCCCTGTTGGGTGGAAGGGAAAACGGAGAGATGCAGCATATTAAATGGAGCTGGGGAGGGATTTGCCTGGGTGCTTGTGTCTAGGTGAGAGATAACAAGAACTAGGAGTTGAGACCAGCTCCCTGCTTCTGTGGAGGAGCCTGCAACAGATACAACTGGGCACCTGCGGGAAGCAGACAGCTTGCCAGAGTAAGTTCTCTAAGTAATAGGACAGAATTTTATATTGTGATTAGACACAAACCTGGAGAGGCTCCAGGTTCTGCTAAGACCTTCAAGGAGATAAGCACTTCTAGCCAGGACCACGCCATCCTAATGATTTCTGGAGAAGCCAAAAATGTAAAAATCTACTCATTTTGCCATAGTACCATAGCCACTACCTCTAGAAAGATCCAGTTTCCCACATGCTGCTTCCTGTGCTTCCATACTTCTGGGGGAGAAACTCCTTTACATTTGACCACTTCCAAAACCCACCATTCTCTGAGGGACAGCAACAGCTGGAATGTCACCAGGGCTCAGAGAATTCATACTACTGACAGGCAAATGAGTTAATATTCATTTTAGGTTTCTATGATCAATGATAGTGTATAAAGATTTTTTAATGTCAAAAGTAATGTGTGGGAAAAGTAATCAATTTGAAGGAAACATTCATATTTTTTCCATATAACCTTCTCAAAAGTAAGTATGAATTTGTAGCCACAACACCCATTAATGAAATAAAAGCAGTAATGAGAGGAGAAATAAAGTGCTTAGCATAATTCTTGGTTCATGATAAAAGAAATGGCATCCACTGTTAATCATGATTTAGAGTGATTGAATAAAATCTAAGAGAAAAGGTCTAACTTCTGTTAGACATTTAGGACTAAAGTTCATGAGAGAATCTGTGGCAGGAATGATGATTTGAAAGTCATCTGTATAGCAGGAATAGTAGAAATTATGAATGGAGGTTTCCATGCTTGCCTGGAACTTGTATGTTAACAAAATAGAGTCCTCAAACCCAATTCTTAGGGATATGGAAGCGGTGGAGCAAGTAGATACAGGCTGGAAGCTATTAGAAAGGAGGAAGACCCCAGGACAATGTGGGGTCTTAGAAGTCAAGGGAGAAAATGAAGCCAAGGTCTCACTGATTGAGAAACATAAAAAACTGGGAAGGCTACGGGAAAGCAGTTCAAAGATGCTTCTGCATACTGTTAATCACATCTTTTAGTGGTGGGCACTAGGAACTGTGGACTGACATGCTCTTGCTAGAGCTCCCAGCAGGCAAGACTTCTGCCATTTGCTTAATGCTGTGTTTCCTGGGCCCTAGATCTGAAACCTTAAAATGTGTAGTATTTATTTAGTATTAGAACCATGTTCTGAGGATGCTTTTTCTGGAGCTGTTTTGAGACCACAGAACTGAAAAAGTTTTGAGATGAAATGCTAGCCTTGTACCCAGGTTGGCCCGTCATTCTTTCCATTTAAAGCCACTGGTAATATGGTTGCAAGATGTATTTTGCCCATTTTTTAAAAGCCATTTTCTACTTTCCAACCACCAAAATATGTTGGGAGTGTCATAATTGTTTTTCTCTTTGGAACTTTAGAAAATATTGTTTTTATAATAGAAATAGCATTTCTTTAATTTTTTTTTCTTTTTTTAATCGCCAACGGCTGCCATACCAAACCACGGACTTGGCTCATTTATATTTCCAATTCTAGCTTGTGCTAAAATTTCTGGCAGATGAGTTTTGTGGGACTGCCCAAAGTATTTCTGAGGAGGTTTATCTCAGAGGCTAGTCAGATGAAAGACTGAAAAATTAAAAAGGACTTCAATGCATTAATTCGGGTAAAGCATTTAGAATAGGATTATGCACGTGGTAAGCATATATGAGTGCTGGTTATTATTACTAAGGCCTTCTAAGATGATGTAGCATCAGAGGCCAAAATGGACCAAGAAAGGCCACCTATTCTTATGATAGGATAAGTGCTCCCCAAGGATCCCAAACAAAGGATTGTTAGAGTTTAAAAGACTTCCAGGAAGCTGTTAAAAGATGACAGCACCAGGGGTGATAAGCTAGGTTTGTAAAGGATTGGCCATTTGGCAGTTGGGTAAGCTTACCTACGAAACGTATCATGGAGTGGGAGGTGCAAGAGGTTAGGATTATTAAAACCTAGTTATAATACTTACCTGGCAGGGGTGACACCATGATCAAGCAGGTGGTTTTCCCAGGCTGAGGCTTTCCATTGCACTGAGGATGTGCTGACACCTGCGATTTCCCCAAATGTGGGAAACTCGACTGCATAATTTGTGGTAGTGGGGGCTGTTTGTGCTCTCCCCTGATTAAAAAAAATAATAAAAAAAAATAAAAATAAAACGTAGTTTTAGGATCCATATCCTTTGAAAGTGGTTTGCTCATAATTGAAATATAAAGGTACTTGGAATTAGCATAGAAAGAAAATGTTGAGACCCTGAAAAGAGCATGATTTTCGAACATTTAGAAGTTGTCAAAAATGTGAAGAGAGATGAATAAGTGAGCCTCCACTTAGGATTCTTTCTGTGTGCCTTTATTTAATTGCTTTCACGGCCTCCACGTTTTCTTGAAGTAGGGCAGTGTGATTGGAACATTTATATATAAATGATATGGTTTCTGCAGATCATCAGTAAGTATTTGGATACCTGTTTGTACAAGAATTTGCTCTGAGATGTATGAAAATCACTATCATAGTAGTCAATCATAAACTTCTCTCATTTAGATCATTGTGAAAGGTACAAAGAATGTATCACAGGATGTCAGATAAGCGGAAGACAGAGGGTGCCCTCCCAAAATTTACAAGCTAACTGTGTCCAATCTAACCAATGAAATAATATGTCTAAGAGTCTTAGAAGAGAGTTGGGAGTACCAGACAAATGTTGAGTGAAGATGAAGGAAATAGGGGAAGAGTAGATAGGATATTTTGGAGTTAGTGAAACTTCCCTGCAGATTAACTATAGAGCAAGACATGACTTAGATTCTTAAAAAATTGATGATGAGAAATTAAAAACAACTTTCAGCAAACCTAGCCCACCCCTTACCTGGAACTCCAGTAGCCTTAAGGAGCCCATTCCCAGGGTAGAATCCCACAAAAGAAATAGCTGGTTCTCACAGGGAATGGTCATAGCCCATCCTTTTGAAGCAGCCTCTAACCCTGTCATCCCCATCAGTCATCTTAATGGATAGTAAAGATTTAAAACAAAACAAAGAAAGAGGATTATGGACACGTTTTCAGACCTGCCAAACATAGAGGTAAGGATATCCAAAGAGCCCTTGGGACGGGACAAGGAAAACAGAGTTTAATGAAGAATAGTCACGTCAGCAATTTGGAAGATGAGGTTGCAAAATAGGTCAAGACCTAATTATAAAGGACCTTGAGACCTTAGAAATAAAGCTCAGAGTTCTCTCTTGGCATGGAAAGTGAGTAAAAGATTTGTGAGCTAGAGCATGGATAAAATATTAAAAGATATATTTCAGAAAGACAGCTCCTCTGGTTGGTAGTGAGTAGGGTGGACTACAGTGGTTGAGAAGACTCAAGACCAGAGAAGAAAAAGCAGGCTGGTGTTACTGCCATGGGTCATGCACAAGAGCCTGGATTTCATGGTGCCCTGAGTCTAGAAATAGGAGGTGTATTCTTAAGTCTAAACTTAAGATGTTCTTTTTTTTTTTTTTCATGTTTTATTGCAGAAAGGATTCAGTCACGTATGCCACTAGAGAAAATAGTACAGTGATTTCCCGGTAACTAATATTAAACTTCAACAATTATCAGTATTCCATTGATCTTGTTTAATTTATCTCACCCTACAACTGTTTTTGCATGTATTTAATTTTAACTTTTTCTTTTGAAATAATTATAGGCTTATAGAAAAATTTCAAAAATAATACCAAAAATTCCCATGTACCCTTCAAGCAAATTTCCCAAATGTTAAAATTTTGCCACATTTGCTTTAATTTTTTTCTCTCTCCCTTCTCTGCTCTTGGTCTCTCATTGTTTTTATTATGTGACAACTCTCCACTTGTCTCATGTTTAGTCAGTGGGAGCCCCTACAACCTGGGTCCTAGGTCCTCCTGACATGTCTCCAGCATTCTTTAAGCACTTGTTCTTTTTTGACACAATACAATGTTCCAGGCCCATGTTGCACTTTCCATGCCACAAGCCTGGAATCAAACATTTCTTCAAGAACTCTCTTCTTTTTCAGTGAAGAATGATATTTAGAAACCAAAATATGAGCATTAGAGGTGTGTGTGTGTGTGTGTGTGTGTGTGTGTGTGTGTGTGTTTAATTTCTTTTGCTGCTAGAATCTCTCATCAGACATATCTAGAAAAAATTATATACACATTTATATCTGTAAATATATGTGTATCTATTTCTGTATGTAAAATTACAAGTTCATACTGATACCTCCAGTTTCAATCCAATACCATAGGGCCCATTCCATCCTCACCCCCTTTTGTAATTGTAATTTCCTTTTCCAACAGTGAGATACCTGACTCTTATCCACAGTAAAAATAAAATCATTCTTTTCATGAATTACCCCTGTGACTTTATAGAATAACCCTGAATTTACACGTAGCTTGCTCTTTTTGACCTGCTAGACTTAGTGGGGAAGAGAAGGGAAAAAATGTCCACAACAAGCAACAATTTGACATATACATTCTTCCTCATTTCTAAACACAAGACAAACACAGGGTGAAATGTTTCCAGGGCAGTTAAGGACTAGAAACCTCACATCTGTCCTTGGATGGGAGTTTATTTTCTCAGACTAAGTCTGGGTTTGACATTCCAGCTGCTCGCCCTTCCACGGCAAATGGATATGGAGAAGTCTGCCACCAGCCGCTGATGGAGAAAACAGCTGTCTTTAGAGGGGATAAGCCACAGAGGTGGTTGGATATCCTCTCCACTGCCCCCGTTCTTCTCCCCCTCCTGCAAATACAATATGCATACATTCTCACACAAATGAAGGGAAAAGGACTTTCGTTTGTTGCTAGGAAATCGTATTGGGAGTGAGAAAATCTCCCTTAAGTAAATTATTTAGCCAAAGTTTTCCTTAGGTGGTAACTTCCGTAAACATCAGTTCAAGCACGATTATTTTGATTATTTGTGCGTGTTGCCCGTGTGGATTTGTTCAGCTTCCTGAGAAGTTGGATGAGTGAGCACGTGATCTTGATGAGCTGACCACCACTTTATTCCAGTATGCTTGCCTGTCGATGTCTATTTCCACTCATTAAATTGTGCTTATTGAGTATTTTCTATGTGTCAGACACTGTGGTAAAGAGACTTAAAGAGTCCATAATCTAGTCACCAGACACAGAGGTAGTAGGACCTCTTTCCCCTAAGGGGTAAACCATTTCTGGTGGCCTTAAAACTAGCACCTGAAATGGTATTTTTGGATGCTGCTTATCAGTTTTCCCTAATACTTACCCAGCTACCTGACATCTCTTATGATGCCTCAAGTTCTATCATCAGTGCTTCTTTTGATTCCTTCCTAAAGGCTTTACATTCTTATAGAATGTCATATTATAATATAATTACTTTCTCTAGCAGGATCTTTGTCTTAAATCGTTATGCAGATGATGTATCAATGGTATTAGCAGTTAACCTGGAGCAAGGTCTTATGAGTAGGAACTCATAAAAAAAGAAGGAAGGTCAATTAGAAGGTGAGGGCAGAGGATCCTAGCTTACACCATTACAGTTTAGTAATGTTCTGTCTACAAAGATCCTAAGTTAACTGAAAATAGTTGATACATTTTAAAATATTTTATGTAACCCAAAATATGTGCTTTTTTTTTGGTCACTCCATGAAGAAAAGAAATATAAGGAGTCTAGTCAGCTGCTACAAAATGAAAACAGATCCCAAATTTAGATCCAGCTAATCTCCCACACATAATGTAAAAGGGATTGATTTTCTTATACTTTTACACTAACAAAATCTTCTACAGTAAAATTACATTATTTGGATTTCATAATAGAATGAGAGGGACTGCCCAAAATAGGGACCCCCTACTGCGACACTGTATGTTGGTTAGGATTCTTGATTGAAGTGACATAAACACAGTGTAGCTAGCTTAAGGGAAAAGCATTAACTCCCGGAACTGAAAAAGGTACACAGGTAGCTCTGGTTGGAGACAGTTCTCATAGTTTTCTCAGGTTTCTGCATGTCTTGTAAGTAGAAATAATGGTTGCCTTTATGGCAGACCTTTTCAGGACTGTATATAGTGAACAGCTAGTGTCTCACTCTGGAACAAACGGAAAGCAGGATTACTGCCCATTATAAAAAAATTTGAGTTCCCTAAATTTAGGGTTTCTTTTGTAATGCAACTCGCTGTGCATGTACGTGTCAGTTGGTCCACTTTACTATGTGAGGACTGGGACTTGAGGAATGGGCACAAGGAAATGCTGATACTTCAGCTACTATTATGGGTGTGAGTAGTAAAAATACTTTGTCTCTGAATCAAGAGTTTCATGTCTTCTACTTGGCATCCATTAAACTAGCAGGCCAAATTTTTAACTTGCAAGTAAGATAAAACCTCAGACTCTTCACAGTTCTTGTCAGCTCAAGGGATCAAAGAAAAGGCTAACTACTGGGACCAGGGTTTCATATTTATACCCCCAGGACCATCTTTCTCTCCATATCTTCTATAGGCTGAATGTTTATATCCCCCCAAAATCCACATGTTGAGACCTAATCCCCAATGTGAGGACATTTGAAGGAGGAGCCTTTGGGAGGTGATTGGATCACAAGGGCAGAGCCCTTGTGAACAGGATTAGTGCCCATAGAAAGAGGCCCAAGAGAGTTTTCTCATCCTTTTGACCATATGAGGACAGTGAAAAGATGGCTGTCTGTGAACCAGACACTAAATCTGCTGGCACCTTGATCGTGCTCTTCCCAGCCTCCAAACCGTGAGAAATAAATTTTGTGAGAAATAGTTTTCTTATAAACAAGCCACCTAGTCTATGGTATTCTGTTACAGCAGCCCAGATGGACTAAGGCGTACCTCATCCATTTCTGCCTATTCCTGTCCAGCTTCAGTCTGTAGACAGAGAAAAATGATCATTTTTGTCAGTCCCAAATATGTTTTCTCAGCTCCATAGCGCAGAGCTGCTGACTTTCAATATCTGTATATTTTTCCCAAGGAAGAATTCTGATTGGCTTAATATGTGTTACATTTCCCCTGAACCAGTATTTATTTGACAGGCATACCCATGATATACTCCATAAGAATATATTTCTGGAAGCTGTGTTCTTAAATATGAAAACTCTTATGAATATATTCTTTTAATGTGTACAAATAATGAAAATTTAAGTACAAATTATTCATAATCAAAACTTTATACTTTTTAAATGTCTTTATATGCCCCTCAATTTCCACCTTTCTTCACCCTCAATATTTAGTTATAGCAGATATCTGGCAGCAGAGACCAGAGCAGCATTCCTCAAATCTAAGGAAGGTAAAATAAAACGGACTAGCTACAATTAAATAGTTAAAAAGAAATTGGGTGAAATAGTCATTTGGAAAGGTGATCATTCAGCAAGTTGGTTTTAGGCAAAACCACCTAGAGCCTTCCTGCTCACCTTTGCTTTGACCTCCACTCATATTCACACTTCTTTCACTCCTTTATTTCAGTATATGTCTCTCTCCATGATAATCTCCTGAGAGAACAGAGACTTATGCTTCATGTACAGCAAGCTAGATACAAGACTTATTCATGTCCACAAATGAGCTGGCCAGGCTCTTCTGGGGATAAGCAGGATGCTTGAAAAGGGAACATGGCAAGACAAAAAAATTCCCCAAATTCTGATGTATATTATTCACAATAATTGTTTTCTTACAGCTAAAGAATTGCGTAAGTTCCAAAGATCTGAGTAGATTTTATTTTTCTGTTTATTAATTCCCAGTTTTAAGAAATTTCTCAAAACATAGCTAATTTAAACCAGTTAGCGTAAAGTTTCCTATTAAATTTCCTGAAGATCATTGAGGTCTCATTAAAATAAGCTCTACATCCTCTTTAGAAACATTCTGCTTTGCTCATGTGCCTTTTCCTGACAACTTTTTTTTTTTTTTCAAATCCTTAGTTCAAATACTGAAACTCTTAATGAGTCTTTGTTCAATTTTGATGGTAATATTAAAAGGGTGGTTATAGCTTGGTGTTTTTATCTGGTTCCTCAGATTTATTGCTGCCCTTTTCTCTTTGCTAAGAGAGAAGAGAGGCCAAGGTCCTGAGATGCAGCCTCAGGACAAAGAAGGAGCCAGTTTGGCTTCTGCATGATCTATGAATCATGGTAATCATAGATCTCCTGGGGCTCAAGCCCACTGGCAAGCCAGCTGAGGAAAAGAGCCTCAGCTTCTGTAGCAGGTAGAGACAGCCAACAGGATGATGATGGATTAATTTCATTGGCCTCAATCTGTTTTTCTTTAGTGGATACCTGCATGATATGTATGTGTATGTACATATACATATGTATATACACACATACACACACATGTACACATATACACATTTACATATATACACATACATATACACATATATGGACATATTTATGTCCCTACACTTGTTTTTAAATGATGATGAAGCTGTGATGGGGATACTAGAGTGGCCTCAGTCAATAATGTCTGTCCCCTTGAGTATCTCCTAACTGCTCGGAACCCCAGACTTGCCTGTAAATTAAATAACTCTAATAACATGAGTTTTTCTAGGAATGTTATTATATCTACCACGTCCCATTAAATCAGACTCATAGACCCCAGTTTCTGGAGCACTTAGATTTGATTCCGAGAGTAACTCCTACACTTGACCCAAACCACATTTCCTCATAATATAAAGTCTAGTATGTGGGGTAGTGCAGGGTAATTCAGAGAGAATCTCCTGATTCTCTCATACTGACATCTGACATGCTTCCATTAATGACACACCCTTCCATGGAAGTATTTTCACTGTTCTTACTAACAGAGAAAATAAGATTCTGTTTGGGCTGCAGGGCTTTTATATCACCCCAATGAACATTAGCCAAGAAGCCAATGTGTCTTATCGCCACAGATTTACATTTAAGAGCCTGACTGATGTTGTGATATGTTAAAATTCTGAAGGCCTGTGCAAAAAGGCTATGTTATTTCACCATTGTAACTAATCACATAGAATGTTTTGCTGATAGTGTAAACCAGATGTTTAATTGTGGAGAAAACACATTACTTTCTGATAGCTCTAATCTGGGGATAATTTTTGATCAAAGCAAGTACAATATTTTCATTGAACAGTGGAACAAAAATTTATTGGCAGATATCATATATCTCAAGAACTGTAGTTTACCAATATGAGGTAGACTTTGGAAAGCATTAGAAAATAAGCCTCACAGAATATTCAAAAAAGAAAAAAAAATTAACCATAAAAAAATCCACCTGGTTAGAGGTAAAACATTCAGTGGAGAAGAAACTCAAAGAAGAAGAATGGAAGAAAATTTCAGTACTTACAATCAATTATGAGACAGTTTTTAAACACTCAGTTAAATCACATATTTTTTTACATTTATATCCTAAGAGATCTTACCAATGAAAGGTAATTAATAAAGGATGGACCTAACGTAATAATAAATCAGAAGGTTCAAGTAGTAGGTACAAAAGAGAAAACTAACACGCTACTGTTCCTACTTTTAAAGATAGCCTATAGAGTCCATGCATTAACTTCTTTACAGTCCAAATCACACTGAACATGTGAAGAACATTCTCAGTACACATTTACTAATGATGACAGAGGAAAGAAGAGAATGCTTGGCCAGGCAATTTAAGACTCACTTAGTTTAGCTACTACTAAGTACACCATGGATCTTTATTCCCTTGATGAACTTGAGCTGAACTTTGATAAGACCTTAATATTTTCAGAGGCTGAGTATCTGTGACCTAGGAAATAGAGGTTATTTCTTCCCTAATAGGGATTATTACATGGGTAAATAAAAAGGAAATTAGTGAAGAATTCCTATCTGATTGTGAAGAATTCCTTAAAATATGTGATTGCAACTCAGCAAAATTGATAACATCAGTTAAATGTTATTTTTGCACCCTCTTAAACCTCTCATTTTCATTCTCTTCTCCTCTCTTCTGAAAGCCACCTTCCTAGGTGTATATCCTAATTCCTCTTCCCAAAAAGCATTTACCTAGCCAGGTATCATACCTTTAAATTGTTAATGTTATCAAGGCGGGAGGGGAGGTAAAACTGTAGGCAAGTCCTCTGGAAGACTGAAAACTCCACAGTATTTTCCACTGAAGGTAAAAACTCTTTACTCCCTGATTGCATTTAGAATTCTATGACAGTAAGCATGTTTAACAGACAGTGATTGAAGCACAATGTGTGAAATGACCCATCGGTTTCAAAACAAAGGTGCTTAGCCCATATGGTGGAAGAGAGATGACAGTGTTAAATCCAGCAGGAACCTGGGGAACTATTTCCCTAGTGGCCTGTGAAGGAAGGCAGACTTTCTTGCTGGCTTCTGCCTACACACATGGCCTTCTGACATCTTCCTGGGTCTGCTGTGTAGAGATAGAATGGCCCATCAGACAGCATTGCCCTGCTAGGGCTGCCCGACTCAGCCTTCCCCAGTGGAAGTTTTATAATGAGTGACCTTTTTCTTATGAGGAGTGGAAACCTAAAACTCTGAGTTGCATCCAGGCCCTCCATGTGTTTTTCTGGGGCAGCCTTCTCCAGGCACACGTGTGTGTACCTCTCACACCTGCACATCATTGCGCTGCCCAGTTCTAAGAATAGGAAGCCAAACGCCACATGAACACTGGGCAGAGAAATAAGGCAGGGAGAACAGACAAGCCCTGGTGAGGTGTCTCTAATGCCAGGGCACACATGGTGCCCTAGGCTGTCCAGAGGAGGTGTGACACTGTTTACCAGGGAGAGTGGCTGCTGCAGCCTGGCTCCCTACGCCCTGTCTGGCTTATGAAATTTGATCTAAATCACAGGAGTCAAAAACATATTACTCTGACCACAATTCACATTCCGTAGGAGGAGACAGGATTAGAACATTTCTATTCTTGCCCAATGCTGCTAAATTTAAAGTCAATATAACTGTTAACTGCAGTCTTCCTTCAAAAGACTAAAAGCAAGCATCATTTGCTGGTGGCACAATGCTCTGAAATGTCACCATGAGCTGTATGGTTGAACAAAGGAAGATGAAAGGTCACTAACAAGAGTCCTACACTCATAGCCAAGGCTGCTGGCAATGCCACTTATAGTGAACACCTCCACTTATGACTTCATTCATACCCTCGCCCATTCATTTATTCATGTACTTCTTTATTAAACAGACATTTATTAAGCTTCTGTTACATGTAGAGCATAAAGGTGAACAATCCCCAGCCCTTGAGAGGCTTATAAAGGAGACAGGCACACACATGAAGAGTGACAAGTCTCCATCAAATTAGATCTGGTATGCTAATAGCTTCTCTCTCTTTCGCTTGTGCACCCTTGCTCAGTTACTCTTGGGTCTGGAGTCTTTCATTTCTTGTTCACTTAAGAATCTTTCTTATAATTTGAAATGTAGCTCAGAAGTACTTGTCTAGTCTTCCTTCTTCAGGGAGCCCATCTGGATTTATCAGACAGACCCAAGAAGCATTTCATAGCAACCTTTACAATCACTTTTCTTTTCAGCCTTCTTCTCCAACCCCCACCCTACTCCCTTTTATCATTTTTTAACCAACATTTTCTATGTCAAATCATTTTTTAGGTTAAGTTTAATTTTATGAGGTTATCAGCACCTTGACTAGTTTCCCCAATTCTCTCATACCATTCAGGACTTTCGGTGACTTAGATCTGCTGTCAAGCAGTTGGGGAACTTATTTCCATTTACCTGGCCAGATCTCTGTGATGGACATCTAAGAGGAAGTCACCTCTTCTGCTAGTCAACCTGAGACCACTAAAGACTCCTACAGAGACACATGAGCAGGAATTGTGGCTATTAAGGACCATCTTTGGATTTAATTTTTACTTCTGCTGGTCCACCAGTCTGAAGGAACTATATTCTGGGATTATTTTCCTACTTCTATTTCAAATAATATTATATATTATTATTTCAAGGAATGGCCCTGAACTTACCACTCTACCTGTACTTGAGTAATCAGTGCCATGAAAGAAGGACTGCAGGAGTCTTATTCCCCACCTCTTCCCTCTACTTTTTTTTTTTTTTTGCGGGGTGGGGGGTGCAGAGGGAGAGGGAGGGAGAGAGAATCTTAAGCAGGCTCCATGCTCAGCCCTGAGCCCAACAGGGGGCTCAGTCCCACAACCCTGAGATCGTGACCTGAGCTGAAATTGAGAATTGGACGCTTAACGGACTGAGCCACCCAGGCACCCCTCTTTTCTGTACTCTTACTGTAGCTGACTGATTGAAGACTAGCAAAAGTTCCTGCCTGTAGGAACATGTGCCTTCCTCCCTTCTCCTGCACCCACAATGGCTGGTACAGTGGGTTAAGATTTGGGGTAAAGCACCTCTTGGGCATGTAGTATTGAAAGCACTTTGCTCATTTCTATGTGTTCTTCTTCCCTTAGAGAAAATAAAGGCAAATCATCAGGGAAGAGGGAGGAAAGACTGAAGAATTAGACTCACTATTAAAGTTTGGAGAGGGTTACAGCTTGAGGAAATGCTGAGAAATTACGTCTTAGAATAGAATCCTAGGATGGACTAAATATTATTTACACAGGGAGGAAAAAAAAAAAAACTAAAGGAAAGAATGTGAGTTACTTGGAGTTGAGTTGTTGGTGAAGAATTCAGCAATTCTACACTATAGTGACCTGCACCAGGAAGGAACAAGTCTCTGGCCTGGCCTCCTGCACCCCCAGGCACAGGTTCTGGACTGGCCCTGAAACAGGAGACTAAGCTCCCGGCATATTGAAATTACATCAACTGAAATGTTATTTTCTTTCCATGGAAAAATTATAGCAAAGAGATTAAGATTTGATTTAGTACATTTCAAAGGAAAATAAACATTTATTGCAATAAATAACCATAAAATAGGTCTAATAATACTCTACTTTAAAAATACTCTCATGGATTGGGAAAATAGTGAAACTTCCTTTACCCAGTACTTAAATTTTCACAGAGCATTAAATTAATGGTTTGAAATTTTGACTGCTAATTTGAGGTCTGGGGTTCCTCACTACATGACCCACAGCTCAGCCCCTTACTTCTCTGTGTTCCCTGTGTCTCTCTCTCTATGTTGGGGCACTTCTCCTCTCCTTTCTCACTGAGAATTTTCTGAGATAAGTAAAATAATACAAGGGTTTTATCCCTTAGAAGACATGACGCTAACAGTTAAAATTTTTATTTTCATTCACAATTCCTTCTGAATAATCCTGTCCCCAATGTAACTCCATGAAACGTATACACAATAAGCAAGAAGGTGCAACAGATCTAAATAAAGTTACAGAGCGACGAGTATTGGAGTTGGAGACTAAACTCAGTTATCTGTTCAACAAAACAAATTACTTTTTTAACAATACCACACTCCATTAAGTTGAGATAAACACGTAAGAGTTTCACAAGGTAGAAAAGGGAGCCACAAATATCTTTCTTTTCCACTCCTTGGCAACACTGCCCACTCCCCAACTCAGATCTTCCCTTTGTGGTGCCTTCCCCATGGGTCTAATATACTTCATCAGTATCAGCTTGTGCTTGTTCACATGTTGCCAATCATTTCGGGCTGCATTGTCAAAAGTCTGTCTAGAGAGCTTTTGAGAAATGCTGTTTCCAGGCTCTACCCCTGAAATCCTAGCTGCACTGGTCTTGGGTGGAACTGAGGCAGCCCTGATTTTAAAAGGCTCATCAGGGGGGTGCCTGGGTGGTGCAGTCAGCTAAGCGTCTGACTCTTGGTTTTGGCTCAGGTTGTGATCTCAGGGTCACAAGATCGAGCCCTGCGTTGGGCTCTGCGCTCAGTGTGGAGTCTACTTAAGACTCTCTCTCCCTCTACCCCTTCCCTCCGCCCCTGGGTCTCTTTCTCTCTTAAACGAATAAATAAATCTTTATAAATAAATAAATAAATAAATAAATAAATAAATAGCTCGCCAGGTGATTCTAATGTGTAGCTTGGCTGGGAAACAAACATTGCATGGTTGACGCAGAGAGGGGCTTTCACTTATGGGTAGGGAGAGCTAGAAAAATAATTACTGATGCCCCGAATATATACATGCTTAAGGAATGACCTCTGTGCAGGAGAGGCACAGTTGTGCCCTGATGGCCCAAGGTGTATCTCAACGTGTTATCAAAATTCATTAGTTGTAAGTGAAATTCTGCATTTAATTCCATGTTTTTGGGTAGGTTGACCATATAATTTATTCTTCAAACTAGTGAAGTACGAGAATGAATTTGAGAGTGAATTATGCTACAACAACCAGGCAAACTAGGACATATAAGCCACCCAAATTATGGGAGATGTTTCTAATTGGGAAATACTTAAACAGACTTTTAAGATACAACGTATTGCTTCTTGAGCAGATTAATTTTCTCATTTGTAAAACTGACATAGTAGTTTACAAGTTGGATGGAAGTTTAAATGTGGACATTTTTAAGTCCTATATATAAAGTTTGTGTATTACTTTTTGATCCAGAATACTTACCATCAGAGAGACTGAGACACAAGAAAGTGTTAACAGAGGAGAAGGAACAATCATTATTGAGCACTTCCTTTTTTTATTTCGCTCCCACGGTGAATTCGGAAGTGAGCTGAAGAAAGGAATCCATAGATCCTGTCAAAAGCCTGGCCATGGCCTATCCTGTCAGGTGCTACCCATCTAACCTGTCAGGTGGCTTTTTCTAAATATCCTGGCTCACCGAGAAGAATTTACAGTTGCAGTACTAGGGTTGCAAAGGGCTCTAATAACTGTAACCAATACCAAACATCTGTACTGTGTTTTACAGATTAAATGACACGGAGTAGCTCAGTGAAGGCCTGGCCTTCACAGGTGCCCACCACTGCTAGCTTTGTTTCCTAGGTAGTTTCTTCGCTTTGCTCACTCTCACTTTCCTCCTGGGTAATGGGGATAGCGCTGCTCCTGTCCTTAGGTTATTTGAGGATGGAGGTGGAGTGTTAGAGTCTAGTACGTGGAACATACACCACAAATGGCAATTAATACTTTTATCGTTGTCATCAGTGTTGGCTCCTGACCCTCCCAGCAACCCACGGAGTGAATAGAGCAGGTCGTGGGAGGAACAGCTCTAGGGAGGGGCAGGGGAAGAGGAGAAAGGAAAGGAGAGTCATTCCTGTTTTACCAGGGTGGATGGATCCGAAGCTCGGGTTTATCACTGCAGTTTAGATTTTAAGTCTGATTATACATCATTAGGGCTCAGGGTTAGGCAGACTCTTACTTCTCCTCATCAATCTTGAAGCCAGGGGTTTACACAAGGCTGGCCGAAGTATCTCCTGTATTCGAAAGTTCCACATTGATGACATAGCATAGCAGTTATTGCACAGAGCCACAGCCGTGTGCATGGTAAGCACCACTACTCTCCCTTATGTCACCCTGTCCTCCGGCATTATTTTCCTAACCTCCCTGGCCATGCACATTTCACTTCCATGTGGTACAGTTGTTAGCATTTAGCAAGAAAGTGGGATCTCTCCCAACACAGTTAGATAATTTATTTGCAGTGCTAAAATGTTTTTATTGCCTGGGCCCAGATTAGGTTGAGCTTTTTCTTTTTCCAATACAAGAGAAGTAATTGAGAAAAGTGGCTAAGTGTTATTGCAGGCACAATGGAGTCATTAAACTGGCATGCAAGAATGCAGTGATAGACACAGATGGAAGAGGAGGAATGAATGCTAGGAAAAGACATCAGAGACAGTCTACAGCTGAGATCAGAAAGGACCAAAGAAGAAGTGCCCCTTCTCTCCTTTATCCCAGGGACATGAGGCAGACAGGAGGAGAACCATTGAGTTTATGCAATCTGCAGTTCTTTGCTTACGGACCTTGATGTACTCCTTGCAAAAAGGAGATATCCTTCATGTTAGGAGTTGCTGGCTGAGCTGGTATTACCTAGCCACCTGGTTCATAGGTTTTTGTATCTAAGTCAAAAGGGTTAGTGGGTTTGCCAGCCCTGTGATGTTTATCACCAAGAGCGTAAGAGGGAAAAATGACTATGATCTTATAAAGAATCTTTTATTCTTAACTAAATTTGAAATTGCAAATCTCAAAATAAACATGAAATTAGTCTCCTGTGTGGCACAATGCCCTATAATTTTCAGCTCACTGGGCTCTATAGATTTCAGCTTTTGAATTCACAGACAACATTCATATGGGTAAATGAGTTCAGTTGCCCCAAGACCTGGCTGCAGGGTTAGGTACCTAATCTGAACCTACAGCTGACGTTTGTATTGGGAGAAAGCTGGGTGTCATGTTTTCTCACACTGTCAATGCATACCTTCTTCTAGGAACAATTCAGTGTAGCTCTGTTGGTTGATCTCTTGTTCTAGATAGACACACAGACCTGGAATGTTGTCACGTGCTAAAATTCCGGTTTCAAACCAGAAACATGTGGGGTGCATGTCTGAACCAAATTCACAATGAAGGAAAGGTGTACTGCTTCTTTCATACATCACTCTCCTCCTGAACCCAACCTCCATTTTTCTTTTGCTCATTATTTCCATGTCTTGTTTGAAAGCTGTATGCATTGTGGAATTTGAATCCCACACTTTCTCTTAGAATATTCCTTTGATAAAGAAGTAGAGCGGGCAAAGCCAATTAATCAACCAGGTTGGTGGGCTTCAACAAAAAAAAGCTGCCAATAAAATACTGAGATCCATGGAAAGAGAAAGACTATAGAGCTAGAACCATGACCCCTCTAAGTTATTTATAATTAAAACATGAAGTTAGCAGAGTCTAGGATTGATTTATCATGCTTCTCTCCTCTACTCTTCTCTCCTCTTACTTCCTTCCCCTTTCCTGTCCCTACACACCACAGTACAACACAACACATACACACACAACACACTCATCTCAGAACTGGAAGAAAGCCTAATGGTAATTCCATACCAACTTTTAATCTGTCCAAATTACCAGGTTCCCACTGCCATATGCCAAGGTACCAGTGAGCTTTCTGGTGCCACCCAGCAATTCAGAGTGGTTATGACGGTCGGATGATAGCTGCACCCTTGTTTCAGTTTGCTTTAAGAACTCCCCTTGCTTATGGCTTTTTAACTTTGCAATAATGAACCCCTTCATGCTGAAAAGGAGTCCAAGGAATGGAGAACGGATTCCAGTCTAAATGGGAAAAGGAGAAGCAAACAAAACACCCATTTTCAAACCATAAGGCAGGAAAAAACAGGGGCAAGAACCAGTTGTTAAAAATATTGTTTTTATAGGACTCTTGGCAAAAAAAAAAAAAAATCCCTTTTATGTAAAAGACTACCTACATTCATTGATTGAAAACTAAATAAAAATTAGAGCATGCATTTATAGGGTGTTTTTGTTTTAATTTTTAGTTACAAATCCATTCTTCATAAAGTTTTCTTTGATTTGGTCATTTTCTACCAGAGATTCTAGTACAAACTCAAAATATGAATTGGCTGAATTAAACAAATATTATAGAGAAAAACTCTTCTACCACATCTTCATATTTTACCCTTTTACATGGCCCTTGAAGAGCTACCCAAAACCTTTTATCATCAGGTAGAACCCCCTTTGTCCTGTAGAGCAGAGCCGACATCCTACCACACTTGAAGACCTCATCTCAGTTTCTTCCATGGGGTCCTCACTTAACCTCCTCAGTTATCTCCTTCCATTCTTTCATTCCACTAATGTTTATGTGCTCGGAATATAGCAGGGACAAAAAAGAAGAAAACTCTCCCAGTCTTTATTTGAATGGAAAAGAGACAGACAATAAAGAAAATAAATATTTACCATATCTTGTATGTTTTATGGTAACAGGTTAAGGGGAAAAAAAATTAAAGAAGGGCTGTGGTGATGTTGTGTGTTTGCCCACTTCAAGAGAGTAGTCAAGGACCACCTCTCTGAGAAAGTGGTCCCATCACATGCCAGCTTGTCAGAAGACAGGTGATATCACCATGCTTGTTGTCTTTTGAGGCTTCAGGTGACCCTCAAACAACTTTCAGTCAGACGTTGGAACAGTGTTTTTATTTAACATGTTCTGTACTCACTGTAGCAGGTACTGCGAGGAAAGCAAAAAATTAACAGGAATAAAAGATAATTTTAAAAAGGTTTTGCCATTTCAAATAGATTCCACCTTCTTGAGGGTAGAAATAAACCATACGAATCATCATATACTTTAAGAACTTGATATAATCATGTTATAAAAGAGCTGTTTGCTATAGGCTGGGTGGTCAGAAAAAGCTTTATCTAGTAGCTTGCTTACGATCTGACGTAGGGGACAAGAAAAGGACATTGGAAGTGAGGGGAGCACCAGGGTTTCTGCAGTCTCCATTTCCTCAACAGAGTTTCTAAATAATCTATGGGTTAATGCGTTTGGAGCGCCAGGATAACTTCCACCGTTTTCCCCAAGGCTCTCTCCTTCCAGTATACATTGTCTTCTTTCCTCGTGCCTAATTTTCTCTTTGGTGGTTTGGATAATTATGAGTTCAGTATTCAGAGCCATGTTCTCTTCAATTTTATTTTTCCTGAGCCCCTCATGAGCACCAGGCTCCGCATAGGCTACCAAAATGAGAAACAAACAAACAGTGACCCTCCTCTCAGGGAGCTACCAAACTGGCAAATGACCTAACCACCATACCATTATGATAGCTAATGCTCAGTCTTTCTCAGAAGCCTCTCTTCCCTGATTTTTTTCACTGGGCGTATGACAATCCAGAAAAAAGCAACATGTCTAGTGTCCTTTGTAGGTAAAGTTTCTGGACAACGAGTGGTAAAAATAAGGGAACATAACTACTTCTTTAAAACCCATTTATGGTTGGTTTCTGCTTCTGACTACTGCAGAGCCAGTACACTTACATGAACAACTAGAAAACCAGATAAAATATATGAACCAACTCTTTCAGACGTAGAGACAATAAGCAGAGCAAGACTGTGATCACTGAGAAAAGGGAAACAGGTGAAGCCTGCTATGGGCCTTGATTTCTGCCTACAGAAGATGGCCTGAGGAGGAAGATCCCCAGCAAGTGCATGAGAGCTTGCTGAGCTGAAAAGACAAACATCGGCTTTTAGGAAGGCTAAAGTGGCCGGAATTTGTAGGATGGAATATTGGAGAGGAGTGATCTATGCAGAGAAACATTCATAAAAATCCCTTTAACTATGTGTGTATACAGTGAAACTCCACAAAAAACAACTGCTGGGGGAACATAACTATCAGGGAAGTGTATGATGAACAACTCCTAGAGCTTTAACCAGGCTGAGAGATATTCAGACTCTTTTCAGCTAGAGCAGAGAAACCTCTTTAAACCCTCAGGAGAGGGGCACCTGGGTGGCTCAGTCAGTGAAGCGGCTGCCTTTGGCTCAGGTCATGATCCTGGGGTCCTGGGATTGAGCCCCATGTTGGGCTCTCTGCGCAGGGGCGAAGCCTGCTTCTCTCTCTCCCCCTGCCTCCAGCTCCCCTTGCTTGTGCTCGTTCGCTCTCTCTGTCAAATAAATAAATAAATTAAATATTTATAAGTAAACAAACAGACAAACAAACAAGCCCTCAGGAGATTCAATAAAGAACCTAGAAGGGTCATCACTTGGTACTATGGCTGAATTAGTCCTAGAGTAAAGGCTACTCTAAACCAATCCTAACAAAGGCTAAAAACAAACAATAAAGCTTAAAAACAAACTTGGAAATGCAAGCTTTGCAAGTAACTTAATTACTTAACAAGACAACTTCAACACTCTTTAAAGGAAGAAAACATCGTATTCATTATTGTAATATGCATAATATGATATTCGATAAGAATTTGCTACATAAGCAAAGTAGCAGCCAATTGTTAACATAAAATAGGAGAAATGCAAGCAGAGCCAGAAATGACATTGATGATGAAATTAAAAGAGAATGATTTTAAATCAGCTATTCCAGATGTGATCAGTAGTTCCTAAAGGACATAATAAAGAAGTCAGTAATAAAAAGGAACTTCTAGAGATGAAAATTCAGTGTCTGAAATAAAAATGTACTTAACAGAATTAATAATGTTTAATAAAGAAGTTTAATCATTTTCATAATTATAATAAATAATTTTATAATAAATAATTTTTTCAGGTAACAAAGTACAGTCTGTTTTATTTCTAATCCAAATATTGCAAATATACAAAAATTGCCAAGACAAAGTTGAACACATCCAGATTTATTTACACAGTGTTAAAGAAATTTGAGTTTGATTTGCATTTTGTGAAATTTTGTTACGGAGTCTGGCTTTGTTGTGTAACTGACATGGGTCATTGAAACTTGATTATCCCACCACATGTGCAGTTTTCTGTTTCAGGAGAACAGAAAACTTGGGGTTTTAGCACACATGCAGTAATGAGGTTAATATTGCTTTTTTTTATAATTTTTATTTTGTTGAGGTTAATACTGCTTTATGCTTCAGTGGGAAGGCAGCTGTCCCACAGCTTGGGCAAAGGGCAGAGACGTTATAGGACACGCTCAGAAAGGGAACAAGAGACAACAGAGGGTCGAACAGGCACATGGGGACCCTGAACATTACTGCGTCTGAGGATAAGGAGGGTACTTCGCAGGTAGGGGACCCTGAGTAAGGGAGAAGTCAAGACTGGCTTTAAGGGTACAAGCCTGAGATGATTAGCCAACCAGGGATGATGCAGCAAAGGTAGGGCATCAGGGGTATAATTCCTTCCCCCACCCCTGGGATGTCATGTGCCTCTGTGGAGAAACTAAATTATTCTGCCTGTGCTGACGTATGGAAAGAGAGAGGTGGGAAAACATGCAAAAGAGAATGAGAGTAGAAAATCCCATGGTGTCAGATTGAATTAAAACTATCAAGGTATATGGATAGATAGAGATGTCAATATTTCCCAGCTTTGTCAACTGCAAGAAACTAGAAGCAGTGATTCTCAATAGGAATGAGCATACCAGCATCTAGATCCTGGCATCTAAACACCATTTCATTTTTCTCTAAAAGGAACTGGTGATTCTTGGAGAAATGCTGATTCTGGCCTTGGTGCAGGCAAAGTTTTAGGTGTTCTTGAAACATCTTGTTCCGCTAAAAATTAAGGGAGCGCTCAACATCTGGTAGAGCCATGTCAGAATGACACAGGAGTCAGCTTGGAGGGGCTTCCCATTGGCTAACTTTGGATAATTTTGAGCATCAAGGTAGAAGCTGTCAGTACTATATTACAACATATTGAATAAGAAAATAAATTAATGAGTTGATACTCATAAGAACAAATGAATGAATGGATGGATGTAACGAACCAGAAGGGGAAACCCTCTTTTACAAAGGAATGCCAACTAATAATGTAGAAGATATGACAAAATGTGAACATCTTTATTTTGCAATCATCATAGTCATAATTGATTCAGCAAAGAACTGTCCTTGGATGCTAAAATCATTGGTGAAAAGATTGTCAGGAAGCAGAATATTCACACAGTCTCAGGGTGTCACTTTTTAATTACACAGAAAGAAAAATAACTTTCTAAAGAAGAAACCTAGAGTCCACAAACTTAATCAACCGATTCAACTTAATATTACTAATAAGGAAATAAACTGATATCACGAGCCTTATTTTAGAAATTACTGAGAATACATCATCACCTATGTAGCATTTCTACCAAATGTGTTTAATCTAAATTTACTCATGAGAAAACAACCCTATAAATTCAAATTGAGGGACATTCTGAAAAACAACTTTCCTGGACTCTCCAAAGCAAACAAAATTGATGAATCTAGGTGAAAGGTATATGAGTATATATTGAACATAAGTTGGAGAACATAACACAGAATAAACTCTCAAAAAAAAAAATAAAAGTTCAATAGGCCTTGAGTTGAATGTCTACAGTATACTCATGTTAATCAAATGCAAGATGTTTCTTGCATCTCAATCTCAACCCCCCCCCCCATTTTTAGGGGTGCTTACTTTTTTGTTTCCACTTGTGGTCCAGGTGTAAATGTATTTGATTGCAAAATGTTGAGTAAACAAGAGTCTTTAATATAATTAATAAGAAAAATGGCCATGAGGAAAAATAAGGAGCATATATATCTTAGTTGCATGGCAAAACAAGATTATGAAATGTCATTGAGAGAAAGGAAAATAGTACACAGTCTAAATTGTAAAGGACATCCACCATGTGGTAGCCGTCCAGAATTGTAGGATCACCTTTGTTATGATTGTAGAAACTTCCACCTGATGTGTCCCTCTTCTCCAAGGCAGAAGCCAGACCTCTCTCCACTGAGATTCCCTTTTAGGTGAGGCATAGGCATGTGACTTGGGTTCTGCCAATCAAATACATCCATAGAAGTCTTTGATTTATAATTGATCGATGTAAGGAGAGAGTATGGAAAATCCATGTTCCAGTTAGTGTGGCAGAAGACGCACCTGGTTTTTGGAGCCAAGAATGGAAAGGCTTCTGTCATCTAGTCAATAGTATCATTCTTGCAGTCTCTCAGGTCTGGGCTGAACCAGTAGCAACAAGTCCGTGTTTTCTAGAGCAGCTCTGAGAGTGTGGTTTGGGAACTCTTCCTAGCTGCAAAGCATCAGTCTGACTCTCTAGACCCTAAGGAAACTGGTGAGCTTCCTGATTTCCTTTAACGAATTCCTTTTCTGTTTAAACTAACTAGAGTCAATTCTGGTTTTGTTACTGAGAACCCTGGTAGGTGTGACACTCTAGCTGACTTCCAGTTTACTATCTCCCATAGAATCTTAGGATATTCCAGATTAGAATCCCTTCCACCATTTTTTTAAATAAGAACGGTTAATCTTACTTGCAAATACTTATATATTATGAACAGTGATGACAGGAATTATTTTGTTAAAAATAAAAATATGAGGAGGATCATAATATTCACAGGGTCATTACTTCATTTTTAGGGATGGGCCAATCTGCTATTCTCAGATTCTGATAACATTTTCACATACTTTTCAGTGGGTCTTTTAGTTCGTCAAAACCTCAATCACATGTGGTAATTTTGAGAGATTTAATCCATACGTTTCTAATTTACATTGATTCAACTCATTCAGGTGGTTCTCTGAGATGATAAAATAATGCCCAACAAGGCAGAGGACTCTGTTAATGATTTTTTTTTTCTAATTGTGCGTACTTGACTGGAGTGCCTCCAATTTCAGAGAGTTGAAATAAGTTCAGAACATGGCTTGACTGTTTTCCTTTACATCAATATCAATTTCATCTGGAGCAGTTGTGGCATATACTCTGTGCTGCTTGTTTCCTTCGTAGCCTAGTCATTCTTCAGTTGTTTATAGCTGAAATATAATCTGAGGTCAGGATGCCTTGGCAGCACTTCTAGTGAGGTTGGACTCATCTCTCCTGGGTTAAAGTTTACATAACAGGGAAATGTCAGTGATTTAAGTTCACACTAATACTTATACAGTGAAACCCAGATTTTTTTTGCCCTATCAGTGCCATTTGCTTTGGATTTAACCTGAGAGATACAGTTGTTGATGAGGCCAGAGGGGAAGGAGTGAGAAAACCTTTACAGTTCTTGTCTAAGCCCTGCAAACTCCCCTTTACCAACTCTCACCAACCCATCCATCCCAGTTCAAGTCCACTGAACTAAGTTAGTTAATCCAACAGACCATCTCACTAACAGTATTCTATTTTCACTCCATAAAATTCTTTTTTTTTTCACCCACTGGATAAAATTCTTAATCTCCACATTATTCTATGGCTGTCCCAGGAGACTGTGTGCCCTCCCCACCCAATGGTTTCTGTTCTTGGTAGAGGTATTAGAATGGCTATTTGGGATGACATCATAATTTAATCTACTGAAAAGTTTATTTTTATATGAATTTTATTCATGTTCAGTGAAAATGTATTGAGCACTAGTGTGCTCATGGGACTGTGCTAGTACTGTAGTGGATATCGCACACCACTCTCCTTTTTTCAATATGCTTCAGCCATATTGATTTTCTTTCAGTTCCTTGTCTCTGATAGGTCTTTCCTGCCTAAGGGCTACATACATGCTGTTCACTCTACCTAAACCTCCCCCTACATTGTCTATCCCTGCAAATAGGCACATGCTGTTCCTGGCTGACTCTGTCTTATTCTTGAGGCCTTGGATTAAAAGTATCTTCCTTTGGAAAGGCCTTTTCTAACCACTCAGTGTAAGTTTTCTCTCCTAGTACCCTCTGCCTTCACAGCACATAATTTTTTATGAAATATTCATTTGGTTGTTTGCTTGCATACTTTGTCTTTAAACTACATAAGGGCAAACACCAGGTCTGTTTTGTTAACCACTGTGTACCCAGTGTTTTTAGCACAGAGTCTGCCACATGGATGGTACTCCATATAACCCACTGAAAGATAGTTGCCTATCTACATTTTGAACTAATGGACAACATGTTTAATTAAACACAGTAATGAACAGCCAGTATTATGTTTATGCCCAAGAGATGAGTCCAATAAAAAAATATACAGTTATCCTTCTTGATAAGTAGTTATTCCTTTTCTGATTAGTGTAAACAGAAATTGCCTGGCGATCTTTTCAGACATTGTTGTGAACTTGGGATAATAAAAGGTCATAAAACTTTCTCCCACTAAATTCATTTTTGTTTATATTATGTTGACTCCAGAGCAAGAGGAATGGAAGTGATTGTTTATCATTGGAAAATAAAAAAATGCAATGAGTACCCCATCATTTTTATACCATTTTATATGCATCATCTCTCTAGGTGTTTCATCTCTCTGTTCCTTGCTGTTAACTGTATTTACCAGAAGTGAATAAGCTTTCGTCATTCTGTGCATGAGCTAAGAGGGAAAAAGAAGTCAGGCATGATTCCAAATTGTTCCAATCATCTGTCCTGTTTGGGTTTACATTCAGTCTACTAGAAAAATGTTAGGTATGACTGACTGAGTGAAAATGGAAGGCATGCCTTTAAATTCCATGTTACTTGGAAGTGTTGACACCAGTTTTAATGAAAAAAATGAGTGAATTAATAGCCAATAAGGGGAAAATCTTGTATTTCATAGAATTGGGGATTTGTGTCTATCGTGTTATCATCTTCTAGTGAAGGAACCCCTCCTCAAGTGCCTCTTAATTAGTCGTGTCTCTGCCTCAAGCTGTCTGTTCTGTTGCCTTATGTGAGATAGGAATTGGGACAATTGGCCAGGTACCTGGAGTGGTAAGAAAGAGCAATCTATAGCATGTTTGGACATTGGAAGCACAATGAGGAATGAGAGTGTAGGATGTCCCATAACCCAGTCATCAAAACAGTGTGAAGTGGAGTGGGGCAGGGATATCTGTTGTGCCCTCCTTCTACCCCCTTCAACAAAGCTTCAAAATTATCCCTTCAACTAAGTAGTCTTTTATTCCTCACCCCATAGTCAACCCCTCTCCTGACCCAAAATTTCCTCAGCCCCATGCAGTATAATCTATTTATTTAGAAAACCTAGTGCTCTACTAAGTGCTGGGCAATACGTTTCCTACTATAAGATGAAAAGATGAACAACAATGGCTTTTTCTCGTGGGGAGATTGTTGTCCTGGAGTAGAGGCAAGCATGGGGGTTGCTGTGGGGACCTGGACTTACACTGTAATTCATTCAGTGCTGTAACAAAAGCATTTTCAATATGCTATGACAGTATGGAGGAGAAGAGAACACGTTCCCTGTAGACTCTTGAGAACTCTGAAATAGTAGTGGCCTCAGTTGTATCTAGCATTAATCTATTTATTTATTTTCCTACCACGTTGTTGGGGGGGGGTCTCAGGTCCACCCTCAGGTTCTATAATTCACTAGGAGGATTCACAGGACTGAACATAAAGCTCTTCTCAGGGCTGTGATTTTTTATAGTGAGAGGATACAAAGCAAAATCAGCAAAGGGAAAAGGCACATGGGGGGGATGTCCGTAGAAAACCAGGCACAAGCTTCTAAGGGTCCTTTCCCAGAGTCGACACAGGATGTGCGCAGTTCCTCCAGTGATGACTTGTGGCAACATGTTGCAGCAGAGCTCATTGGAGACTCCAGGGTTTTTACTGGGGACTAGTCATGTAGGTACCCTCTGCCCAGCAAGTATGAAAATTTCAGATTCCCAGAGCGAACACAGGAACTCACCATAAACCACACTATTTGTGTAAACACTGTGGGCACAGTGAACCACTCTTATGAGCCTGGCAATGGTGGGAACCCTCCCAAAATCCAAGTTTCCAGATGCCAGCCAATGGCCAACATTACAAGCTGGTATTTTATAGATAGCTCTCTACTTTAACTCATTTCTGCACATCTATTCTTAAGGTGTTTATACATGTATTTACATATCCAGAAAGGGAGTGGCTTTTGTATTTGTATTTTAATTTTAATCCATGTTAAATAAACCACGTTTTCCTTTTTAAATGATATAACATTAATCTAATACCTGTTTTCAGTGGTCTGCGAGAGCCAGTTGGTACCTGCTTGCAAGAGCCTATTGTTAAATGGCCAAGAATTTTGTGAGCTCCACATTGGTAGCTTGAAATCAGCTCTGGCAGGAATATTTACACCATCATAATTGGTGAATGCTAAAATTAGGACTTTCCCCACCCGTCTGGAGAGTTAGTTTTTAAACATTTACCAGCACACCATTGCCTATGTTAATGTTCCAAGGGACAGGGTAGGAGAGTTAAAAAAAAGAAAAATCACAGCTACCAAGTAAAACCCCTACTCACATTTACTTATTCATTCATTTAACAAATGTGAAATACAGAAAAAGACAAGTTTGCTGCCTTTACAGAGCTTACAATCTAATAGGGGAGACAGAAAATAAACACAAATGTAGCAGGCCAAATTATTCTCACATTAATGTATATTTTCCCTCACTAGCATAGGAGACTCAAAAGAAAGGAAGGCATTTTTCCTTGTACTTTAAGAAGCTTTATCTATGCCAGACTCTCCAATTTTTAATAAATGTGGTAATACAGGTTTCCTGAAGACAACCTCCCTCTGCAAAAAATAAAGGATCAAGCTTTTGTTGTGGGAATCAAAGACAAATGAGAGAGGCTGGTGTTGGCAGCGGGGGTGCAGAATTGGTCTTCCCACAGGAAAGGGTGCTGGTTTTTCTGATCTGGGGGAGAGCTGTGTACCGAGGAAGGTGGGGGGTAGGAGGCAGGCCATCAATTATGGCATGTACTAAGAGTGGTCCACCCCTCTTCCCACCATCCAAGGAGACATTTTGTAATATGAAGTGCTGTGAGGATGACAGAGGCTCTGAAGGATTGGCACTTGGAGGTCAGAGGGGTAACACTAAGAAGAACAGCCTTGGGAGCCAAACTAGAGATCCCTGTGCTTCCAAGCAGCAAGGAGCAAACAGTAACGTGCACAGAACTTGATCTCACGCTAGACACTGTTCTAGCTGTTTTGCGTACTTTTAACACTTCTAACCCACACAACAGCCCTTTGAGGTGTTTTTATACAAGAGGGAACTGAGGCACATCGAGGCTAGACAACGTTGACATATAGCTGGGAAGTGTTAGTTTTATAGTTGGTTTGGCCCCAGAAGCCACTGAAAAAACCACCGCAGTGTTTTTGCTTGCAGATATTAGATTTTTCTTTCTTCTTTTGAATTTCATTGTATTTATTTTTTTCCAGCTTTATTGCACTATAATTGACATGTAACACCGTGTAAGCTTACAGTGTACCATGGAATGATTTGATATATGTATATGTTGCACAATAATTACCACAATAAGATTGGTTAACATCTGTCAGCTCACATAGTTACAGTTAAATAATCTTGTGATGAGAACTTTTAAGATCTACTCTTTTAGCACCTTGCAAATATGCAGTACAGTGTTGTTAACTGTAGTCACCATACTGTACATTATGTCTGCAGAACTTATTCATCTTGTAACTGGGGTTTGCACTCTTTGGCCACCTTCAGCCATTTCCCCTACCCCTCACCCCCTGCCTCGGGGAACTACCAATCTGTTCTTTGTTTCTATGAATTTGCTTGTTTTAGATTCCACATTTAAGTAAGATCATATAGTATGTGTCTTTGTCTGGCTGGCTTTGGCTTGTTTCACTTAGCATAATGCCCTCAAGTTTCACCCATGTCACAAATGGCAGGATTTCCTTGTTTTAATGACTAAATAATATTCCTCTGCGTGTGCGTGTGTGTGTGTGTGTATCACATTCTCTTTATCCATTCATGTGCTGATGGACACTTCGGTAATTTCCATATATTGGCTATTGTAAATAATGCAGTGAATGTGAAAGATATAAATATCTCTTTGAGAATGATTTCCTTTCCTTCAGATATCTACACTGAAGTGGGAAAGTTTGGATCATATGATTGTTCTATTTTTAATTTTTTTTTAAAGATTTTATTTATTTATTCGACAGAGATAGAGACAGCCAGCGAGAGAGGGAACACAAGCAGGGGGAGTGGGAGAGGAAGAAGCAGGCTCATAGCAGAGGAGCCTGATGTGGGGCTCGATCCTATAACGCCAGGATCACGCCCTGAGCCGAAGGCAGACGCTTAACTGCTGTGCCACCCAGGCGCCCCTATTTTTAATTTTTTGAAGAACCTTCATACAGTTTTCTGTAGTAGCTATATCAACTGACAGTCCCACCAAGTGCATGGGGTTCCCTTTTCTCCACGTCCTCACCAGCACTTGTTCTGTTTTATCTTTTTGATGGTAGCCATTCTGACAGGTGTGAGGTGATATATCATTGTGGTTTTGATTCGCATTTCCCTGATGATGAGTGACATGGCATACCTTTTAATGTACCTGTTGGCCATTCGTATATTTTTTTTTTTGGAAAAATGTCTATTTAAGTCCTTTGCCCACTTTTTAATTGAGTTATTTGGTGATGTTTACGTTACTTGGGTATAAATTCCTTATATATTTTGGAAATTAACCCCTTATCAGATATGCAGTTTATACATACTTCCTCCCATTCTATAGATTGCCTTTTCATTTTGTTGATCATTTATTTTGCTGTGCAGAAGCTTTTTAGTTTGATGTAGTCCTGCTTGTTTATTTTTACCTTTGTTGCTTGTGCTTAGAATGTCATGTGCATAAAATCATTGCCAAGACCAAAGTCAAGGAGTTTTTTCTTAATTTTTTTTCTTCTAGAAGTTTTAGGGCTTCAGGTCTTTTAGGTTTCAGTCCATTTCAAGTTAATTTTCATGAGTGTTGTAAGATAGTTCACTTTCATTCTTTTGCATGTGAATATCCAATTTTCCCAGCACAGATATTATATTTTCTCAAAAGCGAGCATTAATTATTGTTGTTCATGTATTTCAAGTGCATTTTTAAACTGGGAACACATTTGAGGCATATTTGTGTGCCTCTCCATAGTCATATGTTCTCTTAATGGGTAAAATTCAAAATGCCTCCACTGTCAGCTTAGTGTGCTATACTTATAGTATTTTAAGTTATTGTAAAATCAGCCTCTCTCTCAGGTTGCTTATGAGTCTTGCCCTTGGGAGTCTCATTTTCCTCTGGGTCTCATTTTGGCCACACTTACTTCTCTGTGAATCTGCTGCAAGCCCGAAATCAAAAAGGATGCTTTTGAGTCAGCCTGTTCACTCAGTGTGCCATTCTGAAGGAAGTTCGGTTTTAGTTACAGTAACTATATTTGTTTCACTGCACAGTCTTCTGCTTGTGCTTTGACCATTTCCATACAGTTTTTCCATAGACTCTATCATCCGCCCGGAAGTCTGAAAAGAAAACCCATGAGTTCAGAAATATGCTTTAAGAATGTGTTCTTCAAGAAAACTGCTCCTTGAAAATGGAGTCTTCTAAAAATTTAGTATTTCTTGCTGAAATTAGTTCAATGCAAATAAATTGTTCAACTGAATGTAACAATGAGACTGCAACTACAGAATGTTTGCCTGGAGAATGGCCAACACTAATTCACAGAAGTCTGTTCCTGTCGTATCTGCTCTTTGCCTGCCTACCTTGCTGCTCTCCTCTCATCTTTTGGTCAAATAAATAAAGTACACGGAACATCATTCTTTCAAGTCCCCTTCGCTGGAATATTTCCCTGGAAAATTTTTCCCTCCCATTCCACAATCTTACTAACGAAAACTGCATATCAGTGAGCAAATATTCTCCTCTTCAGCTGAAGTTCTGCTCTTTGAGCTCCCATTGCCAAATCATTGTTCGAATGATTTGAACATTCCTCTTCACCCAATATCAATCCCCATCAGATAACGGTTAAATGAATAGAGGCTGCAGGTTAGAAGGAATGCTGACAATGCCGATGAAGCCCTGATAACTGGCAGCTGTGCATTAATTCAGCCTGATCACAGCCCAGAAGGGCGACTGTCAAGGGGAGCAAAGGGTGCTGGAGAGACTTGGCCACAGTGCCTGTAAATTACAGCACCTCCCCCTAGGCCAAGCAGCCTGGCATTTTGTATCTCAAATCATTACAGGAATGGGACAAATTCCATTGTCCTATCTGGCGACTGCTCACCTGGCAAATCAATTCCCTGTGACAGTCAGAAAGGGGAAGAGTCACGTATTTTCACCCACAGGAATGAACTAAAATGACTGACCGTGAGGGAGCCACTGACCCAACTAGGCACTGAGAAAAGGGTCAGTTGACCTCAAGCCATTCCATTTACTGGTTTCAGACTCAGAATTCCATAGCTTATTAAGGCTGGTAATGTACAGAAGGCAGAGCACTTTCCACCTGAATATTTCAAAGCAATCACAGTCACCTGTTTATTTCGAGGTTAGCAAAAGAGTATATAAGCAGAGCTTTGGGGATTTTTAGTTGTAACTTTACCCCTCTGCTCTACCTCTGATCTCAGTGGCCTGCTTTTTATTGGAATTTGTCTTCAGCAGGAACCTATTGTTTTGAGCACCTGAGCCTCGAGGCCAAGCTCTTTTCAATTCCGGTGTTTTGCGCTCTCTGAACTGGTGATTTTAGGTGGAGGAACCCTTAAGTGTATTCCTGAGTTTGACCAGTAGATGGAAGCATTTTTGACTGTGTGACACCTCTACCTTCCCAGTCCTGGAAAAGGACACCAGTTTCCGGGAAAAGCCGAGAAGCTGAGTCATTACACCTATTGTGTGACATAGTATCTTGTTTGTGTACAGAACACCATTCCAAATAAGAAGGAGTGTGCATATTTTGAAATAAGCAGGAAAGGAGAAATTAGAGAGTGGAGTTTCCTTTCAATAGCTGCAACCACCTAATTCTCTTAGTTTCCTCACACGCTAAAAAAGTAAGCAATGTAAAAGGCAGGTCATAATTTATAACAACTTCTGATTTAGAATCAGTACAGTTCTCCTGAAATCCCAAAGTGATTTGTAAAACTCCATCTTTAACCAAAGGCCAATGAGAGAGAAGAGTTTAACTTAAGTACTCCCTGCCCTGCTGGCTGAGAAACTGAGTCCTGAAAGCAAACTATCTTTCTACTGTTACCTTATAATATCTCCTTTATCTGTGTTTCTTAAGGTTGGCAGACTTTAATTTAGAAACCATAGGATATTTTTGACAGAAATGTCGAGGAGATTGTGGTTATTACTGACCATTGGCAATGACTCAAATATGGGACAATTATTCTTGACAAAGCTGATAATTGGACTGGTATCGAAACTGAAATATGATCGCTTTCTTACTCTCTGCCTCCTGAAGCTGAAATTCAAGGCATGTACAAATAAAGCCTTGAACAACGTTTCTGCCACTGAAAGAAGTCAAGTCTGTGGCCCGTGCTTTGAATCATACCAGAGGGAAGATGGGCAGGCCTTGATGCTATTATACACCTTGTGCTAGGGCATTCTCCAGCCAAACCTCCAGTGTTCTGTTATAGCTGAACGTATCCCGGGGGCCACCTTGGTCCTTCCACATGAGGAACAACTTAGAAACCTTGCTGAAGGATACCTGGGTGTCTCAGTTGTTAAGCGTCTGCCTTCAGCTCAGGTCATTATTGTGAGGTCCTGGGATGGAACCCCACGTTGGGCTCCCTGCTTAGGGGGGAGTCTGCTCTCTTTCATATATTATTATATGTAATATTTATGTATAATTTACATAAGTAATATTTATTTATATAATTTACATGTTTATATTCATTATACCAGCATACCCGGAATGAAAGACCACACCACCATACAAGAGAGCAAGTGTAAGGCAAAGATGGATTTATTCATTTAATCCTGTGACTCTAGAGCTGGCCCCAGGGAACTGTCCTGACCTTGAAACGGGAGGTTAGATGAAAAATAAGAGGAAGTACAGTACTATTTCTGTCCTACCACTCATTTTCTTCTCTACTTCCCACTGATCTCAATGTTTTATTTCAGAGACAGACTTTTTTTTTTTTAAAGATTTATTTATTTATTTATTTGACAGAGATAGAGACAGCCAGCGAGAGAGGGAACACAAGCAGGGGGAGCGGGAGAGGAAGAAGCAGGCTCATAGCTGAAGAGCCTGATGTGGGGCTCGATCCCATAACGCCGGGATCACGCCCTGAGCTGAAGGCAGACGCTTAACCGCTGTGCCACCCAGGCGCCCCCAGAGACAGACTTTTTGAAGGAGTTCTCTAACTCTATTTGTATTTCTTCACTTCCTACTCTTTCTTCAACCTGCAGAAATCTAGTTCCTTCCCTTCAACAGCCTGACATGTCTTTCACAAAAGTAACCAGTGACCTGGTCATCTCAGAGTCTAGTGGAAACTTTCAGAGATTAGTTCAACCTCCTAGCAGCATTGAACTGCACTGAACATTATTCCTTCTTTGTCAAAACCATCTCTTGCATTGGCTTCTGTGGCATACATTGTCCTGTCTTCCTCTGCGCCATTTCCCCATATCTCAGAATTAGGTCTTTGACCTTCTATGCTTCTCACTTTTTTTTTTTAATTTATTTATTTGACAGAGAGAGAGAGACAGCCAGTGAGAGAGGGAGCACAAGCAGGGGGAGTGGGAGAGGAAGAAGCAGGCTCCCAGCAAGCAGGGAGCCCGATGCGGGGCTCTCTCCTAGGACCCTGGGATCACGTACACCCTGGACTGAAGGCAGATGCTTAAAGACTGAGCCACCCAGGCGCCCCTACGCTTCTCACTTTATACTCTCTCCCTGGGCCAGTTCATCCACTTCTGTAGCTCCACTTACCACCTCTGTGCTGGTATTTCATCTGCACGTCTGTTTCAAACCCAGATATGTCTCCCATCCATAGACGCGTAAGTAAAAATATGCACTGCAGTGTTTTTCAAACTGTGAGTCCTAATCCATTAGTAGATCCAAAATCAGTTGAGTGAGTAAGACCAGCACTTGAAAAATGAAATGTGGAATAAATAGAATAGAAAATATCAGAGTGCCTCATACTTATATAGGGTAATTATTATTTAATGAAACTTTTTTTCATTTGTGTGAGAGTGTGGGATTATGATGTTAAACGCATTTCTTTCTCTGGGTCATGGTCATAAACATTGCAAAAACAACCCCACAGAGACATTTCGAAGATAATCTATGTAACACCTTGTCACAAGTGAACTTCTTATATTTAACCCCTAATCTTTTTCTGTTGCAGAAAATCCTATTCCTAGTTAGTTGATTCAGTTACCTAAGTCAGAAACCTGTAGGTTGCTTAAAGTTCGTTTCTCCTGTCCTGTGAGTGACACCCAGTAACTCACAGATTCTTCAAATTTGGACTCCTAATGTGTTTACAACCTAATACTTCTTTCCATCTCCATGGTCTCAGGCCAGATCAGGCCACCAAGGTCCTTCTCGTGGATGATTGCAATTATCTCTAACTAGATGAATGCATCAGTAATGAATGATGAATGCATCAGACAGTCAGAAGTAAACATATGAAATGATTAGCTTTTTGTGAGCAAAATACTCTAAAAAGTAAAATCAAGTTAATATAAAAGGTTGAGGTAAATTCACAGATGATACACTTTCAACAGACTGCTATGAGCTTTGGGCAACATACTTAATATTTTTAGACTGATAACAACCAATGCCAGTCCTTAGATTATTGTCAGAGAAATACAGAATAAATTATTGACCATTTGCACTATGGAGCTGACCTAAAATGTTGTTTCTTAAGTTCATAGGAAGATAAGAATCCATAGTTACCCAAATTCTGACTGCAACCATGAGAACTGCTACATAAAAGATTGCTGAGGGTGAGGGGTGTCTGGGTGGCTCAGTCAGTTGAGAATCTGTCTCTTGATTTCAGCTCAGGTCATGATCTCAGGGTTGTGAGATTGAGCCCTGCATGGGCCTCCATGCTGGGTGTGGAGTCTGCTTAAGATTCTCTCTCTCCCTCTCTCTCTGCCCCTCCCTTACTCCCACTCATGCACTCTCTGTCTCTCTAAAACCAACTAAACAAAAAGATTGCTGGAAATTTGGGAAGATGCTGTTGATGCTATTAGCTGTCGTTTCAGTACACCCTGAAATTCATGTTTATCGCTCCTCAAGGGCTACTTTCCTAGGCTATAGCTTATATAAATAAAACCAAACATATATCATGTCATATACAATACATTCCCTCTTACTTTCCACCATCAAATTTATACAGTAGTTCAGTTCATGGGCTAAGGCTTTATTTTATTTCTATTAAGCTTGTGAGTAAAAACCCTGACTCAGACTTTCAGACTAAACTGAGCTGTTTAGTTTTTGTTGCCTCTCCTCCCAGCAGTGCCACCAGATTTTAATTTATGGAATAGTAAACATGTTCTTACTTGGGAGAAAAATGGAGAACGGTTTACTGACAGTAATCAGCAGTACTATTTGATTGAATTCATATGTGGATCCATTATGTGAGTTAGCCTGCGGATCAAGACACTGAAACACAACTCACCATGGGCATACCAGCATCCAACCAACTGGTGAAGGCAGGCCAGCTTTCCCATTCAGGATTGCCCAGAGAAAATTCTCACTCAGCCTGGCAAGAGTTAGTGTTAATTCTGAAGTTAAGCTGACCTTATTGACCTAGACCACAGAGTAAATTAAGTGATGTCTAATAACTACATAGGCTTCCAGAGGATTTCTTCAGTGAGGGCTGCAAGTTCTTATCAATTTTTATTGATAATAATTTCTGTACATTTATGGAATAAAGCAAATCTGCAGCTCCTCTCCTGAGGTTATTCAAGACAACTGACTCATAAGAATACTCAGCTTCTTTGCCATACTACCAACTCCTCTTAAAAAACTTTTAATGGTGGGGATGGGAGCCTTGGCTGTTATCAGGGTTGGCGACATTGCTCTTCTTTTTCTGGGTTTGATGCTCCTTCCAGCCCCTTTCCGTCTGCAGGACAGACAGGCTTTGTGAGCAGGAAGCGAAGCCAGAGCCACAAAGCATGAAGCCTGTGGAGGCAGGCGTCTCGGGCTCTGGACGCCTGCAGAAAAAGTTGAAAATGAGCCAATGTGTGAAAAATTGGGAGGTGTTCTAAAGCCTTTCAAGACATCAAAAGCCAAGTATCATAAGAAAAGGATTAAAGAATAAAAGCTGCCATTTTTATAGCCTTCTCAGGATTACTACCAATTCTATTAAACCTGAAAATATTTTATTGGATTAATGTTATTCATAACTATAAAAATAAAGAAGACATATTGTGAAAGATAAAGTAAAAGTAAAAATAAAACCTTTTAAGGAAAGAAACCTTTGAGAATGAATATTTGAGAATTATATCAAGACGTTGGACAATGTTTTCACCTGACTGGATCCCACGCTAAGCCTGGGGGTTGTCCACATAGTCACATGGGAAACTCATCTCTGAGTGTGTGTGCATTTCTGCGTCATACCTGAAGGCTAGACAGGAAGACTCACTACCCAGAGCAGCAGAGCTGCCTTTCTTCCTACGAGTTGTACCATGTTGAGATGGATCCAGTTGTGGAGATTAAAAAGTGGCCTTAATCAGGATTTGGGTTAATGTATCTACAAAGATTGGAAAGGCATTTTCAGATGGCAGAACGTTCAAAACTCATGCGTCGGTAGAATATCAATTCTCTCCAGATCTCCTAAAATGTCTGTCATCTTCCTCTGTGTGCAAAATACTGAAAAATTTATATTTCCATTAAAAGACTTTTAAAAAGGTTTATGTTTAATGATATGGAACTGCAAAGC
The DNA here is from genome assembly GCF_017311325.1 of Ursus maritimus. Taxonomy (NCBI): domain Eukaryota; kingdom Metazoa; phylum Chordata; class Mammalia; order Carnivora; family Ursidae; genus Ursus; species Ursus maritimus. The sequence continues at coordinate 5,724,447 of NW_024426119.1, read as the reverse complement.
TCAATGTGGCAGTCACTGGCCACATGTGGCTATTTAAATTTAAATTAATTAAAGTGAATAAAGTTTAAAAAAATAGTTGTGCTAACCACAGTTAAAGTCTTCTATGGCCTCATGCGGCTACTGAGAAGCTTTTTCTTTTCTACAGCTTTTTTACTGTTAGTTTCTAAGACGAGGCTCTGGGATTTAGGAGTTTCCTAAACCAATTTAGACATCCAACTTTTCTTTTATGGAGGAATTCCAAGGGCATTGCTCTGTGGGGCAAACTTTGGGAAATGTGGATTTGTAGAATAAGTAGTTGGACATCATGGACTGTGCCTTACTTGTCTTTTTCTCCCCCTTCTGCGTCCAGAAAAAAGCCTCACACATAGTAGGTGTGCACTGTTGGCTTAACTGAGCCAACTGTTAAGGATAAGAGAGAAGGTGTAAACAAAGACAGGGTGAGAACCATCTATTTCTTAGATTCCCAAATCTTCTCCATTGGGGTCACAAAATAAGGTAAAGCCACCACTCTTCTATACCCAAGTACACACAATTTTTTAATTTCTACATTTGGATTCACCCCTCTGATGGACACCATTTCAAATTTTTATTTATTTGTTTGTTTGTTTATTTATTTTGAGAAAGCAGGAAACATGCTGAAAGGTGTATTCTCCTGAATTACTTAACTTGCTAAATTAAGTTTGATTGGAAATTGCTTAAGACTTCGATCTCTGTCGTTGCGCTGGAAAGAAAGAAGTCTAAAGGCTCCCCAAACCCTCTGTTTTCATAGTATTGCAGTTCGGACAAGTTCTAATGAAAATTTGATTCTTTAAAGACAAGTTGAATTTTCCTTTAGTGACACACCTTACCAAAAGCTGGCTGGGGCCTGGGACGCAAGAGAACATCTTTTCCAAAGAAAACGACAAATTCTTCTTCTAAAAAATTCTTCAATATACTATAGTTTATTTTTCTTTTAACTGGACCTTCCTTAAAATCTCCATTCCTTGGTTATCCTGCCTCTAAAACAGGATAAATAATCTGAGACCCTAGTAGGTTGTTAGGAGAAAGATGATGGTGAGGAAATTGTTTTGATCTCCACAGAGGCCAGGTTCTAAGCAAACTCCACAGCCTTCTCATCCCTGAATCTTCGCTTTCCTTTGCCTGATGTCTTTCTCTTTTACATCCAAAGACCCATCTCTTCCAGAGGCTTTACCTTGTTTATCCCTTTTCAGAATGCCTGTAGTGTTCACCATTGAACCTCTCACACTTGGTTTGGTCCTTGGTCTTCCTTCTTTTAGGTGCGAAATTTTATGCCAAATTCTGTTTCCCAGATGAGCTGAATGGCTCTTCAGAACAGAGGTCAAGATTTAGTGATGTCTTTATTTCTTGATCACTTAGCACAGTATCATGCAAGTACTAGTTCAATAAATAATGATTAAAAATGGCCTCACACACTGCTTAGAATAGATTAGTTAACAATAGAACTTACTTTATTCAAGATTGCCTAATTTAGATTTTGTGGTAATACGTGTAATAGGTAAGCACTTGGCAAATTAAATAGCAAAAATACAGTTTTTATAAATTTGACCTACATAAAAAATCATTTTAAGATTTTTAGGTATATGCAGTCATGCAACAATTATTGTGATAATGCAAAAAGTAGATAAACTACAATTTATCTAACTTTCCCTTTTTTCTTTTTGTTCCTAAATATTTTATTCATTTATTTATTTATTTATTTATTTATTTATTTATTTATTGAGAGGGTAGGGGCAGAGGAAGAAGGTGAAGGTGAGAAGCAGACACCACACTGAGTGAGGAGCCCATCGAGGGGCTCAATCTCATGATTCCAAAATCATGACTTGAGCTGAAACCAAGAGTCGGACACTTAACCACCTGAGCCACCCAGGTGCCCCTCTCTCTTTTCTCTTGATAGCATTTTTTATTGAGTCATATTTCACATAATCTAAAATTCACCATTTCAAAGTATGCACATCATGGATTTTAGTATAATTACAACACCACTGCTATCTAATTTCAGAATTTTACCATTATCCCCAAAAGAAACTTCATACCCATGAGCAGTTAACCCCAATTTCCCCCTTCCTTCATCTCTTGGAAGCCACTAATCTGCTTATCTCTATTGATTTGCCTGTTTTAGACATTTCATATAAATGGAATCATACAGTAGTATCCTTCTGCATCTGCTTTCTTTCACTTAATATATTCTCAAGGTTCAGCTGTGTTGTAGCATGTATTAGTACTTCAGGTTTTTTTTTTTTTAGAGCTGAATACTATTTTATATGGTTATGCCACACTTTGTTTATCTGTTCATCAGCTGATGGACATTTGAGCTGTTTACACTCTTTGGCTGTAATAAATAATGCTGGTATGAACACTTATGTCCAAGTTTTTGCATAAACATATGTTTTCCATTCTCTTGGGTATGTACCTAGGAGTGGAATTGCTGTGTGTTCTCTTTTACTCTTTATGTAGGTCTTTGAAATCACACATTTTTGTATCATTCTTATATGGCACTGAAAGAGATCTCTGAGAGATTTCTCTTTTCCAGCATGTTGCAAACCAAGTGATTGTTCTGAGAAAGCCTTTCTCTGGAGATAGTTTAATTCAGACTAATTTCTCCACAATGACTTCGCTTAGTTTCTTGACTCTTCCATTGGGTGGCTTGAGAGGACCCAACCTCCCAGCCTTTCAACACAACAGGCCTCCTCTGATAAATATGTAACCTGGCTATACAGTGACAGGTTAGGACAAGTCCCCTGGCAACTTCCAACCAAATGGCTGCCCCAAGTCCCTCCTAATAGGAGTCTGGGGCACTACTGCTCTTGTTCCCTCTTTCCTAGATCCCCTTGCCTCTGGAGTCACTGGAGCTGTTTGACTAAGAGGTTGGCAAAATAAATGCCAGCGCATCATTCGGCATCATATGGGAACGTTGTTCTGTGATGTGTGTAAGAGTTGTGTGGGAGAGGAGGGTAGACTCACTCCCTAATTTATCATGGTAGTGGGGGAAGATCAAGGACAGAGAGGTGGTGATTGCTATGAGTGACCTGGCAGCAAGAGGTAACTTCAGTATAACTATGAGAATGAAATAGCCCACATCCAAGTGCCTGTTCTACTCTGAATAAAGCTAATTGCTTTTAGGAAGAAGAAATGTAAAGATGATCTATAAAGTACCCCTAGGATGAAAATTATAGCCTATTTTCAAGTTCAGAACAATAAATTTGTTCCTAAGGGCCTAAAAATGAATTAGCAAAGCTTTTCAGCCTTCAGACATAAAATTATTTTAGTAAGTCACAACCAGCATTATTTGTACTGAGGCGGAATGGGATGGGATGGGATAGACTAGACTAGAATAGTGCATTACCCAGGTAATCAAACTATGTCTCAGTTGTACACGGTGTGTGTGTGTGTGTGCGTGCACACTCATGCACGCATAAACATACACACAGAGCTGTGTCATTATATAAAATGCATTACTCTGGATCACCCTCAGAAATGCTTGAAAACCATGCCTCTGTAGGAATCTTCTATTAATTTTTCTTGTTTCCTGATACCAGTGGGCATTTGCAAACATTTCTGAAACTTTTCCTGGCTCATATATAAATACCATATTTGTTTCTGAAGCAGAGGCTAATTCCCATTTTGATCATTCCCCTGCAGCCAAAAGTTGTGTAAGAGGTATTTGTGGTATCTTATATAAAAGGCCAGATGAGGTGTGCTGTGGCATGTTGGAAATAAAGATTTCTGGAATTGCTAAATGTTTTTGAGAGAAAACAGAGCTATCAATCTTCTCTATCCCCAGGAACATTCCAGATATGCTTAAAGTATTGTTCTAGAGGTGTGACTGAGGAAGCCAAGGAAATTAACAAATAGCAGAGAGCAGGTGTGGCACAAAACATTGCAACGTTTTATCTAGAAAATCCCAGTCTGTCCTTTACATACATTTCCACACAAACAGCGTCCAAACCAGTCTTAACATGCATGTCTCCTAAACAATGAGAAAATGTATAGTGTCCTTTTTAATGGCATAAAAAGGGTAATAAAACCCATAGTACATTAATGAGCACTGCCATTAAGTTTCCTGTTTATTCTAAATGTCCCTTTTATGGAAATCCTAAGAAGGAAAGTTCAATAGACCTGTATTAACACACTTCCTTTCCAGCCTCATTTCTCAAACCAACTTCTGCAGGACACAGATGTATACACCGTTAAGCCTTCACAATGTCAGAGCAACCACAGAAACAGGAGCATTCTTCCAGTGAGAGTCCTGGTTCCGTTTATTCTGTGACCAGTATTTCCAGGCTGAAGTCATATCTTAAACACTCCTTAACATTTTTAGAAACCTGCATAGATTCCAGATATCTTTCCTCAAAGCCCAACTTGATCTCTTCTCCTTTCCCCATTTCACTCACAGAAACAATCTTGGTCTTGACTTCTTACTTGTATTCCAGCTTCAAATTTCTAAATGCCCGCAAGAAACTTGGATGACTGGTTTTTCCACCAGTTTCAACATTTCCATAACCCAAACTCTTCTGTCTTAAATCTGAAATGAAGAGCCTTCTCCTTTCATATAGTGCTCCAAGCAAGTGCTTCAAGCAAGAAATCCAAACATCATTTTGAAACTCTTCCTCCACCATGTCTAGTCTGTCAATAGGATCTGTTATTTATTCCTTTGAAATGTCATTGAGATTTGCCTCTTTATCCATTTGCACTGGGACCACCATATTCATGGTTGTAGTCACCTTATGCCAGAATTATGGCTACAGCCTCTTCCATCCTCATTAAGCCAATGGGAAATTATAGACAGGAATGTAACTTAAAATTTTATTAAGAATGTGCTATGTGTCAAACACTATACTAGTCACAGAATAAACACCATAATGAGTAAGACTCAGTCTATAACATCAAATTGCTCAGAATCTTTTGGCTGTTAATACCAAACTGGTACAAGGCATTCTTAAACATTACTGTCATCATGTCACTTTCATTCTCTAGAATCTAGGATTAAGTACAAATGCTCTTACCTGACTTTTGTGGTCTGTGCTATTTGGGATGACTCTATCATCTACCTTATTCCCCTTAATTTCCTGACATGGCTCATTTCATGCAATAAGCTGCACCCTCCACCTGTTTCCTGCATGCTCCATATGCTTCTTAACCCTCACTTCTGGTTACCCTTCCTGGAGACCTTCTCTCCCCTTCACACAAAACATACCCATTCTTCAGAGTCTGTTTGGCAGTCCGCCTTTTCCACAGAGCCTTCTGCAATTTCCCCAAACCACTTCTCTTTTCCTAATTCCATTGTGCCTATTGTGCCTATAGTTGGAAGAAATGTCTACCTCAGGGCACTGACTGTGGTATTAATAGTATCATATGTTTCAGGTGCCCTACAGATAGAACATACACTTTTGGATCTTTTCCAATATTTAATATCAGCCCATACTATGTAGCACTGTGCCAAAACAATAGTGGATTTAGCCTTCACCAAGTACACCCTTCAGTGTCACCATTTCATGACTTTATTTATGAAATGTTCAATGATGATGGCCTGTGTCTGGTCCATGGTTAAACACTGAGTGTATAGGCATATGCAAATAAATATTTCCTGATATCAGACATAAATACGCAGTGTAACAGAAGGCTGGAGGAAAGAGAGATTAACTTGTCTGAGGAAGTTAGTGAGAGCCTCCTGAAAGGGATGTTCTTTCCTGCCTGGAATATCCTTTGTTTCTTATTTAACTAGCAAATTTTACTCATCCCCATGAATTAGCTCAAAGCATACCTCTTCTCTGGAGCTCTTTTTTAATCAACAAAAGAAGGAATAAAAGACCCAGAGAAGTGTGATGATTTGTCCAAATGATGCATACCCTTTTTTCATGTGTTCCCCAAGAGTATTTTTGTTTTTGATGTTTGTTTTAAGTAATTCTGCTTATAAATTTCTTTTTTCAAAATTTATGGTAACTAGATATAAAGGATTATCTTGGACATTTTTTCCAGGTGTGTCAAAGTAATTTGCATAAATTATTTAGATTCTGTGACCCTCCTTGTCTGTCTTCTTTTCCTTTCTTTTTTTTAAAACTTTCTATTTCTGGACTTAGTTTCTTCAAGGCTCTGAGGAGACATAACAGAGTCTATAAAGGAGGTGTTGTGTTCTCCAGCTAGAACAAATCCCAAACTGTATGGCTAATCTGAAGAGTATGTTTTGAAACGGTCTCAGTTTCCTTCCCTTGATCACAGGGAATAGGTGTCTGATCTAACCCACCTAATCTCTCATTTCCAACCAGTTGTGAAAACATGCTTCTCAGGATTCCAGGCCACTGCAGTAGGGGGGAGTAAATAATCAGGAAAAAGTGGTTAAATACAGACCAGGGTTTAGATTTATAACACCTCAGCCAGTTGGTCTGACAGTTCCTGCATGGAACTCCATTGAGAGCTGCCTTGTCAGTGGTGTGTGTCTGTTAACTTTAGTAATAATTTTAGTGTCAGAGTTCTTTATTCTTTCAGCCTTCCTAATAATGTAAGTCCTCTGACCTGATTTTATTTTTTAAAAAAGTGCAAAAATCCACCACATCCGTTCAAATTTATTCAGCAATTGTTCACTAAATTTCTATGCCTCAGACACTGGAAGTTAACACCAGAGAAACCATAAAAATCATTCAGCTTAAAATACCATTGGGGGAAGTTCCCACTGATACAAGTGATGTAAATCATTTTACCTCTTTTTCTTTTAGAACGTTGTCATATAATACCTGTGGGGGGGAGGGGAGGGAAACAAAAGTTCCTCTGTGCTACTGGTAGTGGGTATAGAATGGCATTCTCACGTTACCTTGTTATTGTATACCAAAATTTCAAATATTTCTACTTTTGATCCATTTACTCCACTGCCATAAATGTAGTCTACTGGTATAGTTACACAAATAGCCAAGAGTTATGTGTAAGAATATTGCAACATTGTCTATAATAGCAAAAATAACCAAATATCTGTTAATGGGGATGTTTAGATAAAATACAATAAAGACATTCAATGAAAAACAATACAACTATTTTTAAAAATGAGACAGATCCATGTGTATGTGGATATGGAAATATTTCTAAGATGTGTTCTTTAAAAAATAGTTTATAGCAAACTTTTGAGGTATTTATATTTTTTAAAATGCATTGTAAAGACCTCCATTTCCAACCAAAATGTAAAAGTAATTGGTCAAAATGATGCACCAGATTACTGTCTTTGTCCTAGATAGCTATAAAAGTGAACAAATCATGTTAAAGCAACTGTGTTCAGGAATTTGACAACTAGACAGTCAGAGTTGCCTGTGATCTTTAAGAGGAAGGAAACACATTAAATGAGTTCCATTTCACCATAGCTTTCTATCTCAGGGAACCTTCCCAATTATGGCACAAAGAAGTTCAGACGAAACAGAGAGCAACCAGCTATCTAGATGAAAGACAGATTATAATTCAGGGCTGCTAAGAAGGTTGTATTTGAAGGAAAGAGTACTAGAGAGGAGGGAGCTGTATAGAATATAGATATGGACAAAGAATGAGAGATAGAACCCTTGAATACTAAGGTGTACATATACCATGAGATCCTCATAAATCTGGAATTATAGCTATGGGTGATAAGCTGGATAGAGATTCTGGAGCTTGCACAATGCTGAAATATGTTGGAATTCCAACCAACAAGACTGAAGAGAACTTGCTGAATACCCTGAGCATTTAGTTGAGATTTTACAAAGGACAACCAGGGAATAAGGCTACTGTAACTTTCCTTAAAGGTAATCCTAAAGTAGCTCAACAAACCAGGTCTCACTGAGATTGAATTGATTCTCCAATAAATTAACTAATTCCCAAAATAATATAAAGCCACTATTCAAAGAAAGAAAAAAAATAACCTCACAAAAATAGCATCCTTAATATTCAATATATGATAAAATAAATTACTAGACATGTGAATAAGCAAGACAATATGACCCATAACCAGGGGAAAAATAGTAAATCATAAAGGCTTAGTAATGATACAATGTAGAATTTAGGAGAAAAATACTTTTTAAAGGAAAGGATTATATAGATATAACAAGAGAATAGGTCAAAAATTTTAGCAGAGAGGAGAAAAAGATGAAAACAAAACAAAACAAAATCTAAAGCCAACAAATACAATATCTGAAATGATAAGTACAATGAATTGAGATGAATAGAAGATCAGACACTGCAGAAGAAAGTATCAATTTCTTTGAAAATTGTTTAATTGAAACTGCACAAAACAAAGCACACAGAAAAGACTGAAAAAATAAAGACATGTGACTTCCGAGACAATATTGGGCAATCTAATGTGTGCAACTAGAGTCCAAGAAAGGAGTGATAGATTGAGGCAAAAAAAAAAAAAATCTTTAAAAAAAAATAGTGGCTAAAAGCTCTTCCAAATGTCAACATAAATATCAACCTACAGAACTGAAAACATTAACAAAACCAAAAGCAAAAGAAGCAAAAAAGGAAGAAGAAAAGAAGAGAAGAGAAAAGAAAAGAAATGAATGAAGAAGTAAAAGAAAAGAAAAAAGAAAGCTAGGTACATCATAATTACATTGATAAAAATCTGGGGTAGGGGAAAATTCTAAAAGCAACCAGAGAAAGACACAACACATATGTGGAAACAATGAGAATAAACACTGACTCTCATCACGGGCAGTGCAAGCTAGAAAACAATGGAATGTCATATTTTTAAGTGCTGGGGGAAAACAAGCTTTTAACCTAACATTTTATAGCCTGTGAAATTATGCTTCAAAAATGAAGGCAAAAGAAAAACAGATTCAAATAAAGAATAGCTGACAGTAACTTTCATAACCAGCAAAACTGCACAAAAGATGTTAAAAGAAGTTCTTCAGTCTAAAGAATAACTGATACTAGAAGGAACTTGAATATCAGCAAAGAAATGAAGAGTGCCAAATAGAGTATTTATATGGAAAATATAAAAAGATGTCTTAATATCTTAATTTCTTTATAACAATTAGCTATTTAAAGAAAAAAATGGCTAGGAAGTGTTTTAACATAGATAAACATAAAATATATGACAAGCAAAAAGAGGATAAATATTGTAAGTTTCTTACCTTGTATGTGAAAAGATAAAATTTTAATTTAAATTAGACTGTGATAAGTTAATAATGCATATTGTAATAAGACCAACCACTGAAAATGGAAAGCAAAAGGAATAGATAAATGGAACAACAATAAATATTCGATTAATCTAAAAAATTATGGAAAAAGAGGGAAGAAAACAGAACAAATGACATAAACAAGGGAAAATAGCAAGATGGTAGGCTTAACTTCAGTCATATCAGTAATTACATAAACGTAAATGGAGTAAACACTGATTAAAAGACAGCAGTTGTCAGACTGGATAAAGAAGCAAGATTCACCTATATTAAGACAGAGAGTTGAAAATAACAAAGTGGAAAAATATTTAGTATGTATATGAAAAATGGGACATTGTAGAGAACATAAATATATGAAAAAGACAAAATATTATTAACTGCTTTGTACCCTTAACACCAATCCTACACAAACTCCCTCAGAAAAGAGTAGAGGACGAAATACTTTCCAGCTTGTTTTATGGATCCATGTTACTCTAATAGAAAATCCAGAGAAAAACATAAAATGTTAGAAAAATATTTCTCATGCATAAATCATAAAAATCATTAACAAAGTGTTAGCAAATTAAACTCAGCAATATATCAGAATCGTAATGCATCATGACCAAGTGAGGTTTGCATGGAATGCAATATTGGTTTACCATTTGGAAATCAATCAATATAAACCAACACAGTGAAGGCCAAAAATATTCCATATGGTCATTTTAATAAATGCAGAAAAAGCATATAGCAAACCTCAACCCCCCATTCATGATAAAAATCCTTAGCACACTAAAAGTAAAGGGAACTTGCTTAACCTCATTAAAGGTATCTATGAAAAACACAGCTGAGCACAGGTGATTTTAAGGCAATGAAACTTTTCTTCATAATATTTAATGGTCTGGATACATGGCATTACACATTTGTCAAAATTCATAGAATTGTACAACACAAAGAGTGAACTCTAATGTAAATATTGACTTTGGATAATAATGTATCAATAATCATTTATTGGCTGTTACACAAATATTCATCAGATATACCACTCTAATGCAAAATGTTAATAATAGGAAAACTGTGGGTGGAAGCATATGGGAATTCTGTATGCTCAATTTTTCTGTAAACCTAAAACTGCTCTAAAAATAAAGTTTTTTAAACTACAGAAAACATCAAACTTAATAGTGAAGGATTAAATGTTTTTTCCATTTTAATGAGAAACAAGGCAAGGACATCCACTATCACCATTTCTATTCAACGCTGTGCTGGGGATTCTCAGCATACTCAGGCTAAATAAATAAATCTCTCTAACATAAAGATTGGAAAGTAAGAAAGAATCTTTATTTGCAGATTACATTATGATGTACATAAGCATTTTTAAGGAATGAATGTATAATAAGACTCCTAAACCTTGTAAGTGAATTTAGCAAGGTCACAGGAAACAGGCCAGTATGCAAAAATGAAATGTACTTCTCTATGTGAGTAAAGAGTTCCATAGTGAATACCATTCCAGCAGGCTTTTTTGAATAAATTTTGGCAGACTGATTCTAAAATGTGCAAAGAATTTGAAAGGACTTAGCTAAGCAGTCTTCAAAATGAAGAACAACGTTGGAGGATTTATATTGCCTGATTATGGTAAAGTTACAGTAATCAAGACAGTGCGATACAGACATACACATCAATGGAACCAAATCAGTAGTCTAAAAATAGAACCCAAATATATGGTCATTATGTTTTTTAAAAGGCACCAGAAGCACTTCAAAGACAAAATAAGGTCTTCAGATGTAATGCAGTAACAACTGGATGACCGTATTTTAAAAATGAACCTTGGGGCACTTGGGTGGCTCAGTCGGTTAGGTGTCCAACTCTTGATTTCAGCTCAGGTCATGATCTCAGGGTCATGAGATGGAGCCCCTCATCAGGCTCAGAGTTCAGTGGGGAGTTTGCTTGAGATTCTCTCCCTGTCCCTCTCCCCTCCCCCTGCTCACGCACTCTCTCTCCTCTTGCTCTCTAAAGTAAATAAAAAATAAAATCTTTGAAGAAAAAATGAATTTTGACCTGTATCTCACAACATACTCAAAACTTAATTTGAGATGGATAATAAATATAAATGTAAAAGCTAAAACTTCTAGAAGAACACAGAGGAGTCTATCTTTGCAAACTTGGAATAGGCGAAGATTTTTGTACAGGGTAGGAAAAGCACTTACCATAAAAGAAAAAAAAAAAAGATCGATTGCACTTCCTAACATGAAAAACTTCTGCTCATAAAAAGACAATGCTAAGAAAATGAAAAGGCAAGCTGAGGGGAAAATATTTATAATACTTATATCTGAAAAAATTGATTTCTGTCCAGAAACTATAAAGAACTCCTGCAACTTAATAGTGAAAAGATAACCTGATTAAAAAGTGGTACTTCACAAAAGAATGGACAAAATGACCACTAAACACATGACAAAGTGATCAGAATCGATCATCAGGAAAATGCAAATTAAAACTAAAATGTTATATTACTTCGTACACAGAATATCTGTATGTAAAGGAAGATGTGGAGCCACTGAATTTCTCATATGTTGTTAGTGGGACTGTAACCTGGCATAGCCATTTTGGAAAACTGACAATTCCTTAGAAAGTTAAACATATTTGTATAACCTATGACCTGTAATTTCACTCCAAGGGCAAATAAAGACATATGTCCACAAAAATGTTTGCATATGAATGTTCATATTGCCTTTTTTCATAATAATTAAAACCAGAAATAATGCAAATATCCATCAAGAAGGACATGAATAAATTGTGGTATATTCATACAATAGAGCAAGAAAAAAAATAAAAAATTATCCACTAAATGGATAAATGCAATAAAATAGGTAAATTTGGAAGCAAATGAAGCTAGCCAAAAAAAGATACTGTATAAAATAGATCCTGTATGATTCTATGTATATGAAATCCTGCAACATGTGTAGGGATTTGGTGTTAGAAAACAGAAGCTGGTGGCCTGTGATGTGGGGTTGAAGCATGTACTGACTAGAAGAGGCATGATAGAATTATCTGGGGTGGAAATATTTCATATCTTGGCTCATTTGTGAGGATACACAGATGTGTGTATTTATCAGAACTTATTGAAATTATGATATGTGCATTACACTAATATGAATTATACCTCAATAAAGAAAGGACAAACGTTTTGCAAACACACACACACACACACACACACACACACACTGAGGGGATGGAAGGAAAGAAAGATGGATTTTGGTTTTTGTTTTTTATTTTCCATTAATGCATCCCAAGAAACTACAAGAATGCCTGCTATATAATAAGTACTCAGTAAATATTCAATGAATAAAGTGATATGTGTGAAAAATTTTGGATAATGAACAAGAAGTTATTAATAGTAGTTACCTTTGAAGGTCTGCTTAATAGAGAAAGAGATGCTTACTTCCAGCTTTCCATCTTTTTAATACAGTCAGTCCTGAATGCATATTTCACCCGTACATGTATACACACATACACAAATACTTCCAGAAACTCATCATGTTACATTATGTATGTTTTTTTAATCTCAGATTTGGTAAAAATTAAAATGTCTGGCGTCTAATGGAACCCAATATATTTTTTTGTGTGTAATACAGGAATTTATTAATATATATGAGATCTAGATCATGGTGATTTTCCAAACAATATTGTTGGAGCTTCTAATGACTTCAAGGCCTCTTTGTAGAACTCAGTGTGTGTTTAAGGCTGAACTAAAAATTTCATAGTACCTGTTAGCAATAAAATGAGCCATCTTTAACAAAAGCGTCAGGGAGAGCAGTTGCTGCTGAAATTCCCAGCTACTGTGCAAGGGGGATATTGTTATCTCTGATTTACAAATGATACAAGCTGGGTTCAAGGAGGCTAAATGATTTGTGAGGATTCTCAGGGGTAGACAGTGTCAAATTCAGAATGTGCTGCCGCATCTGATTCCTAAATGTATGCTTTTTACAAGGATCTTCTTTGCCTCTCATAGATCAAAAATTAATAATGAGGAAAATAAAAAGTCACGTTTTAAAAAGGCAAGTGAAGTCTATAATATAGCAGCCAGGGTGACTGGTTTTTGGAAGGAAGTATCCTCTTGAAAGAAGACTGGTGAATAGTGGGGACAGAATCTGACTGAAGCAGACAAGACTGCTGTCCAAAGCACTGACCTGGGGGGCATTAACATATCCATGGAATAAATTAGAAATGAAGTGATTGCTGACCCAGATTTTCTCAAGCGGCTTTTTATGTGACTACAGAAATACAAATTTGTACAAATCCAGCTGAAGCACAGTGTGGAAAGAGTGCTCACCAGCATGGTCATGTCTCTCTTGAAGAATTTTGCAACACACACGTGCAGTTTGCAGCCAGCCAAAAGACAGCAGTAGCTGGCAGCTGAAAGCAAGATAAAACAATTGCAGGGCACAACGCTGTTCACAGGATTGAGGAATTTCCTTCATTATCTAAATCTTTAATAAGCTTGCCAAGAAGTTGTCTGATTTGAATAATCACAGAAGAACAGAGGAGAGAATAAGAGATGTAGGAAAGCAGGAAACTTTTGTCTGCTCTTTTTTGCAGACTTCTGGCCCTGACTGGGGCAGCAAAGTGAGTCAGTAAATGAACTTATTTCTGTATACATTTTTATTAATAGGAAGTCAGAGTCTCCCTGCCCCTTTAAATAAATCTTGAATAAATATTTTTAAATTCACTTTGAAATGGTAACAAATTATTAGTCTGGAGACACCCACGGGTCTAGGTCCAGGCTTGGCTGTGTTTATATAGCCTTTCTTTTTATCCTTTTCATCATGGAATCATGGAAGGAAAAAAAAAAAAAGCAAGTACTTCTAAGATTAGAATTATCTGAGGGAAAACAAAAACTACAGTCTTGAAGCACATTTTAGAAACATGCAAAAGAATGAAACTGGATCCTTATCTTACACCATACACCAAAATCAGCTCAAAATGAATTAAAGATTCGAACATAAGACCTGAAGCCATAAAACTCTCAGAAGAAAACGTGGGTGGTAAGCTCCTTGACATCAGTCTTAGCATTGATTTTTTGGATTTGACACCAGAAGCAAAGGCAACAAAAACAAGAAAATAAACAAGTGGAACTGAAAAAAAAAAGAAAGAAAAACAAAACAACAGACAATTCTTAGTGGTATGTATTGAATGCTAAAATGAGTACGGAATGTGAATCTGTTTTAGGAAATCAGACATCAGAGTGGGCAGTGGCCAAAAGGGAAGGGTTCACATTTGAGGCTGGATCTTGAGCTGTACTTGAAACATGAGTAGAATTGGGGACTGAGACTTAAATACCAGCCGAGTGACACTACAGAACTATGACGGCCTGTTCTGTTCCTTCCTGTTAGCTGCTTTTCACTATCCCAACCATTTCCATAACTCAGTGCCTCTCAACTTTATAGGTACACACACACACCCACACACATACAGACACACACACACACACCCCACCTACACAGGTGTCCACGTCTTGAAGGAAGATTTTAGGGAAAGTGTGTGGCTAACTATAGTAGCTACTTCTACAATGAAATTAATTTTGTAATTTGCAAGTGCTTCTCACAGATGATAGTCCTTACTGCAAAACAGAATTGCAAAAATAGTCTCGGTGAAGACAGATTTTATATCCCTCAGATTCTTCCACAGGCATAACTTTTCTTCAAACATCAACACAGGGGATAACTTACCAAAAAGTTCCTATTCAGCTTGGGACAAAATACAAATGCAGTATATTTGGCACCTGCTTGAAATGGAAGATGCTAGTACCTCTCTTTTGAAAGAGACTTCTGTGAACAAGGACTTGGCCTGCCTTCAGTCCTTCAACACCAACCCTAGTAGGAAGGGTGAAAACACCAGCATCACTCATTAGGTAAGAGGTGAGGTTTTCTGTTGTTTCTTGAGCTCTGAACCAGATGTTGGCATGACTGTGTATTTCTCTCCTTGGCTACTCATGGGGAAGTCTTGTTTGGAAACTTTAGCACATATAGAGGGACCCTTTGTTGGCAGAGAGAAAAGAACTTGGAAGGCTTATTTCTGAAGTATTTCTATATTGTGGTAGGTTATTTTCCAAAAAAAAAAAAATTATCATAGGGATAAACCATTCTCTTTTGAAATCATGAATCACATTTCTGTTAAGCTTTCTTTTCTTAACTCAGTTTGCAAATATAAGTATAGAAATGTCATTCTACATTTTAATCATGATGTAGCAAAAGTCACCTCCAATCTGCAAAGTTACTTCAAGCAATATGGAGGACAGAGAAGAGGCAGAAACAATCCCTGATCCTCTACCCATAATTTGAAGAGTAAATGAAATCACATGCCATGATGTACTTCAACCATGAAAATTGTTTTTTTTAAATATTTATTTATTTATTTTAGAGAGAGAGAGCACAAGCAGGGGGAGGGGCAGAGAGAGAGAGAGAATCCTGAAGCAGAACTCCCCACTGAGCAAAGAGCCAGATGCCAGGCTCCATGACCTGAGCAGAAATCAAGAGTCAGCTGTTTAACTGACTGCGCCCCCCCCATGCAAATTGTTTTTATACATATCTACTGGTGAAAGGAAGCATCAAAAACCCTAGGAAGTATTCTACCAATATTTTTCAACCCATAAGCAAGTTTTAGGAAAATAGGTACTTTTTTATTCCTCTCCTAAACTTCTGTAAGGCCCTCTCTTTGTCAGCATTCCAATTTTTATGATGATCACAAATGGGGTTATAAGTAAATGAATAACTTATGAGAAAGAGGTGAGAAGCGATCTGTCATAAAGGGATGGCTTAAAAGACAAACTGGAATTCTGGATTCACAGTAAAACTGCAAAAATAATTTTAGTTTTATTTCAGAGAAAAACCCCAGATCAGCATGAGTAATATAGTTATGCAGAAGAACTAAAATTTTGAAAAAAAAAAACATATAATGTGTTTTGTAAGTACAAAGAAAAGTAAAATTAAAATGTTAGAGAGCCCTCCCTGAACTAGTTAAGGGATCGTTCCTCTAACCTGTATCACTAATCCAATAGAAAAGAAAAATGATACTGAGAATAGTGTCATTATTATGGGATATTTTCATAGCTTTACATTGAAGAAAACGTATGGACTTAAAAACTTCTAGAGCAAACCAGAAAGGGAAAAAACAGGAATTCTATAATCAAATCAAGAACTGGGGGGAAATTTCTGCTTCTGGTTAGACTGTAGAAAGTCATGAGACTGTACTATCAACCAAACAATGAGAATAAGACAGGCTACAAAATTGTACCTTAAAAAAAAACAGGCAGTCAGATGCAAATTGATCTAAATACACTAAATCCCAGAAATTGGCAAACCCTTCCTAGGAGAGAAGACAGCCGTGACTGTTGTTATTCGTAGTAGAGCTGCCAGGGATAATAAGAATCTGACATAAATACCAAGAAGAAATCAGCCAAACATTTTGGGAATTTTTTTCTTTTATTTGAGTGTAATTGAAACCGATGTAGTTTCAGCTATACAACATAGTGATTCAGCAACTCTATACCTTATGCAATCTGTGCTCACCACAAGGGTTAGCTACCATCTGCCACCAAGCAATGCTACTACAGTATCATCAACTTCATTCCCTATGGTGTGCCTTTCAGTCCCATCGTTTATTAATTCCATAGTTGGAAGCCTGTATCTCTCATTCTCCTTCACTCATTTTGCCCATCCATCTACCACCCCCTTCCTGATGTCAAACACCAGTTGTTCTCTGTATTTATAGGCCTGGTTCTGCTTTTTGTTTGTTTATTCATTTGTTTTGTTTTTTAGATTCCACATATGAGCGAAATCATATGATATTTGTCTTTTTCAGTCTGGCTTATTTCACTTAGCATAACACCCTCTAGGTCCACCCATGTTGTCATAAATGCAAGATCTCCTCCTTTTTAAATTGCTGTATAATATTCCTCTGTGTGTGGGGTGTGTGTGTGTGTGTGTGTGTGTGTGTGTGTGTACCACAACTTCTTTAGCCATTCATCTATTAGTGGATACTTAAAACTCAACACTAAAAAACCAAACAATATGACTAAAAAATGGTCAGAGGACCTGAATGACATTTTTTTAAAGACATACATATGGCTGACAGACACATGAAAAGATGCTCGACATCACTCATCATCAGGGAAATGCCAGTCAAAACCCCAGGGAAATGCCAGTCAAAACCACAATTTCTACCTGTCAGAACTGCTTGACTCAAAGACAGGAAATAACAAGTGTTGGCAGAGATGTGGAGAAAAAGAAACCTTGTGCACTATTGAAGGGAATGTAAATTGGTGTAACCACCATGAAAAACAGTATGGCGTTTCCTCAAAAAATTAAAAATAGAAATGCCATATGATCCGGTAGTTCACTTTTTGTAAACTTTTAGGGGTCCCCCCAGGAAAAGTGATTTCTGCACCCATGTGCTACGCCTTTCCCATGGACCTTCACTGAGTATGTGGAAATCATTCATTAAAGACTAGGGGTGAAGGAGGGGAGTAGAGAAAAATCCTTCTGAGGCACTCCACATGTGGAAGATTAAAGATGCTCACAAATTGGACATGACTCCCGTTGAGAGATGGTGTTATAGCTCCCCTTCTCTTGAATCTAGGTGGGCTCTGTGATTTGACCAACAGAATAAGGCAGAAGTAATACTGTGCCAGTTTTTGAACTTGGGTTTTAAGAGACTAGCAGTTTCTACTTCATGTATCTTGATATCCTTGGTCCTTGAAGCTAGCCCCCTTCTGTGAGGAAGCCCAGGAACCCCCATGGAAAGTCTCATGTGCTCCCAGGCAAAACTTTTGGTTAAGCTCTCAGCTGAAATAAACAAATTGTCAGAAATGTGAATGAGCCATCTTGGAAGTGTGTCAGCTAAGTCCATGGAGGTGATTTACCCCAGCCGATGCTGCATGGAGCAGAAAAATTGCCCAGATGAACTCTGCTATAATTCCTGACACATAATGTCATTTGTCTATGTAGATAAGAATTGACCCAGTATATTTACTGAAGGGACATTTCTTTACTCATTGTTCTGCAGCGCCATCTTTGCCATAAATCAAATGTCCACACATATATGGATCTCTTTTCGGGGTCTCTATTCTCTTCTGTTTGTCCTCAAAATACCACCTGTTTTGGTTACTCTTTTTTTTTTTTTAAGATTTATTTATCTATTTAAGAGAGAGAGTGAGAGAGAGCAGGAGGGGCAGAGGGAAAGGGTAACAGAGAAACTCAGGCAGGCTCAGTGTGAAGTGCAATGCGGGGCTCGATTTCATGACCCTGAGATCAGGACCCGGGCCAAAACCAAGAATCAGACGCTTAACCGGCTGTGCCAGCCAGGCACCGCTTGCTTACTGTATCTTTGAAGTCTCAGTATTTCGTAGTGGAGGTCCTCCAAGTTTATTCATCTTCCAGATTGTATAAGAAATTTTCAGTTCTTAAAATTTTCATGTAATTATAGAATCCATTTGTGTAGAGGTCTCACATCTTTGTTGAACTCTTCCTTATTTATTTGCATGTAAATGGCATTTAAAATTTTTATTTTCTCACTGATGGTTATTGGTTATGTGAATATAATTGATATTTTTAACATTGAACTGTATTCAACAACCTTGCTAACTTTACTTATTAAATTTTCTATATATTTTAAAATTTCTGCAACTAATGTCATCTGTGAAACATAATTCTATTGTTTTCTTTCCAGTATTTATACATTTCATTTTTCTTCTTGTCTTATTGGATATAATCTGTAGTACAGTGTTGAACAAGAGTAGTGGTAATAAACAACTTAGTTTCTGATTATAGTTAGAAAATATTGAAAATATCGCAATTATAATGTTTACTATAGGATTTTTATTACCCTTTATTAATAAAGGAGTATTCAGATTATTTCCTTTTATGTCTATATTTATAATTTGTGATTTTCTAGAAAGTTGTTCACTTCATCTATATTTGTAAATTTATTAGCAAAATTATATTTTTATGATCTGTTAATGGCTGTAGGATTGTTGCAGTGCTATTCTGGTAAATGTTTAACAAGCAGATCTCTGGGGAAAACACATATGCATTATACATGTACATGAGTTTATTATAAACTTCATTGATATACAGGGTCTGTAACATACAATTTAAAATAATAAAATAAACTACATAATACTCATTTTTGGTTTTACATATTTTTATTATTTTATTGAAGTATGATTAATATACAGTGTTATATTAGTTTCAGGTGTACAATATGATTCAACAATTTTATACATTTCTCAGTGCTTATTAAGATAAGTGTACTCTTAATCTCCTTTATCTATTTCACCCATCCCCCACCCATTCCCCTCTGGCAACCACCAGTTTGTTCTCTGTATCGAAGAGTCTGGGTTTTTTGTTTGTTTGTTTGTTTGTTTGTTTCTCTCTCTGTGTGTTCATTTGCTTTGTTTCTTAAATTGCACATATGAGTAAAATGATATGGTATTTGTCTTTCTCTGACTGAGTTATTTCACTTAGCATTATATCCTCTGTCTATCCATGTTGTTGCAAATGACAAAATTTTCCTCAACCATAAAAAAGAATGAAATTTTGTCATATACATATACACACACACCATTTCTTTATCCATTTATTTGTAGATTGACCTGGGTTGCTGCTGTATCTTGGCCATTGTAAATAATGCTGCAGTAAACATAGGGATGCATATATCTTTTCAAATTAGTGTTTTTGTATTCTTTGGGTAAATACCCAGTAAGGGTAGTACTGGATCATAGGGTGATTCTATTTTTAACTTTTTGAGGAATCTCCATACTGTTTTGCACAGTGGCTGCACCAGTTTGTGTTTCCACCAACAGTGTACAAGTCTTCCCTTTTCTCTACATCCTCAGCAACACTTGTTACTTCTTGTCTTTTTGAGTCTAGCCATTCTGACAGGTGTAAAGTGACATCTCACGGTGGTTTTAATTTGCATTTCATCTGATGTTGAGTATCTTTTCATGTGTTGGCCAACTGTATGTCTTCTCTGAGAAAAGGTCTGTTTAGGTCCTCTGCCCACTTTTTAATCAGATTATTTGGGTTTTTGGTGTTGAGTTGTATAAATTCTTTATAAATTTTGGATATTAACCTCTTATCAGATATATTATTTGCAAGTATCTTCTCCCATTTAGTAGGCTGCCTTGTTGTTTTGTTGATGGTTTCCTCCACTGTGCAAAAGCTTTGCATTTGGTATAGTCCCAATAATTTAATTTTGCTTTTGTTTTCCTTGCCTCATCTAGAAAGATATTTCTATAGCCGGTGTCAAAGAAATTACTACCTATATTTTCTTTTAGGAATTTTCTGGTTTCAGGTCTCACATTTAGGCCTTTAATCCATTTTGAGTTTATTTTTGCTTATCGTGTAAGAAGGTGGTACAGTTTCATTCTTTTGCATGTAGCTGTCCAGTTTTCCCAGCATCATATGTTGAAGAGATTGTCTTTTCCCATTGGATATTCTTGCCTCCTTTGTTGTGAATTAATTGACCATTAAGTATGGGTTTATTTCTGGGCTTTCTGTTCTGATCTATTTGTCTGTGTTTCTGTCGGTACCATACTGTTTTGATTACTACAGCTTTATAATGTATCTTGAAATCTGAGATTGTGATACCTCCAGCTTTAATCTTTTTCACAATTGCTTTGGCTATTCAGGGTCTTTTGTGGTTCCATACAAATTTTAAGATTGTTCTAGTTCTGTGAAAAATGCTGCTGGTATTTTGACAGGATCACACTAAACCTGTAGATTGTTTTGGGTAGTATGGACATTTTAACAATATTGGTTCTTCCAATCTGGAGCATGGACTATCTTTCCATTTGTTTATGTCATCTTCTGTTTCTTTTATCAGTGTTTTATGGTTCTAAGAGCACACGTGTTTCACTTCTTTGGTTAAGTTTATTCCTAGGCAGTTTATTCTTTTTGGTGCAATTGTAAATGGGATTGTTTTCTTCATTTCTTTCTTCTACTTCATTATTAATGTATAGAAATACAACAGATTTCCGCATATTAATTTTGTATCCTGTGACTTTACTGAATGCATTTATTAGTTCTAGTAGTTTTTAGTATAGTCTTTAGGGTTATATATATATGTGTGTGTGTAATATCATGTCATTTGCAAACAGTGACAGTTTTACTTCTTCCTTACCAATTTGGATACCTTTTATTTTTTGTTGCTGTCTGATTGCTGTGACTAGGTCTCCAGTACTATGATGAATAGAAGTGGTGAATGTGGACATCCCTGTCTTGTTGAAGACCTTAGAGGAGGAGAAGCTCTCAGTTTTTTCCCCATTGAGTGTGTTACCTATGGGTTTTCATATAAGGCCTTTATTGTGTTGAGATATGTTCTCTCTAAACCCACCTTACTGAGTGAGAGTTTTTATCATGAATGGATGTTTTACTTTGTCACATGCTTTTTCTGTAAATAGTGAAATGATCATATGGGTTTTTTTCTTGTTAATGTGATGTATTGTGTTGATTGGTATGTGAATATTGAGCCACATTTGCAGTCTTGGAATCCTACTTGATCATGGTGAATTATTTTTTTAATATTTCATTGGATTTGGTTTGATAACACTTTGTTAAGGATTTTTGCGTTTGTGTTCATTTGAGATATTGGCCTATAGTTTATTTATTTTCATAATGTCTTTATCTGGTTTTGGTATCAGGGTAATGCTGGCCTCATAGAATTAATTTGGAAGCTTTCCTTCCTCTTCTATTCTTTGGAATAATTTGAGAAGAATAGGAAGTAACTCTCTTTTAAATATTTGGTAGAATTCACTTGTGAAGCCATCTGGTCCTGGACTTTAGTTTGTTGGGAGTTTTTTAATTTCCAATTCAATTTCATTGCTTGTAATAAGTCTGTTCAAATGTTCTATTTCTTCTTGATTTAGTTTAGAAGCTTGTATGTTTCTAGGAATTTATCCACTTCTTCTAGGTTATCCAATTTGTCAGCATACAGTTTTTCATAATATTCTCTTACAATCCTTTGTGTGTCTGTGGTGTTGGTTGTTATTTCTCCTCCTTAATTTGTGATTTTATTTATTTGAGTCCTCTCTTTTTCTTGATGAGTCTGGCTAAAGGTTTTTCAATATTTTTGATCTTTTCAAGGAACCAGCTCCTGCTTTCAATGATTTTTTTTAGTCTCTGTTTCATTTATTTCTACTCTGATCTTTATTATTTCCTTCCTTCTATTGGATTGGGTTTTGTTTGTTCTTTAACTTTTTTTTAGTTCCTTACGTATAAGGTTAGGTTATTTATTTGAGATTTCTCTTATTTTTTGAGGTAGGTCTGTATTGCTATAATTTTCCCTCTTAGAATAGCTTTTGTTATATCCTAAAGATTTTGGACCGTTGTGTTTTCATCTTCATTTGTCTGTATGTATTTTTTAATTTCCTCTTTGATTTTTTTGGTTGACCCATTCATTATTTAATAGCATATCATTTAGCCTCCATGTGTTTGTGTTTTTCCAGATTTTTTCTCGTGATTGATTTCTAGTTTCATACCATTGTGGTTGGAAAGGATGCATGATCAGATTTTGGTCTTTTTAAATTTATTGAGACTTGTTTTGTGGCCTAACTTGGTTTATTCTGGGGAACGTTCCATGTGCATTTGAGAAGAATGTGTATTCTGCTGGTTTTGTACGGAATGTTCTGAATATATCTGTTAGGTCCATCTGCTCCAGTGTGTCATTCAAAGCCACTGTTTACACTTATTCTGTCTGGGTGATATATCCATTGATGTGTATGGGGTGTTAAATCCCCTATTATTGTTGCATTACTGTCAATTTTTTCCTTTTTGTCTACTAATAGTTGCTTTAGGTATTTAGGTATTGCTATGTTGGGTACATAAATATTTACAATTTTTATGTCCTCTTGTTGGATTATTCCCTTTAACATTAGGTAGTTTCCTTCTTCATCTCTTGTTACAGTCTTTGTTTTAAAGTCTGTTTTGTTCAATATAAGGGTAGTTACCCCAGCTTTTCTTCTTGCTCCCATTTGCATACTAAATGTTTTTCCATCGTTTCACTTTCAATCTGCATGTGTCTTTAAATCTAAAGTGAGTCTCCTGTAGGCATTATATAGATGGGTCTTGCTTTTTTATTCATTCAGTCACCCTATGTGTTTTGATTGGAGCATTTAGTTCATTTACAATTAAAGTACTTACTGATAGGTATGTACTTATTGCCATTTTATTATTTTACAGTTCTTTTGTAGTTCGCTGCCCCTTCTCTTCCTCTCTTCCTCGTGGTTTCATGGTTTTCTTTAGAGATATCCTTGGATTCCTTAATTTTTATTTTTTTTGTGTATCAATTATAGGTTGTTTTTTTTTTTTAAGATTTTATTTATTTGTTTGACAGAGAGAGACAGCCAGCGAGAGAGGGAACACAGGCAGGGGGAGTGGGAGAGGAAGAAGCAGGCTCCCAGCGGAGGAGCCTGATGTGGGGCTCGATCCCACAACGCTGGGATCATGCCCTGAGCAGAAGGCAGACGCTTAACTGCTGTGCCACCCAGGTGCCCCAATTATAGGTTTTTGATTTGTTGTTCCATTATGCTCATGTAGAACTTCTTATTCATATAGCAGTCTATATTAAGTTGATGGCCACTATGTTTGAACCCATTCTGAAAGCTCTAAATTTTTACTCCTGCCCACCATGTTTTATGTATATGATATCATAATTTACATCTATTTATTTTGTGAATCCCTTGACTAATTTCTATAGATATAATTGATTTTACTTCTTTGGTCCTTTAACCTTTGTACTAGTTTTATAAGTGATTAATCTACTACTTTTATTATATTTGCATTTACCTGTGAAATTTTTTCCTTTCATAATTTTGTTACTCCCAATTATGGCCTTTTTTTCCCACTCAAAGAATTTCCTTTAATGTCTTTTGTAAGGCTGTTTAGTGGTGACAAATTCCTTTAACTTTTGCCTTGGGAACTCTTTTTTTTTTTTAAGATTTTATTTATTCATTTGAGAGAGAGAGACAGCCAGCGAGAGAGGGAACACAAGCAGGGGGAGTGGGAGAGGAAGAAGCAGGCTCATAGCGGAGGAGCCTGAGGTGGGGCTCGATCCTAGAATGCTGGGATCATGCCCTGAGCGAAGGCAGATGCGTAACGACTGAGCCACCCAGGCACCCCATGTCTTGAGAACTCTTTATCTGTCCTTCTATTCTGAATGATAGGTAAAGTATTCTTGGTTGCAGGGTTTTTTGTTGTTATTGTTGTTTCTTTTCAGTACTCCGAATATATCTTGCTACTCCCTTCTGGCTTGAAAATTTTATGCCAAAAAATTAGCTGATAGCCTTATGGGGTTTCTCTTGTATGTCACTCTTTTCTTTTCCCTTGCTGCTTTTAAAATTCTCTCTTTATCATTATTATCTTGCCAGTTTAGTTACTAAGTGTCTTGATGTGACCTCTTGGGTTGGTTTTGATGGGGGCTCTCTGTGCTTTGATCTGGATGCCTATTGACTTTCCTAGATTAAGAAAGTTTTCAGCTATTACTTCTTCAAAATTTTCTGCCTCCATCTCTCTTTCTTTTCCTCCTGGGGGTCCCTATAATGTAAATGTTATTCCGCTTGGTGATGTCTCTGAGTTTCCCCAACCTCTTCTCATTTGTTTCTAGTAGATATATAGGTACGTTTCTTGTTTGGCTTGATTGCTTTCCAGTACTCTGTCTTCCTGGTCACTGATCTGTTCTCCTACCTCCTCTTTTCTTTTCTTTTTTTTTTTTTAAGATTTTATTTTTAAGTCATCTCTACACCCAACATGGGGCTTGAATTTACAATCCCCAGATCAAGATTCACATGCTCTACTGACTGAGCCAGACAAGTGCCCCTCTTCTTCTGCCTCCTCTAATCTATTATTGATTCCCTCTAGTGTATTTTTAATTTCAGTTACTGAGTTCTTCATCTCTGATTGTTTTGTTTTTTTGTTTGCTTGTTTTTACTATTTTCTATCTCCTTGTTAACGGTCTCACTGAAATCCTCTACTTTTTTTTCAAGTCAAACGAATAGCTTTATGACCATTCCTTGGAATTCTTTATCAGTCACATTTTTTATCTCCATTTCATTTTGCTCTTTTGCTGTGGTTTCATCCTGTTCTTTTATTTGGGACATATTACTCTGTCTTCTCATTTTGTTTTTGTTTCTATGTATCAGCTATGTCTCCTGATATTGAAAGTGGTGGCCTTGTGAAGAAGAGTTCCTCTGGTCCCCTGTAACACCATGCCCCCTGTTTACCAGAATCAGGTGCTTTGGGGGTATCGCATATGTGGGTTATGTGCACTCTACTGTTGTGGCTGAGCTGTGTTTGCCTTTAGTCCACTTGGCTACGGTGTCTCACTTTGCCTTCTGTGGGCAAGGTTTATCCCTATGCTGTTAAGGGGCCGGTTTGGGACCACTGTGGGCTTGTAGTTGGGTGGTTTCAGCAGTCAGACTAGATGACTGCCCTGTCCCTCTGCTGGGACTGCAGTCACCCCACATTTCTCTCCCTGTAGTGCCCTCTGAGAGGCCTTCATTGGCGGGTGACGCTGGCAGTCACACCCAGTGCCTTTTCCCAGTCCATCTGCCAGGGCAGCACTCACACCAAACTGCAGGTCTCTCTCTCCCTGTGCTGCTCCCGAGAGGTTTTTATTGGTGGGCCAGGCCAGCTGCCAGACCAAATGCCTGTCCTCAGTCCATCTGCTAGGGTTGCAATCACACTAGGCACTGTGGTGTTAGCAAGGTATGTGGAGAGTGTTCATGCTGTAGGCTGGGGGAGGAGGGAGGAGAAAAATGGCACCTGCCAGCACTTTTGATCTTGGAGAATTCTCCCAAAGATCCTTGTTTCTCCAGCACACATTCTGAGATGAGTAAATAAATCTCCTTTATACATATCCCAGACACTTTTCAAATCTCTGCTTCTATACTCCATCTCTGTGGGGTGGTTTGTTATGCTGGCTCATCCTCTGGCTCTCCCAGAGCTAAGACCACTGATTTTCAAAGAGTTACGCCCTGCTGATTGTGAAAACTCATGTTGTTAAGCTCTATTGGCTTTCAAAGCCAAATTTTATGGGAACTAGTCTTCTGAGTGCAGGTCCCCCATGCCTGGGGTGCCTGGTGTGGGGTCTGCTCCTCTCCATTCTCCGTGTTTGTGGTGTCCCTACCATTTGTGTTTAGTCTTGTTGCGAGTTTGGTTCCCAACTGTGTTTCTGCCCCTCCTGCCTTTTTTAATGTGGCCTTATCTCTTTGATTAACTATGTAAAGTCTGTTCTGCCATTCTTTAGGTCATTTTCTGAGTTAGTTGCACTAACATGGCTGCTTCCTGTGTGCATTTGTAAGTGAGGTGAGTTTAGGATCCTCTTAGTCCACCATCTTCCCAGAAGTTATGTAATATTCTTTATTGTAAATCAGATTTAAATTTGATCTTGCTGAATGTTTTGTTTGATTTTTTGCCAAACTGTTTTATCCATATCAAGTCTATGACTGCACATCAATCTTGTTTTGGCAAATGGAGTTGCACTTTAATGTACTCTATCTATTCCAGAATTATTTATTGTTATTAACTCTAACATTATCTACTGTTAAAGAATTTCTCAACTTTATACAAACTATATTCATTAACTGAATCCTTTTTCAGCTTCAGCATTTTGTATGTAAGAACTTCACTCGTTCTTCATAATGTGAACAACTTTATTGCTGAATTGGATAATAGTTCTGAATGCTTGTGGGTAAGAGATGTGTGGTAGCACTCCATTATATAGTGTTTCCATGGGTCAGATACAAAGGATATAGATATCTAGGAGCATAGATACTGTAAAATGTAGAAAGTATGAGTTTTAAGTATTCGTTACCTTTATTTTTAATTTAACATAGTTGAAGATGTATATAATTTAACTTAGTAATAGCTGTGTTTAAAAATTGGATTGAAAATTTAAAAATCAGCTCTAGTGAACCAGTACAAGCCTGCTATAGCGTACTACTAGATTAATGTAACGTCTCCTTTTTCATTCCTGATTTTGGTAATTAATGTGGTCCTTTTCATTTTCCTTTTTTAAAAATCAGTATCACTGTGGGTTTATCAATTTTATAAAGCTTTCATAAGATAAGCATTTTGACTTTGTTGACAGCCTCTGTTGTATTTTTATATTTCATTAATTTCTGTTCTCATCTTTATTTCTTTTCTGCATCTACTTTGTTTTTAATTTGTTATTCTTTAAGCTCTTGAGATGAATGTTTAGATCACTGATATTCAGCATTTTTTAACTACGTTTATATTGAAGAGTGTAAATTACCTTCTAAGCACTGCCTTAGCTGCATCTCGCAAGATACCTTTCAAGTTTTTATGGTTTATTTAATTCTGAAGTATTACTTAACGCATACTTGTTATACAATATATTACACGTATTTAACAAGTATAGCATTTAACAAGTACTATTTGATATGTTTTGATGTTCGTGTGTACCCATGAAGCCATCACAATTATACAGAAGATTTTTTGTGGACCATTGCTCTTGGATAGTTTCCTAGAAGTAAAATGGCCAGGGCATATGGCAGTGTTTGCTTATCTTTTAAGAAACTGCCAAACTGTTTGCCAACATGGTTGTATTATTTTATGGTCCAACTACTATTGTAGGAAAGTTGTACTTGCTATACATTCTTATTAAAATTTGATATGATTAGGTATAATTTTAGTAATTTTAATAGGCACATAGTAATAACCTCATTATAGATTTAATTTGCATTTCCCAATCTTATGTTCCTTTTTATTGCTGAGTAGCATTCTGTCAGATGGATATAGCACCATTCATATCCATTCATCCACTGAAGGACCTTTAGTTTGTTTTCAGTTTGGAACAATTTTGTATAATTTCCTACACTGGCTACAAACATTCACATACTATTGTTTTTGTGGACGTGAGTTTTTGTATCTCTTTTATAAGTACCAGGAGTGTGTTTAATGGGTCATGTGGTAGTTATATGTTTAACTTTTTAAGAAATTGCTGCATTGTTTTTGAAGTGTCTCAAACAGTTTTCATTCCAACCAGCAATATATAGGAGTTGCAGATGTTTCTCTATCCATTTACTTTAAACCTATGTGTCTTTATATTTAAAATGAGTTTCTTGGGGCGCCTGGGTGGCTCAGTCGTTAAGCGTCTGCCTTCAGCTCAGGTCATGTTCCCAGGGTCCTGGGGTCGAGCCCCACATTGGGCTCCCTGTTCAGTGGGAAGCCTGCTTCTCCCTCTTGCACTCCCCCTGCTTGTGTTCCCTCTCTCGCTGTGTCTCTCTCTGTCAAATAAATAAAATCTTTTTTTAAAAATGAGTTTCTTATGGGCAACATATAATTATGTCTTTTTTGAGCATCCAATCTGACAATCTCTGCCTTTTAATTGGGGTTCTTAAACATTTCCATTTAATGTGACTATTGATTAAAGTTTAATTTAATCTATCATCTTGCTGTTTTCTGTGTTCTTTTAGATTAACTGCATAGGTATTTTTTTGTTCTGTTTTTCCCATTGTTGACTTATTACCCATAACTCTGGCTTATTTTAGTCAATCCTTAGAGTTTATAGTATACATCTTTTATTTATCACTGTCTAATTCTGTAAGTAATTCTTTTCAGTCTCTCATCTAAGAACCCCACAACAGTATATTCTTTGTTTCTCTCAATATCTAAGGCTATCATCCCTTTCCTATACTCTTATGCTGATTGATTTCCATGTCACTGGACTTCTCTTAGTGCAGGATGTTCAAAGGCTACTACAGTATAATTTAATTCTCAAATTACATTTGTTTCACTGTAATCTATAATCAGAATTTTATTATATTTACTGTTGCCCCTTCTACTTTCTCTTAAACTACTTTGGAGTCTACCTAAGTTAGATAATACTACACTGAAGTGATTGGTATCAATTTCCTTTCTCCTGAGCTAGATATCCTTCTGAAAAAACACAGGAAAGTAATGAGCTGATCAAGTAGGTAATGATCAAGTAGGTAATGAACTGATACAGTTTAAGGTTTAAGTTGTAAAGTTTAACAAGTAATAAAAGAAGATTTTTTTTCTAATCTCTAAGTATAAGGAAACCTTTACAATCTTAGAGAATTTATTTTAAGATGTTTATAGAGTATATTTATATAAAATTTATGTATTTTAACTATGTATGGTAAGGGACTTATTGTGGTAATAATTTTACAATGTATAAAATATTGAATCATCCCATCATATACCAGAAAATAATATGTTAGATGTCAATTATATCTCAACTTTTAAAAATATATGTATATATTTCTAAAATTTTAATTATTGTATGGGTTAATTTCAGTCTAATATATATTTTAAAAATTAAAATAATATCTTTGATTCAATAGTAGACTTTTATCACCCTAACTGTCCAGTATGAAGTTTAAAAAGAAAGTGACAAATTTTGACAGAATTCTTGACTTCTAGTCATTTTTAACAGCACGTAGACATATATTATAACAACACAAATATTTGTTTAACAAAATGCCAGAATTTTTCTCTGGAATTAAATGTAAGCCAAATGAACAAAATGACCCATTTTAATTTGACTTGGAATGGGACCCAGATTATAAATACCATCATGTGTATAATTTTCCAGTTATAATAAAGTGAGTAGGGTTTTTTGTCTACTTTCGAGATTGACCTTAAAGTACTTCTTTTGCCTCCTGAAGTGTTCATAGTAATTATTAAATAAAACACTACATTTTCTCTATATACCAAAATTCCCCCAGAAATATTCATGTCTGAAAGAGAAATGTTGCAAGGCAAAAATAAGATTTTGAGGCAAGTGTAATATCATATGGTGAAATTTCCATGAAAATATTTTCATGAGTAATGAAGGAAATACTATGAGCAAATTCATGAACATACTCCTTAGGAGGTGGTTTAAAAGGTGTGAGAATGCTAAGGATACTCCAGAAAGTACTCTTTTCCCAATCCAGACCTTACTTACTAAGATATAAACCAATGTTTTAGGTGCAAATCTGCTATCAAAAGTCACCTTTCCTCTTAAAAGTTAAGACAAACACATTTTAATAAACCTTTAAAAACAAAGTATTTCTTGAAAGATTGTTATTGCTTTTTAAAAGTTGGTATTTTTAATGTAGAACTTCCTTTAGGCACACAGGATATTGTTTTAAAGGATCACAGAGTTTGATAAATGAACCCTAAAAAATTACACCCAGATTTGTTTTAAAGAAAACATATAATTAACCAAGATGTTAGACTATGACTGTGAAGTCTTGCAACTTAACATACCTAAAATAGGCTGAAAACAAATGAGAGGATATAAAACACATTCTCACCAAAGGGTTAAGATCAATCATAAGTATCATACCAAACCAAGAATAATGGCATCATTTATTGTCTGCAGACAAGTGTCTCTGTGCAGTATGAAGCTTGATCCTAGGGCTATTAGTAAGTTGAAGTTCGGCTCTTTAAATGCACTCTAGGTCAGCCAATCCATAATTATTCATTTAACATGTCAAATCATTGCCTCAGCTACACAAAGACTTGATTGATAAGTGCTGTTACTAAGACTAGTGCCAAAAGTATGCTTAGTTCAAGGTGCACCAAGTCACCACAGGATTCGACACACTGGGCCAGCTCCTGCTTAGTGCGCTGGTCTCCAGTACCTTTCAGAGATGGATTAACTTTTCCAAGCCATCAGAATCCATTTTCAAATGCAGCCTGCTGAGAGACCAAAGGAAGCAGAAAAATCAGTCCTTTGCTCTTAAATTGATTAAAATCTGAGCAAGAGACAGAAGCTATACAGTAAAATCTGTTATCCCTCGTGGTTGGTAAGGAGTTCTAGACAACCGAATATTGTGGTCAAGAATCCATGTATGTTTAAAGAATTAGAAATAAAAATATAGTCTTGACTCCACATGTCATAATATAAAGCATAGTAATAAAATATATAATGATTGAAAAAGCACTTCGGTATTTTAGTCTCAAAGTCAGCATTGTGACCAATTGTCATATTTACTAACCAGCTCAGCTACAGTAGAAACTGTGCCTCAGGGAATTTCTCCTCCTGGGCCTTTCCTAAACCACCCCCAGACAGAAGCCCCTCTGTTGGCAAGTCCACAGTTATGATTCCCTGTCCTGGGAATCACACCCCATGCCCTGTGACCCCACAATGGAATCTTTCGTTGGGAAGGTCCCAATCCTGCCAGTCTCTTTCCATTCCAGATGCTGTCTTAGGTCTTCCCTTTGTTCTAAACTAACCAGTGTTTAATTCCTTGCTTATCCCTGTGAAATGAAGACTATTAGCTAGGAGGAGATTTCATATATTATGCTGCCATCTCCATGCTTACAGAAGAGGGATTTCCTGTGACCTCATTACAAAAGACAGACTTATAAATATGTGAAGAGCTAGGGAGTAATGAGTAACCCAGCTAATGGAGCCAGCTTGTCCCACTGCCAGGGCCTCACACTTGAATATATATGGAAGCTTAAGACTTGAAAAGTACACAGGGTGCAGAATTACAGTAATAAGTGTCATTGATATTAAAGTTTGCTTCATATACCAAAAACAGTACTAATATGGGGGTGATGTTCCTTATTACCATACCCAGATGGTGAAAGGCTCATTTGTAATTTTAGAGGAAATACATAGAACAGTTAGGAAAATTTTTTCCCATTAAATAACCATTTCTGAATGTCCTAAAATTAGTTAAAAAAAAGAAATGCCTAAATATTGGAAAATATTCTTTGGGATTAATTCCTTTGGAGGAAGTATTTGTTTACGCTATTTCAGGATAAATTCAAGATGCCTAAACTACTTGTCATTTTATTATTGTATTTTTCAAATTATCAACGACAGTCTACATCATAGTATTGCCCTTTGGGACCTCAATCATTTGTGAGATGTTTTCTCACAAAATGTCATGGGAAAACCAATGCAGTACAGGCAACATTTTATCATCATGGAAAAATGGAGAATTGTTTCCTTGTGAAAACATACTTAGGTATTAAAACAGCATTCTGCCTGTCGACAGAAGAGACAGTTCAAATCAATAAGACATGTAGATCCCAGTAGAAAATGTCACAAAAAAACATGAACAAATCACAAGAAGAGGACATGCAAAACACTAAGAAACAGTTCTTTTAAATAATAATAATAATTGCTGAATAAAGCTAAGTATCACTTCCTTCCTGTAACAGTAGCAAGAACTTTGGGGCGCCTGGGTGGCTCAGTCCGTTAAGCGTCTGCCTTCAGCTCAGGTCTTGATCCCAGGGTCCTCGGATCGAGACCCAAATTAGGCTCCCTGCTCAGCGGGGAGCCTGCTTCTACCTCTCCCTCTGCCTGCCACTCCCCCTGATTGTGCTCTCTCTCTCTCTATCTAAATAAATAAGATCTTTTTAAAAATAAACAAAAAAATGGTAGCAAGCACTTAAAAAACAGGATAATACTCTGTTCTTGCAAGGATATGGAAGATAAGAGCTGTTGGAAGTGTGGATTGGTAAACTTTTTCTGGAAAGCAAGTATGCAGCTTTTATTAAGAGCTATAAAATGAGGGGCATCTGGGTGGCTCAGTTGGTTAAGCAATGGACTCTTGATTTGGGCTCAGGTCATGATCTCAGGATTGTGAGATTGAGGCCCACGATGGACTCCGTGCTGGGCATGTAGCCTCCTTAAGATTAGATCTCCCTCTCCCTCCATCCCTCCCCACTCTCCTCCTCTACAAAAAAGAGCTGTAAAATGATTATAATTTTTGATGCAATAGATCCACTTACACAAATCTATGCTGAGGAACTAATTAGATATGGTGACAAAGATTAGTCCAAAACAAGTCCTCTTCTGCATTGTTTATAATAGGAAAAAAAAGTGGCCTGAATATTCAGCAATAGGAAATGGATAAATAAATAATGTTAATTATATAAAAGGAAATGTGATTTAGTCATGTACACAGTTCTTTAAAAATTAGACACATGGGGGCGCCTGGGTGGCACAGCGGTTGAGCGTCCGCCTTCAGCTCATGGCGTGATCCTGGCGTTATGGGATCGAGCCCCACATCAGGCTCCTCCGCTGTGAGCCTGCTTCTTCCTCTCCCACTCCCCCTGCTTGTGTTCCCTCTCTCGCTGGCTGTCTCTATCTCTGTCAAATAAATAAATAAAATCTTTAAAAAAAAAAATTAGACACATGAAGAAATGTCCATAATCTAATATTTGGTAAAAAAATAAAGCAGGTATGTGTAACAGAAAAGCATTATATAACAAACTGTATAGCATTAATATGTAGTATATATAACATAATATATTATTAATATGTAGGTTGTATTATTAACATATATTAATTCTATTATTAACATGTAGTCTACAAATTACAAGTTTTATGTGTATGTATAGTCTTTGGGAAGATGTACCAGAACAGCATTCCTGATTCTTTGTTGCTCTCACACAGACTTTTTACCTGAGAGGAGTGTGTTCCCTTACCAATTTTTAGGAGAACATCCAGAATCAAGTTAAAGTTCTTATTGGCTCATATGTCATTAACAAGAAAGAGCTGATTTTATCTATACATATCCTTAGCAGTTCTAGTCATTGGAAAGTGACCACGTTTTTTTTTGTTTGATGACTAAACATATGTATTCAAATGTACACAAGCATCTTGGTTTCAGAGACAAACGAATTGACTAAATGTAAGTCCAATGAGAAGATGGGGGATTCATTTGAATCTATTGAACTCCGGGGCAGGTTATATGCTTAGAGTCGTCTTTTCAGTGAGACAAACCTGGTCTGTTTATTTGGTTTGTTTAAGTAATTAGTTGTAAAATTAGGTTGGGATTTTTTTTAAGCCTGTGGTAGTTATTCTTAATGGGTCTGGGCCCTGAACAAAAATATTTCTTTAAGTTTTTTATTTGAGAATTTCTTTCTTCAGGTGAGCTCTGGCAAACAGTGTAAAAATGTATAAATCTGGAATGCTGGGAAGTATAGAAAAGGGAAGGAAATTACCTCAGTTTGGCAGGAGGCACACTGTTACTTTCTTTAATAAAATGTATCCTCTGTCCTGACTAGCCCGATGCAGCCCCATTGAGCATTTCATTGTATTCTGTCACTTGGCCCTGCCAGCCAGAGAAGGCAGCTGACACCGTGTATCTGAGGTTACAAAGAGCCTGTGTGTCCCCACTCTGGTTTTCACATTCCTCAGAGGGTTTGAGGGGAGAGCTGCTTTGTTATTTTTCTCAAGTTGTCACAAATGGTCTTTGACAGGCGCCCAGAGGGTCTGAGCAAGAACTAGCTGGTTCCTGCTGGAGGTGCCGCATGCCTTGGGGATAGAAGGCAGAAGGGGAGTCTGTCTGAAGGCAGCCAGTGACTGTCCCCAAGCACAGGCAGAGAAAGGCCACTTTTCAGGGGACAAACATCCATCCATGACTGGAGTGGAAGGGAAGTTCTGCTAGGAGGGAGGACAAAGCTGGGAGGGCACAATGACAGGTCACAGAAGCCTCTTTACACCTCAGCTTCTGTCCAAGGGCTACATTGATTTCCATGACATTCCAGCCAATGAAGTGGCCAATTTTTGTAATGGGGGAATATTTTCCTAAGTGTGCTTCCATGTGTTTTCTCTCTAAAATTCTAAATGTGCCTTTTATCTAATGGGTACAGTGATACATAATGTTATAGCTGTATGAAGTACCACACTTGTTACATTTAGCAAATCTTTCTTACCAATGATTCCAGCAATAATTCTGCACCCATGCATGTATGCATGTTAGGAGTAGCAGAATTCATTGTTTGTTTTTAAGAATTAAGTTGTTAGGGGCTCCTGGGTGACTCAGTCGGTTAAGCTTCTGATTTCGTCTCAGGTCATGATCTCAGGGTCCTGGGATAGGGCCCTACATTGGGTCTCTGTTCAGCAGGGAGTCTGCTTCTCCCTTTCCTTCTACCCCTCCCCCTGCTCGTGCTCTCTCTGTCTCTCTCTCTCTCTCAAATAAATAAAATCTTTAAAAAAGAGAATTAAGTTGTTAAATATAAGCCTTAAGCATATTTCCTATTAGAACTGTGTTTTAGCATACTTTCTTTTTAAATACACAATGACATTCATATTTCTCGAACCCCCTGTTTTAGTCCTAGGACATTATTAAGAGAAATCAAACCTATTCAGCCTCTGATACTGTGATTCAAGGAGCATATGAGCCCCAGGTTCTCCTCACATCAGCTTCCATACTTGCCAATCTTTTCTTACGGCTGGGGGCACAGGGAAAAGTTGGCTGACTGTCACATGCATGCAGGCTGGGGCATACTTCAGAGAAACAGACAGTTCTTCCCCTTGACTCACTCACATGAGTCTCTTCATACAGATGACAATCTCAAGGTAGTGCCATATTTACTCACTATTAGTGAGGGTTTCATGGTTATAAGAACTATATACAAGGGAGGAGTTGTCATTAGAAAGTCTCTAATGAGAGTCCCTGTAAATTTGACAAAAGGAAATCATATTTGACAGCAAAGGTGATTAATGGAGCAGCAGAACAGAGGCCAGTGAAATCCATTTCTTCTCTTTTCTCAGGAGAGTTAGTAATGAGGTCAGTGACTTTCTCCAGCTCCTCAAACGGTGAAATTTTACTCTCTCAATCATTGACTTCTAGTAAAAACAAAACAGAACACAGCCATTCCAAATCTTGTTACCAATGAGGGATTTGGAGAAGAATTAATACATACCAGCCCCCTATGTAATAGCAGTCATGACAGTAGAACTAATGTGTGTACAGACTGACCTCCTTTCACTCATTTAAAAAATCTGCTCTGTAACACGTAGTGTGAAACTTGATACAAAACCAAGAATGCAGGCATTATATCCCTGTATCCATCTGAATCCATGTGGATGTATTATGGAAGAGGCAGTAGTTGGAATCAGCCTTAAGACGTGTGGGAATTTGAGAGTTAAAGATGATAAGAAGGGATTTATATAAAGAAGGGATTCATGAGCACAAGATCAAGATTGGAGATGATTATTGTTAATTATTGTTACAGGTATTATTTGATTCAGGGCATCCAGTATACATGAGGACAGAGTATAGACATGTGAGATAAAAGTAGATTGGAAAACATTATGGAAGACTTTGAATGTCTAAGAGAGAAGACAGTTTTTCCCTCAGGAGGCAGCGGGAAATTAATGTATGTTTTAAAAATAAGTGAGTGAGGGGTGCCTGAGTGGCTCAGTTGGTTAAGCTTCTGACTCTTGATTTTGGCTCAGGTCATGATCTCAGGGTTTTGGGATCGAGCCCTGTGTCGGGCTCTGTGGTGGGCATGGAGCCTACTTAAGATTCTCTTTCCTTCTTCCTCTGCCCCTCCCCCCCTAAAAAAATAAAAAGAGAGTGATATTTTGGTGGTGTTAGTACATGTTGGCAAACACAGGGTAGACAGGGGGAGAAAATACAACAGCCAGAGATTCATTTTAAGGTCTTTTGAAATAATTTGAGAAGTCATTAGGACTTGAATTAAGGTAGGAAAAATGGAAATGAAAAGGAAAGGACATAGATCAGAATAGTTATAGAATAAAACTATGTAATTGTCTCCTCCTTTTGACCCATACCTTCCTTCACCTCTCCACATCCACAGATAGCTCTGTCACTTAAAAATAGGAAAACTAAGGGAACCATAGGTGGGGTCTTGGAAAAGGAATATAAAAGGAGGAAGTTGGATGGAGAAGATTTTAGTAGTAAACTTTTATTAATTACTGAGTTCCACTGTGTCTTGAGCAATTGCGCTAAAACCAGCTGAGAGGGAAGAAAGCATACCACACTGGATCACAGTGTTTCATACTGTGGCACTTGACTACCATTATTGTGAGATATAAAGCTAATATTTGCATAAATGAAAAAGGCAGCAAAGTAAATTTTGCTAAACTCTGGAAGTATAGTTGTTAAAAATGAAATAAAGTACATGGACAAACCATTAGCCATTCTATACAGAGATACTTAGCTGTCACCTTTTTTTGTTGTTCTCGAAAGAGATAATTCAGATCAGCGTTGCCCACGACTTTGCCCCACACTGCTGAGGGGACTCTGGATAATTTTAGACAAAATGGAGATACCATTTATTTAATTGTATTGATACATACTTTCTTTTTCTACAAACTATTCTGGCTTTCTGTTTCTAATAGAAATACCACATTCCCTTTGTAAACCGATTTATTTAAGTAAAAAGTCCAATCGATTTTAAGGAAGATATTAAATAAATAATAATACAAGAATATGGCCAAAAAAATACCCAGCTGCTTTTCAAATGACTAAAGTTTGGAAAACCCTGATTTACGTCAACAAGACTGACTTTAATTCTCCTAGTATTACATGCACTCTGCTCAGTCTGTGGAGCGATCCTGATACTCCGCTCAGTCTTCATATCTAACATGAGGCTGTCGGAGCTTAGGAGCCTCTGCTACCAGTTGCTTAAAGGAACAACAACAGCAAAAGGTAAAGTAGCCACTGTCATCCCTGTACGATTCAGATTAGCATAAATTATATTTTCTGTTTTCACATTGTTCATAAGATTAAATTTTGTCACCTGAACAAAATTGTCATCTCTTTAAGGCTGGGGTGGGCAGAAGCTATGGTGGATAAAGTAGGAGTTTAGAACTGAGCCCTGGCTTCAAATCCTGGTTCTGTCACTTACCATCTGTGTGAACTCCAGCAGGTCACCTGGCTACTTTGAACCCTAGTTTGTGTAACTACAGAGAGGATACTAATGCTGTCTCTGTGGGGTTATCTGAGGGTTAATAGAGATAAGAGATATTATGTCCTTTTTGGAGGGGGTGCATACCATGCCCACCCCTACCCCTTAGCACTCATGTTGGCAGCACTCATCTTGCTTCTCTGACCCCATGTCCTACAATGAACTCCGCTATCTGTGACTCAGCCTCCCTATTCTTCTTCCCCTAGAGTGACCTTCCCGTCCCACCTTGGGACATTTGCATTCTCTTCTACTGGGGTGCTTTTCAGGTCTCTTGCTTCCTCACCTCAAATAAACTTCAGCTTAAACATGATCTCTTCAGAGAGCCCTTGCCTGATGCCTTATTGAAAACACCCCCCTGCCATCAACCCCACCACCAGTCTTTATCCCCTCTCCCACTTAAATTTTATTTATAGCACTGACACTACTTGTGCTGTTTTTATTTGCTCTCTCCCTGATTGTTCTCCCCACCCACATAGAATACAGGTGTTTTTCTTGTCCATCACTATATCCCTGGCCTCTGGGATGAGTCTGATGCATTTTGGGTACTTAGTTCATATTTACTGAATATTATCATTATTAATGAATAAATGTAGCCATTATAAAAGAATTTTGAAAAATCCATACAAAATTTACTGAGCACTTGCTAAATACTAAGTGGAGAGAGATTATAAAACAATGTAAAAAAAATGGTTTGCCCTAAAAGCATAAGAAATCATCATATACTAATTTCATCTTGTTTTATGATTGGAAGCTAGTTAGTGGAACATCTTAGAAGGCACTAAACACGCAGAGGAGCCTGGGAAGGCTTCAGTGAGAAAGGATGGGAAGGCACTGGAGGAGGAGGGTCCCCAAGCTGCCAGCAGTCTGTCGAAAGCACTGTTGGAGTTCCTCACGATAGGTCTCATCCAAGTCACACGTGCCACATCCCCACTGACTGCCTGATGGCACATCCGGGGGTGAAAGGATGGGTTATGAGCCTTTCACACCTTGTGTTTTCTTCATGTCTCCAGCTGGGCTCTTTAGGAGGGTGTGTGAGTGTGTATGTGTGTGTGTGTTTCTTTGCCTTGGCTCCCAAGTCACATCAGTCTGCTCCTGGTACTTGGCAACCCAGCACGCTTCCTCCCACTAACGACAAGCCTGTCTGCAAAACAGAACAACATCTTTGAGATGGGGTGTTTATCTGGGCAGCCCACAGCCTCTGCAGCCCACAGGGGCCCCTCCTTCAAAGGCATTGCTGAACGGGGCTCACCTGATGAAAGCCCGAACTGTGTATGCTTGACTTGATTTACGGGCAACTGCCAGCTCATTAGGCACACTGGCCTGAGGAAGCCGGTCGGCTGTGGGGACAAATGTTTGTGTAGCTCTGTGGTGCCCACAAGACTGTTTGCAGCTTGGGGGCTGAAGTACAAAGGGGGCAGTGATAAGGGGCTGTGGAATCCATGGCTGGCGCAGGGAGCGCTAACTGCCCAGGAGATTGATATCTGGGGTGCAAAGGCTAAAAAAATTAGATTAATTTAGCTCAGCTGTGCTCACTGACGGATTGAGTTGCAGCTGGTGCTGAAACATTAGAGATCGGACCTCAGCGACTGAGGGTCAAGTCTCAAGTTGGAAGGAAGGGAGTAAGATGGATTGCCTCTCAGCACGCCTGCTCCCCAGTAAAACGATAGTCTGCAAAGGCAGCCCCGTATTACAGACAATCCTATAGAGCACCAGTGAGAAAGTAAGTTACATGTTCCTCGGGATATGGTGTTGGAAGTTGGGAGCACTGCCTTCTAATCCTGGGAAATCACCTGGGGCCAACTACTTTAAAAATATTCTCAACTTCACAAAGTAAGACTGAATAGGAACCTGAAAAACAAGTAGAACCTTCTCAGATTCTAGTATTTTATTGTAAGGTATTTCCACTCCCCCTGCTTATATAATGATTATTTTACTATGGTCCTGGCTCTTTGTCTCCCAAGTTCATCTCCTTAGAAAATATCTTCACCTGCATGTTTGCCTTTAAAAATTCTTCACTCTCCCAGTTTGATTCCTAAGTGGAAAGTCTGGTAGACTTCAATTTCCATACCACATTAAGAAAAACATTTTTTTTTTCACCAGAAACCCATTGTTCTGTGTTACTTTTTAAGAGGACCACTCTTATATGTACTCTTTAGTAAATTATCAATATTTTTCACTTATTTTAATAAAATTCCTTTAAAGGTGACCCTTTATTGAACACTTCCTATGTACCAGGCACCGTGCAAACCTTTATATAATAAAGAGAACCATTGTCCCAATTTCTACGTGTTGTTTAAGAGTAATAAAGCCCCTTATTTTCTCCAAAGGGTCCAGGTTTGAATGATAAATTTTCTGCTCATGTGTATATAATTCAGAGATTAGGGTATGTGTATGTTATTAACTAATTGTTCAGCCAATGGTGATAGAGTGAATCCTGATAAGGCCCAGACTATGAAATTGATCAAGAAAAATGGAAGAAAAAAAATTAGGTGACTAAAGGCCCTGTCTTCACAATGTTTGTCATTCAGTAACTGAAGGTCATTTTGGGGGTAGATCAAGGCTGGTACAAAAGAGATCATACACTTTTAAAACAGAACATTGTATCTCAAAGAAGGCTGGTCTTTGGGCGAATGCCATGTTGCATGGTAGAATGAAGAGTGATCTGGAAACTAGTAGACCAAGATCCCAGTCACTTTTGCAATTAAGGAATCTGGCCAGTGAGCAAAACCAGTCAGAAAAGCCGAGATGGCAGTGGTTATGGGAACATGATAAAAAATACTGTTTTCTACTTCTCAACATGGCCGGGTATGTTTCTATTTCGGCAAGCCTCTCACTAAATGAAAAGAGAAAAATGGAGCCCACTAAAGACCGAGTAACCTGTCACCCACCAAATTATTACTTGGCTAAGGCACTTGAGAAACAAGATCAACATTCAGTGCTTATCATGGACTAGTCCCATGATCCAAGGAAAATCACTTCTTCCTCAGTGTTCCTCATTTGTAAAATATTGACATAAAATGAGATAATATACAGGAAATTTCCCTGAAAATTATAAAGCCTTAACCCCATGAAGAAACTATTTTCTCCAATTTTACATCTCAGAAATGTTGTGATATTTCCAAAGTCACGCATCTACTAGGTAATGAAGGAGAAACACTCACACGTCTTCTAGTCATCATGTCAGTCCCTTTTCTGTCACACATTCCACATCCCTATAATGACTGGTAAAAGGCCAGTTCCTTAATGGAACTCAAAGTGAAATCAAGGAATAGCCACAAACCACTATTTAAATAGAGCCACAAAATCAAACATTTACAGAGGGCAAAATTAACATTCTTGGATCAAGTTCAATGGCAAGCAAAAGGGTGTACAACCAGAACTGCTTTGACATAGAAATTTGTGGGATGACAGTCCAGGGATAATTTAGGAGGTACACTACCTCTTAGAGAACAGGAATCTCATTTAAGTGGCCCCAGGTTCAACCAGCACAAAAAGTATAAGAAGGAAGACTTCTCTGTAAAGGCCACTAGTGACAGCAAAAAAGAAGCCATTATTAACCTTTAAGAGAGCTGCTCCAGCAGAGCTGTAGTGCAGAAGTCTGGCTTTGGAACAAGAGCTCCAAACCCAAATGCCTGTAAGGATGGGAAATTGCATAAATGAATGAAACAGGTGAGGGGAAGGGACAGCAAGGAGTGTGTGAGCTGTGGCAATTTGGAAAGAATATGCCATATCACTGCTCGGCTGTAGTCAGTTGTAGCCGTGTTGGAATGTATGACCTGTGCAGTTTGATCTGAGCATCTAACTGGGGTTGGGGTCAGGCCAGGAATTCCCTTTTGCCATTCTCCCACATTTGTCCTCCTGTCTTTTTTTGCTTTAACACATATACTGGTTGTTGACTTTTTAGATTTTTTTAGATTGGTAATGTATTCTTCTGTTTGTTTGATTAACAGTTTGCCTAGGTGTGAAAATCATTTTCATTCAAGATTTTGAAGGCATGACTTCACTTTGTTTTAACTTCCGGTGCTACCTTGAGAATTCTCTCCCATTCTGATCCTGACCCTTTTTATCTGATGTGCTTTATTTCTCTGGACACAAATATCCGTTATCTTTTATGCCATTGTTCCAAAATTTCTAATTTCTAATTCATAAAGGCTGGTCCACATCATAAAGTGTGGCCCAGTTTTGAAGATCAGCAAAAAAAATAATGTCACAGTTATCATTTGTTTCAGTATGGATTTGAAGAAAGGAAAAAAATGGAGGGTTGGTTATAAAAGAAAAATTTTCATGCTAGCATAACTCTTTCTCACTGTGTCATCAGTCTGGTGGGTTTTATTCTTCTTGTCATTTATTGTTCTGAAGAATTTTATCTTCTAAATATTCTGTTGAATTATTCATTTCTATCAATTCTTCATTTGCAATAGTTCTTTCTTAGTCTCTAAATTACATATATTATATAATTATATACATTATACATAATACACACACATATAACATATATAGAGAGTATGATATATAGGGTATGATATATAATACATATATATAATATATGTGTGTGTATATATATATATACGGTATATAATACCTATGTATATAATATATATAGGGTATGATATATAATACATAGTATTATGCAATACAGATATTATCAACTATATTAAATATATAAGAAAGTCTTAAATATATAATAAGATATAAATTATTATATAATATATAATTTACTCCTTTACTCTGTTAGGAGTTTCACTCTGTTACAGTGCTTTGCTTCTCGTGAAAATTTTGTTTCTTTCCTTAGCTCCCCATGTTTTAGTTATGGAAGTGGATTACCTGAAAACTGCACATTTTTGGCCCCATTGTTTTGATATGTTTGTTTTGATTTGAATTGAGGGACTTGGGGATTAGAAGTTTCCATCAGAAAGCTTGAAGCCACTACCTTAATCTACAACTCCATGGTACAAGTGCAACCAATGATCTTCTGATTCACTATTTTGTAAGATTTCAAGAAGATATATATGATTGAGTTTTATTAAAATAGAGATCAAATGAGTTAAAAAATAGTTGATGATTTTGAGTTTCTTCCTTTCATTTTATCAGTCTGAGTATAGGAAGAGCTTATGCATTAGACTTTGGAAAGATTTAAGATCATACCTATATGATTAGTGTTAGGTAACGTAGAAAATTTATTTTTAATGTATTGAATATATGCATACATATTCTGTATAAAATTTACACAAAAAGGGAAATCTTCAATCCATCTTAATTGTTTTTAATGAAAAAAATGCAAACTGTAAATATAGTTAGGAAAGAAAACCTTTAAAGGCTGGACAAATATTTCTTTCCTAAACAAAACTATATCATCCATGTCTAGTGGTTCATAAGTAGACTGTGGAGCTATATTTTTAATTAAACCGTCCATTAATTAAGTGTACCTTTTGCTTAAAAATGTATTTAGTCAGAAGCTGTGACTCCACATAAAGAATAAGAAAGTTTTAAATTGCTTATAACAGGCAGACTAAATGAAATCTTTTAAAAATGCTGCAGTTTTAGAAGTGACCAGAAGCTCTTTCTGAATAACTTCATTGACTTCTGGTGTTTACATTGGCTTTTAAATGCTGGCTTCCATTCTTTCAAAATGATGAGGACAAGTAGGACGAGAAATATTATAGTCAGAAGGTAATTTTATTAATTAGGGTATTTGCTTATCTAGACTGAACCAAGGAGTCTTTTGCCATAAAATAGTGTTTTCAAAATTACAAAACAAATAAAAGCTTTAAAAAAAATGCCTTTTTGTTTTTCAAAAAGTTTCTTTGAACATGGAGTCCCAGGGTTGGAATCTAAAGTACCAATCTGAAGCTTAAATTCCTTAGTGTCAATTAATGGAGATAATTTTCTAAATTCTTGGTAAAATTTCTATTTTTCAGAAAACCCACACTTAAAGGCATTCACAGGAAACATATGCATAAATAAATACTACCTTGGGTACATATCCTTCTAAAATGATTTTGTTTTCCTGTGTTTTATGATTCAAGGCGGTAG
This sequence comes from Ursus maritimus, assembly GCF_017311325.1. Lineage (NCBI taxonomy): Eukaryota > Metazoa > Chordata > Mammalia > Carnivora > Ursidae > Ursus > Ursus maritimus. The sequence continues at coordinate 5,680,583 of NW_024426119.1, read as the reverse complement.
CTTGATTTAAATACATGCATGTCAGGGCTATGCCTTCTCAGACTTTGGGACTCCAGCCTGCATTGCATCTCTGTTCTATCTTTCTCTCAAGTGGTGGTAAACAAAGAAACAAAAATAAGAGATCACTTTGTAAATAGCGGATTTAGAGGTGGATTTCTTCAAACCATTTCTAGTTGGCTTTCAGGAGAAAAACATATTGAATTAATTTACATTTCTACCTGCTACTTTAAAATAACAATATTTCTTTGGAAGTAGGTGAAGACTTTCCAGTACCAATAGGTAGAAACCAAATAAATAAATAAAAACAAAAACACACATTTGGAGGGAAGAGAAAAATGTCTATTGAAACAGTGCTGCTCTGTCCCCAAGAGAATGGACTTGCTACCTTGAATCTCACAGTTAAGCCTCTTCGAGTTTCTGAGAAACCCAAAGAAATACACTATATGTGTGCCGCATTTTAATATACTTGTGACTTTAATCTGTGGGTTATTTTCTTTGTGCAGATGTTATTGTATTCTCCTACACAACTATGAGAAAAAATAACAAATTCAGAAAGTTCTTTAGAATCAGTGTTACATGCAGTCTTTATTACATGCCTGGGTAGATATGATTTCTGTACCACTCTATTTCCCAAATTAAAATACATATAAATGGAGATGAATATTTGATTCAAAATATTATACATGAGTTTCCTCTGCTGATAATATTCAGAAATGCATCTAGTAAATAAAGTGAAGTGTATTTTATAGTATTGTGCAATCACGGTCATGTAAAAAAAATAGCTGGAGATTTAATGTAAAGGAAGAGGTTTTTTTAATTTTTTTATTATTATAATATTTTTTATTATATTATGTTAGTCACCATACAGTACATCCCTGATTTTTGATGTAAAGTTCGATGATTCATTAGTTGTGTATAACATCCAGTGCACCATGCAATACGTGCCCTCCTTACTACCCATCACCGGCCTATCCCATTCCCCCACCCTCCTCCCCTCTGAAGCCCTCAGTTTGTTTCTCAGAGTCCGTAGTCTCTCATGCTTCATTCCCCCTTCTGATTACCCCCCCTTTCTTTATCTCTTTCTTCTCCTACCGATCTTCCTAGTTCTTATGTTCCATAGATGAGATGAAAGACCTCGATGTGAGACAGGAATCCATCAAAATCCTGGAGGAGAGCATAGGCAGCAACCTCTACAACATCGGCCACAGCAACCTTTTTCATGACACATTTCCAAAGGCAAGAGAAACAAAAGATAAAATGAACTGTGGGACTTCATCAAGATAAAAAGCTTCTGCACAGCCAAGGAAACAGTCAAAAAAAAAACTAAGAGGCAGCCCACAGAATGGGAGAATATATTTGCAAATGACACTACAGATAAAAGACTGGTATCCAAGATCTACAAAGAACTTCTCAAACTCAATACACAAGAAACAAATAAACAAATCATAAAAAGGAAGAGTTTTAAATAAACAAATAAAATAATTCATTAAAAGTGTATTTATATGGTCCCATGAAATTTAAGTTGTTTTACTAAGTTATAGGTGGATCTTTCCTTTTCAACTGACTACTCACTGTTAATGTCTCTTCACAGATAAAATCTTTCGTTAGGAGATGGGAGCAAGTATAATAATCATGTGACTCGTTCTTTTTTGAAGGAGGCTTCAATACTTAGAGTCAAATTTGATTTGGTGAATAAGAGATTTTCTTTGTTTGATGATTAGGTATTTTTGTCATTCTTAATTTTCTTATCTTATTAATTAGGTCTTCCCAGTGATAATTTAAATAGTGTTGTGACTTAGAATGCTTTGCCTTCACCCTGATAATATGTAAGATTTATAAAATTGGTATTTATCTGGTCTGATGATACTGGTGCTGCAAATGCAGTCTCTCTGATGTCAACCCGTCAAGAAAGCACATAAATACCTCTGATCAATGAATTTGTGTTTTGTGTCACAGGATGCTGAGAGTCCACCAGACCAAAACAGTATTATTAAAGACATCCAAGGAGAAGCATCTCCAAATGGAAAGCAGGATTCCTCGGACAGGTACACGGTTCTCTTTCTCTTGCCCCACTCCTGCACCTCATCATGAGGTGTGGGTTATTCAGGTGGCTGAACGGGATTATGAATGGCAGTAGTAGGAGGCATTAGCTTCTGTTGACATAAATAGTGACTATCAGGCATCATGACTTCATTACTACCTCTGCTTCCCTGCACAGCCTTGTAAACAGCCAGGAAGCCATGGTAACCAAGCAGAGGGAGTGTTGGTACTAATAATCTTAGTAATTAATCTAGTTTAGGATGTCCTTTTTCTCCCTGCAGGTGAAATCATTCCTATCTAGTAGGAGGTGGGGCGATGTGTTAGGAGCAAGGGTAGCGTCCAGTTGACCCACTCAGGGAAGTACAAGTCTGGGAGAGCTGGCTTCTAATGGGAGTGCCATATCCAAGCAAAATCAGGCTTGAGACAGAGTACCCTGAAGATTAGGCAGTAATTCAGGGGGCACGGAACCCAGAAGCGTCCATGTACAGAGCCAAGAGGATAGAATCTGACAGCAGGGAAAGGTGCAAAGTTCCCACAGAAGTTACCTTCACCCCTTCACTCTTCATAATCCCCATTCCCACTTTGATGAGATGAAAGTCATTATGATTCTTGGACAGGATTATGAAATGACAAAGGGAGGTTGCTCTCATTCTCGTTTTTAATTTTTACCAAATATTGCTTAAAACATGCTCTCTTGAACAAGATGTAAAACATGCATAATCTGTCCTCATGGACTGGGGACAGAAACGGGGCCCAGGAGTGAGTGTGGCCTGAATGAATGTGCAGCTGCCTTGTACTGTCCACAGCAGAGCCAAGTGGAGAAAACACCATGATATTGTGATGAAAACCCCAAGAGACTTATGGCACACTATATATTTTTTCCAAAACTAAAGCATTAGCCTGAGTACCTATTTAAGCATTTGATTTCTGGTCTTCCCACCCAGCAGTCTGGCTGTATAACAAAGAAATTCTGCATCGCAAGCTGATGCCCCTGTCCTGCCAACCTCTGACTTGTTTACTTAGTAACAAGAATGAATTTGTTCTGATGCAGCCACAGCAACCACCTTAGGCAAACATCATACAATCACTCAGTCCCTTCTCGCCTCAGTGGTCCATCTTTCCTCTTCTGATACACCTTCAGGCATTTTGTGCTGTCCTTAGCCCACATGGGTCTTCCTGCCACCATGTTACACTCAAGGCAACATCTTTTAATTTGGAATTCCATAGTTTCCTTCTCCAGTCACACTTTATTTGTCCAATTTCCACTGCCTTTCAGGTCTTCTTCAAAGGCAAGTAATAGAGAAGGCTGAAGCTTCATGTAGGAATTAAAGCCTACAACTTTGGACTCATTAGCACAACTTTCTGACCTGCTAAGCAAAAAGGCCATTTTTAAGGCCAATGCAAACCCCTTGTCTACATGCTCCAGCCACCATTGAAGGAGGAGAAAATTGTGCTAGTGTATTTAAAGGCTGAAAGTAAAGGAAGGAAACCTTAAGCCAAGTTGATTGAAAATAAACATTTTTCTCTAAGACCACACCAGTGTAAAAATCTCCTTTCAAGAAACAAACTTTCCTTTTAGTTTTCAATGTGCCAAAAAGTCAGCAATGGTAGCCCCTACTCCACACCTCCTCTAAAAGAAATTAGTGGATGCTTTTTCTCAAATTGTAAACTCAGCATCATTTAGCATCTTGTCTATACTTCCGGCATTCTAGGGTTCAAAAGTATTTAAGTTTCCAGCTCAAAAATAAATAGGTTTGGTTTTGAAAATGTATTTGGCAGCTTTGTTTGCCTACCTTTGCCTACCTGTTTTAGAAATCTTAGTTTTAGAAATCCTAGTCTTTAGAAATCTTAATTTGATTGTTCAAATCCTTTATGGTGTTTTCCTAGAAACACATCTCAATGCCCAAATAGCATTTTTAAATGATTGGAGTGGTGATTTTAGCCATTGGATCCAGAAACACACAAATGTCAAAACACTATATACAACTGAGTGAGCCCAGGAAATGTACGGAAGGAAAACATCTGAGTGAAAAAGCGTATGTCACCTAAGGCTAATGTAATTCTTGACTTTTTCCAAAGTACGTGGGAGGATAAAATGGACAGATTGAAAGTAGGCTGGCAACAGAATGCTTTTCACAGGGGAGGTGTCCTCTTTCTCTTTATTCAGTGTGCCATGCTTCCTATCATTTATTTTTCTCATCAGGTTAAGTTGGGTACTACTGACTTTGATTATTGAATGAGGGAAAGAACCTGAAGTAGCCTTCTCTGCAGATGTGATTTCCTGATTTTGTAAGCGGTTCTAGAATAAGTACTGCGGGAGATCATACCCTGATACAGACCCGCTCAGCTGGCATGCTGAGGGCTCGCCAGCGGTCAGGGGCAGAGTTCATCTCAGGTGGTTCGGTCAGCACCTGGGAGGCAGGGTTCAAGCTGTTTCCTTAGGGAGTTTTGTCACCTAACACCCCTGGAAATCTCTGGGTTTTCTCCTTTCCTGACATATTAGCAAATTTTTCCATATATCCTGTTTGTCCCAGTTCTTTTACCTTGCACCTGATCAAAAAGGTAAAAAATAAGTTCACTTTGAAAGTTCTTTCAGATAGATTACAGGTGCTGCTTCTTATTTGGGAAAATTATAGTTTCTGTAATTCTGTTTAATAATAACCCATTCCTGATTATAAAAATAACATCATCAAGTTGTTGAACATAGGCAAGAAAAAAACTTCCCACCACCTACAGATGACAGCAGGCCCCTCGGTGTGTGTGTGTGTGTGTGTGTGTGTGTGTGTGTGTGTGTGTGTGTGTTTGAAGGCATATAGAAAATAGGATTTGAATCCTATGTATTATACCAGTGTATTTGCATTTACCCACGTCACTAAAAACAGTCAATATAAATGATGTTGAGTGGCCATATAATATTCCATCATTCCTCCTACTAGATTGAAGTATACGAAATCGTTGACATTTAATCTTTTTAACTTAGACAGAAGTGGCAGTGTGACATGGTTCAACCTAGTAAAGTTTACTTTAAATTTGATCCCCAGTTATTGGACATCGTGTCTAGCTTTTTCTAACTGCTAAATAACCCCTATGAACATTTCTGAATATACATATTTTTTCACATTTTAACCATTTCCTTAGAATAATTTCCAGGAAAAGAAAGAATTAATTTAGAAGGTATGAGAACCATGGGGGCTCTTAACCCCTATTTTGAAATTCCTTGCAAAGAGGTTATAGCAAGTTCTTCTTGATCATATAAAAGAGTGCCAATTTTACCCTGTCCTTACAAAAGTTGAGAATTATAATACTTTTATTTTTGCTAATCATATAGGTGAATATTATATACCATATTATTTAACCCAATGTGTTTATAATTAGCATAGTTCATGTTTGCTCCAATTTTAGTTCAAGAGGGAAAAAAAGGCAATTTTTGAATGTATGAAATTAGCTGAGAGGCAAAACCTAAAACCTAAAGTGGAATTGAGTTTAATGTTGTGATATTGAATCACTCTGTTATCCTAGATCTATAGCAGGGTGTCTTTAGCAAAGTGTAGGAAACTATCGAGGTGGGTGACTATTTAATTGATAATATTTTTGACTTAATATCAGAAGGATGTCAAATTTCCCATTGTGAGTAATTCATTTGTACACAGAATATATGCGTGGATTTGCTATATTTCTTCAACAAAGGAGATTTTTGTTTGTGTTTATTTTCTTTTGTTACAAAGCCTCACTTAAAATACATGTTCTTTTCCTCTCCTTCAAAGTCAGTATAACAGTCAGATAAATTTAAGCATAACTCAGTTGTGGAATGAGCTGGTTCATTGAGAAAATAAATAAAATTGATAAACTCTTTAGTCAGATTGATGAAAAAAAATTATAGAAGACACAAATTACTAATATCTGCTATTAAAAGAGGAGGAATCTCCATGGATCTTACAGATATTAAAAGGATAATAAGAATATTATGAAGTACTTATGCTGATACATTTGATAATTTAGATGAAATGGACAAATCCTTAGAAAGCACAAACTATAAAACTTAAGAAAAAATGGATAACCTAAAGAGCCTTGCATCTATTAAAGAAATTGTAGGAACAAATCTTTCCACATTAAATATTGTACTGTATATTATACATCAATTATAATAGAATAAACAAAATCTAAAATAGAACTCCAGGCCCACATGACTCTACTAGTTAGTTGTACCAAACATTTAAGAAAAAAAAATGTCTATATAGACTCTTCCAGAGAATAGAAGAGAAGGGAATAATTCTCAACTCATTTTTGAAAGCAATATTACCTGATACCAAAACCATAGACATTAAAAGAAAATAAACTATAAACCAATATTCCTCATGAACATAGACACAAAAAGCCTTAATGTACCAGCAAATTGAAACTGTCAATACATAAAATAGATAATACATCATGAATAAGTAGAGTTTATTCAGGGATGCAAGATCACTTCAACTTTCAAAAATTAATCTTGTATTTCTTCGTATCAACATCCTGAAAAAGAAAATATGATGATCTCCTTAGAAATATAAAAAGCAAAGTTCAATACCCATTCATGACTTTAAAAAAATAAATAAAACTCTCAATAAACTCAAAGCAAACGTTCTCAACCTGATCAAGGACATCTACAAAAAATATGCATCTGACATTATATGTGATCATGCAACACTAATTTCTTTCACTCCCTAAGATCAGGAACAAGACAAGAATATCCATTCTTATAATATGTATTCAATATTGTTTATATGTGCTAACCACTGCAATAAAACAAGTTAAAAATAAATAAAAAACATACAAATTGTGAAAGAAACAGGTAAATTGTTTATTCATAGATGGCATGATCGTACACCTAGAAAATAAATTTTTAAAAAATCTACAACAGGCATTTGAGCTTGAATTCAGCAAGGGAAAAGAACATATCATCGGTATATTAAATCATTGTTTTTCTGTATTCTGGCAAAAATTAATGTGACTTAGTCTAACTTACTTTTTTTTTTTCATCACTCTGGTTAAAGGTGAATTGCAGTAGGTGTTGGGCGATTCAAAAGAGCATTTAGGGAACTTCAGTGTTTCAGCAGGTGGTAAAGATCAGTTGGTCTAAAGTGACGGTGGAAGTTGAGAGTAGATTGACTCCAGAAATGTAAAATCAGTAGGACTTGGAGATGAATTAGTCCCAAAAGATAAGAGAGGTGTTAAAGATCACTACTTTTCCTGGCTTGTGCAAATAGATGGGAGATGGTGCGATTCATTGAAAAAATGAACTCTAGAAAAGAACCAGGTTTGAAACAAAGATCTCGTGTTTAGATATAATTAGCACAAGGTGCCTTTGAGACTCAGAGAAGGGGTCAAATAGATAATGACGCTCTGAGGACTTGGTTTAGAGTAAACTATAGTGAGTCATAACTAGTCACTTAGGAGGAGAGGATAGGATAGAAAGGGAACAAAACCTAGGATTGAGCTTACAAAAACCCCACATTTAAAGGCTGGGTAGAGAAAGATAAAACTAGGAAAGAAGGAAAGGAATGGTTAGCAAGATAGGAAAAAATGATGTTATTTTGGCTAAGGGAAGAGAGAATCATCAAAAAGTACCTTTTCCAAAAAACGTGCTCCAAAAATCACTGATGAATTGAAATATAATCCCCCAAATAATAAATAGGAGGAATTGTAATGGGAAGTAAAGTCAGTTAAGCAAATAAGGAGTAGTCAGTGGAAGTCACTTTAAATATCAGAGATGATATCATGCAAATTGTGCCTTTTTCAAAAGAAAATGACAATTTTAAACTTTGTTTTAATACCTTTAGTTCTGGCCCCAAATTCTACCTTGTGTGAGAATAATGTTATGAGTGCTACTTTATTTTTTTCCAACCATCAATTTACAATTTTTTAAAATAATTTTTAAATCTCTTCAGGTGTTTCTTTTGTATTTTGTTTTGTGTCTATAGTTATGGCAGTAGAAATATTTAGGCAAAGGAATGATTCTGAAGGGAGACAAAGGATCTTGTTTTGATTGTTAGATAAATATGGAAAGTACATCAAACAGGATGTCAGCAGTGATAATCTCTAGGTGTTTCGATTTCCAGTACAGTTCTCATAACTCTTTGTAGTAACTATGTAGTTTAAGACGAGTTTATATTACTTTTATAATTTAAAATAGAAGTTGTACAATATTAGTGTAATTGAAAACAAGGAGTCACTATTTTCCACATATATTTTCTTTCTTATTGATCAGTTCTTTATTCTTTTTGAGCTGTCTCCTGTAATATTTTTCCTTCCTGGATTGTTGGCATTGTTCAAACTTATTTGAAGGCATTCTCTCTCTATTATATTTATTGCCCCTTTCCTTATACATGTTGTTTGTATATTCTCCCAGCTTATCATTTTGTTTTAATTTTATTTGCCATATAAAAATTTTCATTTGTATGTATGTGGTAAAATCTGTCAGTCCTTCTCTATCTACTTTATTGGTTCATATCACATATTATTTTAATAGTGAAAAAATGATCAGTAATGCATAGCGTTAGACAGTTGGCTGCATAAATTGTGATCCCTCTACCTGAACGAAAGCCAGACAGCAAACAAGAATCATTTAAAACATTAAAAAAGTTTATACTTACTTGCTGAGTAATACAGAAATGCAAACGTGATTCCGTGTTTTCACTATATGTACCTAGAGATAAACACATAGGAAACAAAGAATGAGAATGCATCAGTAACACTTCTCTCTGTGCAGTCTAATCATACATGACAAGTTTGCTTCTTGGTGCTTTTCTGTATTTTTCAGTTTTGTTACCTGACATGTATACACAAGTAGCTCTTAAAATAAGAAAAAAAAAACTTTAAAAGTTAGTTTAAAAATAAAAGCAAAACCTATAAAAATGATTATAATGAAATGGTACGCAAGGTTAAGTCACTGAATGGGTAAGTGGGGGAAGTTTTGGATCCGGAAGCCTAAAGTGTAGTAGCACCCTCGACAAATAAAGGAAAGGTGGGAGGTGGCCAAGATGAGGAAAAATTGAAGTGTTCTATCTTAGAAATGCTGACCTTCCATTGACAGTGCCCTGCCCACGTGTAAGTCATTTGGAAATGTGGGGCTGGAATTCAAGATGAGAAATACAGATGTAGAAATGTAACGTGAAACAAGGAAAATGGGGAAGTTTTGAGATTAGGTGATCCCACGAGGAGAGAGATCACAAGAAGGAATCTGAGGCCTCATCTTTACGAAACAGTCACATTGACAGAAAGAGTGCCCACCAAAGGAGACAGGGCAGAAGAAGGAGAACCTGGGTGACACAGACCTCAGTTACCCATTTTATGAATAATGGAGAGGGAGAAGTTTTCCCCAAGCACATGAACATGCTGCCATGGGCAAGAATGGGATTTTATTTCTGCTTTCATATTTCTGAGTGGGAATAAATCTACCAGAGTGTCCCTATCACCTTTCAAACTACAGGTCCCCGCCCAGTCTTATTTTACTCCCCACCCCCCAACAATTCCTACAACCACTATGCGTGTATCATCCAAATCCAGAATAACAGATCATTTGAGGACAGGGATCAGGAGAGTTAAATAATTAGGTGATGCTGGGGCAGTGACGTTCTGTGTTTAGAGAGGAAAGGAGCAACATTTGCTCTTGTCTCCTGGCACCCCCAGAGAAGGAACAAGATTTCTCAGCTACCTTGGCCTGACTCTGTAAAGGGAAGGACTGAGAAGGGGAAAAGAATGTAAGTAATGACAGGAAGATTGAGTGGCTCATCACTCAGAAGGGTATAGAAGAAAGAAGATCTGTTCTTTGAAAACCCCTGTCACAGTAGGCATCTAAAAGCCCTTTCACAGGTCTTTAGTGGGAGAGAACAGAATCACTCCCCCGTTGCCTGGAGAACCCACAGACAGGAACCCCAGGCGTTGTTGGGCAGCTCTGAATGAGCCTGCCAAGGCCGAGCCCCACCCTACTCCAAGGGCGAGACCTCAGTGCCCAGCAACTCCTGTAAGACTGAGGCCAGCCAAGGAGCTTTCCTCCTGGCAGCACAGAGGTCTGGATGTTCTGTTTTTGTTTCTGTTTTTGTTGTTTCTTGACCTATTAAAGATGAAGGGAGCAAACAAGTGTTTGCTTTTTTTCTTTTTTAGGGAGTTAGGAAATGATCCAACTCTATTTTTTTGTAAGATTTTATTTATTTATTTATTTTAAGAGAGAGAGAGAGCAGGGGGTAGGAGCAGAGGGAGAGGGACAAGCAGACTCCACGCTGAGCACAGAGCCTGACATGAGGTTCGATCCCAGGACCTGAGCCGAAACCAAGAGTCAGATGCTCCACGGACTAAGCCAGCCAGGTGCCCCAGATCTGGCTCTGTAAAGGAGAGAGTCAAAGACCTCGATGTGCGACAGGAATCCATCAAATCCTAGAGGAGAACATAGGCTGCAATTTCTTTGACATCGGCCACAGCAACTTTTTTCATGACACATCTCCAAAGGCGAGAGAAACAAAAGAAAAAATGTACTTGTGGGACTTCATCAAGATAAAAAACTTCTGCACAGCCAAGGAAGCAGTCAGAAAAACTAAGAGGCAGCTCATGGAGTGGGAGAAGATATTTGCAAATGACACTACAGATAAAAGATTAGTATCCAAGATCTACAAAGAACTTCTCAAGCTCAATACACGGGAAACAAAAAATCAAATCAAAAAATGGACAGAAGATATGAACAGAAACTTTTCCAATGAAGACATACAGATGGCTAACAGACACGTGAAAAAATGTTCAAAATCATTAGCCATCAGGGAAATTCAAATTAAAACCACACTAAGATACCACCTTATGCCAATTAGAACGGCAAAAATTGACAAGGCAGGAAACAACAAATGTTGGAGAGGATGTGGAGAAAGGGGATCCCTCCTACACTGTTGGTGGGAATGCAAGTTGGTACAGCCACTCTGGTAAACAGTGTGGAGGTTCCTCAAAAAGTTAAAAATAGAGCTACCCTATGATCCAGCCATTACACTACTGGGTATTTACCCCAAAGATACAGACGTAGTGAAAAGAAGGGCCATATGCACCCCAATGTTCATAGCAGCAATGTCCACAATAGCTAAATCGTGGAAGGAGTCAAGATGCCTTTCAACAGATGACTGGATTAAGAAGTTGTGGTCCATGTATACAATGGAATATTACTCAGCCATCAAAAAGAATGATTTCTCAACATTTGCTGCAACATGGATGGGACTGGAGGAGATAATGCTAAGCGAAATAAGTCAAGCAGAGAGACAATTATCATATAGTTTCTCTCATCTATGGAACATAAGAAGTAGGAAGATTGGTAGGAGAAGAAAGGGGGGTAAACAGAAGGGGGAATGAAGCATGAGAGACTATGGACTCTGGGAAACAAACTGAGGGCTTCCGAGGGGAGGGGAGTGGGGGAATGGGATAGGCTGGTGATGGGTAGTAAGGAGGGCACATATTGCATGGTGCACTGGGTGTTATGAATGAAGTAATGAAGTAATGAATCATGGAACTTTACATCAAAAACTAGGAATGTACTGTATGGTGACTAACATAACATAATAAAAAATTATTATAAAAAAAAGCCAGCTAAGGAGCTGCAAAAGAAGAATGTAGAGAATAAATTTCAACATTTATCACATGAGATATAAGAAAGAAATTTATTTTACAATTAAATATATACCTGGCTAAAGATGACATGGTAACAAACCACCGTCTGGTTGGATATATTGTCACAGGTTTTCCTGGACACAGAGCTAAGAGTCAGCGGACAGCCCCTCTGGTAAGCACTCAGGGTAACTCGAAGGCAAAGCGAAAACCCTCAGCACAAGGAATTAGAGCAGCAGCCTCCGAAGGAAAGGAGGGCTCATGCATTTTTTTCCCATAAATCCAAAATGAAAAACAAATATTAAAAATGGACAGAAATTTGATTTTTTTGCAACTACAGTTGCTCTTGGAAATCAGTAACAAGGACAGTTTGTTCATTGCAGCAGGCCGAATAAATTTAAGGCACCAAATGTGTAATTGGAAGTTGGTTATCATTTGGAAAGATCTTTCTTTTTAAAAGCACAGGCATCCACCCGCAGTACGTTGGTGTCAAACAAACAGCCAAGCCAAATAGTGGTTGCTTACTGTTTGGCATGCAGGGGGCCATCAAACCATTTTTCAGAGAAATCCAGACCCCTGAG
>NW_024426119.1:5399535-5668341 GCF_017311325.1 Ursus maritimus | reverse complement strand
TGCCGAGGACAAGGAGAGAGGGCAGGGCCCTAATGGAACTGTGAAAAGAATGCCAGTACACGCATTGGGACGGGGCATAGAGAAGTTTCACAACTTGTGAATCTCAATAAAGAGACATATTTCTTAAGCACACCTTGATACAGGAGACGATTTACAATCATAATCATGGTAATATTAAGTACTTGGTATGTACTGGATAACACATGGGATACTTTAATGTACTGAATTCTCCAAACGACTCAATTTATTGATGAAAATTCATTCTTAGGAAGATAGAGCAACTTTCACATCACAGTTTGGGAGGCAGAACCAATAATTAAACCCACGTCAGTCAGGCTCAGTACCACGCTACTGAAAAACCCCTCCTCGTCCCCGCCACACGCTTAACTGATATGAAAAGGTTTTGCTGGTGGCAGTTTTGTTTTTATCTTTTGAGATACAGGGAGAGCTGCTCCTTGATCCCTCTTCTTTTTTAGAATTCACCAAGAATAAAAGGATTTCGTCAAAATTGCTGAGACAAGCTGCTCTGGCTGAGGAATAGGCAGTCTGACAGTTTCTGCTGCTTTGGAGTTGTGTGTTTCTGCTTTTTCTCCCAGTGGATATTTAAAGCAAAAAAACAGTTAGGTGCATTTCAGGATGTGTGGTTTCAGTGGCCAGTCCTAAAACAAGCCAGAGAAGGGACTGGGATTCTAAGCAAAGCAGAGATGCCGATCACACTGTGGTAAGAAGCACAGGGCCTCCTCATTCAAAGCTCATTGAATCCCCCCCATCTCAGGTACTCTCCTGATTTCCTCCGCTGACAACAGTCCCCCCAACCCCCGCCCACCGTGGTGGCTGCAGAGGTGGAAAATATATCCCACAAGAGTAGTCTTTTCTCCTTCTCTCTCTGCTCCTCTAGCTCCAAGAGGAGACTCGTTGACAAAGTGTGTGTGTGTATGTGTGTGTGTGTATGTGTGTGTGTATCTGTCACTCCTTGAGGTGTGTTGCTACTTATCCTGTTCAAGGGCCTTTCCTAGAACTGACCTGAGGCAGAGGACTAAGAAAGAAGCACACAGAGAAAAGAGCAAAACTGCCTCTCCACAATAGTTTCAACAACACCACTCTTGGCTCTGACTAGCGTGCTGTGTGCCCTGAAACGGTTGGGAAATTTCACTCCTGTGCACACGATTGTACAGTTAGTGCAGAGCCATCAGCTCATTCACAGGCTGCCTGATTGTACCCCCTGAGCTCTTGGAAAGCACAGCATCCCAATCCCAAAATACCAATTGCAAAGGAAAAAAAATCAACACAGTATCACGTGCAGAGAGAGTTCCTGTTTTCGCGAGAAGTAGAAAGGCCCACCGTCCACACTTCTCCACTTGGGCCCGTCCTGGAGACTGAGCTGTGTGGCCTGCGGCAGCCTGTCTCCTCCTCCTCCTGCTGCCCTCCACTGGGACTCTAGTAGCTCTCCCTCCCTTCATCCCTTCAGGCTGGGATGGAAGTGCTCCCCACCCTCCGCGGCCCCCTGTGGCCCCCTGCACTCTGCCCACACCGTTGAACATTGGTTCTTCAATAACCTCCCCTGTGTTACCCGTTTTAAGAGTCCCATCTCTTGCTTGCCGATACCCTGACTTTTCACTCTTAAAATATTACATTAAAAATAGAAAAACTACATTATACCCACATTCTGACAGTCAAGACATTCCCTACCAGGCCAGCATATGCTGTAAAGTCCTCCCTCCCCTCACGGAAACCCCCCTTTCGGACTCTGCCCTTTCTCCCTCAGATCCCCACATCCACATCTTTATTTTCTGCTCTTGCTTCTGTGACTCTTAATCCACATGAGGATGCCCCTGCCTTCCATCCCCTACTTCACCTCCACCATTACATCACACCGTCAGCCCTCACTCCCAGGACTGCCTACCGAACCATCCACATGGACTAACTTTTTTTCATATATCTGGCAGCTTCACAGTGCTGCCTTAAAGGAGATTGGATTCTCTCCAAAGGACTTCATTTCCCCCGTCTCCCACCAAATCATGATTCTACCCTTAAAACTCCAAGTGATGATGTACGTCACTGACGAAGCCTTTAGTACAGACAGAAGGGCTGTTTGTGCAAAACATTCGGTTCTGTCACGTGACTAACTCAACAAAACCAAATAGTCTTCGCCAGCCATTCACGCAAGTTCCCAATTTGTACTCTTGAATGAGTTCTAAACACAAATTCAAATATGTCCATGTGCTCATATGCCTACATACACCATTATGTGTTCTTAGGATAGCCATGTCTTTTTTGCACAATACATTGTCACTGGCAATGGCTATTAATATCTGGTCAGGAGAGAGGGAAATACTTAGTTTAGTTTCTCTCTCAAATTCGCCATCTTATTAAAAGTGAGTCCCTAAAACTTTGTTTCACTAGGTTCAATTTTTAATGCATAAGTCGTTCAGATGCTCATTCTGCATTTGAATTCCACACGGAATGTGTAATAACAGGAAAGAGAAATATACAGACTCTCTGTGCCTAGCGTGGCAATGTGTCATGTGGCTGGGGAAGGTATGTCTGGGAGTATCATATGGCTGTTACTCAGCTTGGACACAGAAGAGCTTTGTATGGCATCCCTCACTGTCCAGTCCCAAATAACAGACATTCAGCTAAGCTGGCTCACATCAACTCAGAGAAGTTTCGATCTAGTTCATGAAATATTTTTTCAACTGATAAATACTCATTGTTTTCCAAAAGAAAAAATTCAGTCACTCCTTTATCCTAATCCCTAGTCCAAGATCATTTTTTGCTTCGTGGGATGCAAATTTGCATCCTGAATGTAGTATTGCGACTTCTTCAGTTCTCATAGCACATGTGAGTGTCTGGGGTGCTCGCCTTAAATACATTCTCATGGTATAATTAGCTACCATTAATTGGCTCTTTAGAAACACTACAACAACCCTATGAAGGAGATACTACTACCGCTGTGCCCACTTTATAAATATCAAAAAACAAGACTTAGGATATTGAAGAAATTCACCTCAGTTCACATGGTTAATATGTGGAGATGTTGAATTCAAACACAGGACTGTCCAATTCCAGATGCAAAGTTCTTCTACCACCACACTGTACTAGCGTGTTAGAGTAGACCATTGTTGACTTTTTTCAGTGAAATGAAAAACAATTTATCCCAAAAGTTCTCTTAAGACTCTTGTTTTACTAAGAAAGTCACCAAGAAAGCTATACCACATAGCCATGAGATGGATCATGAGCCAAGGACAGGACTCATATTATTTCAAGACAAGGATAAGCAGAAAATTCTTGATTTGTGGACCTTGAAACAGGAATAGTAAATCCTCCCCTGTCTGCTTCATATCAGAAGGGATAGGGAGCTGCACTTCCTCTTGGATTGTGTACCCCAAAAGATTTTCAATGATAAGGATTTTCTCTGATGGAGTCAGTTTCCAACAATTTCAGATTTTTAATCAAACTTCTGATTTGTGAAGCTCTGTTGAAGAGTTCTGACAAACTGGTTTGGGTGAAGAGAAAGGGTCATCAAAGCTAATGGGATCAGTCACTTGGAAAATGACAATGACTGGGCAGCTGTAAATGAGAAAAGGTCACAACACATGTGACTCTTTGGATCACTAACCTGTCCTTGTGGATTTTCTCTTCAAAGAATGCAGCCACAACCATGAGCAAAAGAACCCAAACATAACAGTCACAACAGAATTTAAGTTGCCCTAAAATTTGGCTTCCTAACTACCACGGCATAGGAACCAGATCCCATCCATCTCACATCTGCCAAAAAAGGGTATTTGTGTCCCACCATTTTGCAACTTGTGAGGTTTTTTCCTTTCCCTAAAGATGTGGGAGAAATAAATTCAGAGGCTGTGTGGTTAGCCCCCTGGCACTTCCTGTTTTGCACAAATGTGGCCATGGATTTCTCTAAAAAAAAAATCAATTGCAATCATTTCACTATGTGCTTTATCATGACAACTTGGGGGGAACAGCAAAAGCAGCTATCAGGTGGTCCTAAGTCTTTATCCTAGTTGTTTATGTCTATAAGCCAGCTATTTTAACTGACATTGAATAAACAATTTAACCACGAGAAAGACATGCGACCACCCAGCCACTGTCCCTCTCTTCCTGATAGTATATATAATCATATGCATCCATTGTATATAAATGATGATGATCTTTCAGAGCCAAAAAGACACTGGCCATGGTATTGTCTGCATGTATGTGTGACTTGATGCTCCAAAGCAGCGCTCTCCTCCCTTGGGGTATGTGAGTATCCTGGACTGATGTGGCCACACTAGAGCCTTGTGGGGCCTGGCTGCTTGCCACACTGTTCTGTAGTGGCTCTTATTCCTCAACACCCCACAGTTTAGTCTTTAGGTCATTAGCTAGGCTTCAGTTTTGTAGGTCTTGTTTACATATATGGCTATGATGTATCATACCCCTCTTATATCCTCTAACACGTCTTTAAGCCTCACAATACCTATTTCAACCATAGGCCCTTTGAAGTTCTAAGGCCCAGACTTAGACTGTGGCTGCAGCTAGCCCTGTATTACTGATTGAAGCAGAAATCGGAGTACAGACCAAAGTAACCCTATACATGCCTACGTGTGCTATAAATAAGGTGGACCCTTAGCTCAAAGATGGTTCACATGCTGCCACACCAGGATGTTCCACATCAAAGGGGCAAAACCCAAATCACATCACATATTTGGAGGAGTATAAATACCTGGTGATCACTGAAAGGTCAGACTGCTGTTGCATGTGAAGCGGTTACTCTACTAAGTTTTGTGAATCCTTGAGAACCAGAGGGACTGGGCTGCTGCTGCTGCTGCTGCTGCCATTCCCCATAATAACTCACATTCCAGAGCATCTGTGCAACAAATTGCCAGTGTCGAAGCAAACCTACACACATCTCTTTAAAAAGCCCAGTTAAGACAGCATCTATTACCTTATTTCAAACTCAAAAACAAATAAAACAAAATCATGAGATAAGTGTTCTAATTCTATTTTAAAGATGCAGGAACTGCCTCATAAAGCTAACGTGGCCTGCCCAAAGTCAAATAGCTAGTCTGTGGAATAAGCTCTGTGTGCTGGGAAGTCTCATTTACTTCAAAGCCGAAACACTGCACCAGGCCCAAAGACTAATCCAGAAGGAGGGATTTGTCTAAAAGCACCCAGGGCTCTCCTCCTGGTCCAGTGCTCTCACAGTGTCACCTCCTCGAGGACTCCCAACTGTTAACTCCATTCTGGGATGTTTTATAGGCTCATCTTTAATCCATTCAAACTCAGTTCTTTTAGACTTCCAAGAGATAATCAGCTAACTGGCAAAGACATCTAGATTGCTAAAATGGAACAAGGGAGCCATCCCCACCCCCACCTGGGGCTGCCACGCTTCTTCGGGAGCCCTGCACACAGTTCTGTGGTCAGACTTGTACTCTAATGTTGAAGTATCTGGTGTGGTACAGAGGAGAGCTGTGTGATTCCAAGTGCATGGTGCTTATCACAGTTTGGGACCTGTGTGATCCTATAATGTGCTTGGAGATTATCCTGTGTGACTACCTTAGTTGTGACGGACCTTATTTGTTGAGCATTTTTCTGTCATCCCCAATGAGATATTTAATAATAGATAATGAGGCATTCTCACCAACATTTGTTTTGGAAAGGAACCGGACTTAACAGAGAAAGAAACAGTCAAAAAAACTAAGAGGCAGCCCACGGAATGGGAGAATATATTTGCCAATGATGCTACAGATAAAAGACTGGTATCCAAGATCTACAAAGAACTTCTCAAACTCAATATGTGAGAAACAAACAAATCATAAAATGCGCAGAAGATATGAACAGACACTTTTCCAATGATGACATACAAATGGCTAACAGACACATGAAAAAATGTTCAAAATCATTAGCCATCAGGGAAATTCAAATTAAAACCACACTAAGATACCACCTTATGCCAGTTAGAATGGCAAAAATTGACAAGGCAAGAAACAACAAATGTTGGAGAGGATGTGGAGAAAGGGGATCCCTCCTACACTGTTGGTGGGAATGCAAGTTGGTGCAGCCACTCTGGAAAACAGTGTGGAGGTCCCTTAAAAAGTTAAAAATAGAGCTACCCTATGACCCAGCCATTGCACTACTGGGTATTTACCCCAAAGATACAGACATAGTGAAGAGAAGGGCCATATGCACCCCAATGTTCATAGCAGCATTGTCCACAATAGCTAAATCATGGAAGGAACCGAGATGCCCTTCAACAGATGACTGGATTAAGAAGTTGTGGTCCATATATACAATGGAATATTACTCAGCTATCAGAAGGAACAAGTTCTCAACATTTGCTGCAACATGGACGGCACTGGAGGAGATAATGCTAAGTGAAATAAGTCAAGCAGAGAAAGACAATTATCATATGGTTTCTCTCATCTATGGAACATAAGAACTAGGAAGATCGGTAGTGGAAGAAAGGGATAAAGAAAGGGGGAGTAATCAGAAGGGGGAATGAAGCATGAGAGACTATGGACTCTGAGAAACAAACTGAGGGCTTCAGAGGGGAGGGGGTGGGGGAATGGGATAGGCTGGTGATGGGTAGTAAGGAGGGCACGTATTGCATGGTGCACTGGGTGTTATACGCAACTAATGAATCATCGAACTTTACATCAGAAACCAGGGATGTACTGTATGGTAACTAACATAATATAATAAAAAAAAAACATAAAAAAAGAACTTTGAAAGGATGTTTATGTAGGACAGCTGTTGGGAGGACATATAAGCAGCAGGAACAGGATTTGTCTTCTACCTCTGAGAGGATGGGAGTCAATGCACCTTCCAAGAAACAAAACAATCAGCTAGGAGAGAATCCTGGCACTTCAAAAGACTCCACCAGCATCCCCAAAGCGAGGCTTACAAGCTGTCTGCCAAAGAACCTGCCACATGCTGGTCCCATGACAAGTGGAAGCTCCCTTCATTTCCTCTAAACTGACAAAAATAATTGAAAAGTCTCAAATGGTGATTTATACATGGAAATGCCTAGTAAATTTTTGCTGAATAATATACATCCTGTGAGTACCCAGAGAGAAATAGATCCTGGATATAATTGGAGGACCAAGGAAATAAAGCAGCCATCTAAAATATAGTCTGCACCTCCAGTCACTCTCATACTGTCATGTTTATTTTTATAGTATCTGTCACAATCTTAAATTACCTTTTTGTTCACTGTTATATCCCAGAACCTAGAACAATGCCTGCCTGGCATAGAAAACATGCTCAATAAATGCATATTGAATAAATACATGCATATATGCAATATTGAATAAATACATATTGAATCAATCAATAAAAATAACCTATTAAAGGTTCTGTGATACAATAGTTAAGCTCAGAATATGAGTCGAAAGGGCTTCTTTCCTGGCCCAGTTAAGGCACACTCTGACTATATAACCTTGGGTAGGGTCACGTGATAACTTTGATTCATTTCTCTATCTATGAAGTAACAATAATACCCATTTCACCAGGCTGCTATAAAGATTAAATTCTGTAATACACATGAAAATAATGTATAAACCATAGACACCATGTAAATATTAAGACTGTTACAGAGATAACAAATAAGCACAGTGAGATAATATGATGATTACACACTTAAGAGCCAAGTTTAGCATGGCTAATACCCCTGGGAAGTAGACCCTCATTCTGGGTTCCTTTCTAAGCAGGTCTTTCAGGCTATCACAGAATGTGTGTATATCCTTCCCCTATCTACTGTGGTGATGTGCACAAATAACATTTCTCTGCCTCAGTCTTATTCATTCCTAAAGACCCAGTTCAGGTGTTGCTGCCTCCCAGAAGTCTGTACTAATGTTCCCCGGTGTGAACATGCTGTTTATACAACACACTCTAATTTAGATATTTCTCATCTGTAATCAGATAGCAGTCTATGCATATCATAGGTCTTGGCTTAGTCATCTGGGACTGACCATAAACTCCTGGAGAATTATGTCTTTTCTATCACCTGTATTTAGAACAGTGTCTGCTACAAAGTAAGAATTCAGTGACTGTGAATGAATAAATCATGAGTGGATGAAACTTGGACAGACTGCAGTTTCTATTGGTTGGCATTGCAGAAAATCGCCTTACAAAGTCAAGTTAATAGTTAATCTTCCAAATATATTTTAAAGACTGACTCACAGAACTTCAGGAATGTGTGTCCTTGAAGGGGTTAGAAAAATGTCAAGCTGGGCATGACTGTTTATCTATTAAATGATATTTTCCTCCTTTTATTTTCCTTATATGTCTCCTGCAGCAATAAACAGGGTCTCTCTTCTTACCATGGCATGAATACAGCATCAACCACAAACTCCACACATTCCTTTTACTGAGACAACTGTACATGTTTTCCAAATGAAAAAAAAAAAAGTTAGATGCAAGATGTAGAAGTCATCAGCAATTTTTTTAAGGTCCCAAAGATCCCTAGAGAAATTAACATTTGCAAAATCACTTTGAACTCTAGAGTTCAACAGCTCTGTGCAAGTTCCATACAATGAAAAGTTCCATTCCCATAAAATCAGAAATACCTTTGTGGGCTCATTTCATATCAGAATGCAATAAGGTTCATAAATGTCTCTGTGAAGTTTGAGTGTAATAAAGTTCAGCTATAAAACATTTAATATGTAACAGGCTTCTAGACCAGTTGGAGCACTGACCGTGTTTAACAGGACTCCCTTCACAGTGTACTTCATCAGCAGCAAAAAGAAGTATAAAATAGAGCAAGAAAAATCTATAAATGCCTGCAAAGCAACCATCGAAGGCTTTTTTACTCTTACTACAAATCAGCTGAGCCAAGCTGACATTCATGATCCCTCCACCCAACGTACGTTCATAGAAACTCTGTAACTCTGTCCCCACAGAGCATGTAAAATCCACTTATCTGGATATGTCATTCAGCAGGTGGTAGATATTCTCCAGCAGCTTTTCCTACAAAATGAGTTTTCCCCTTAGGAACCAAGGAATCAGGTTCCTTCCACCTGTCCCGAGTTATCGGTGGACCTTCTCTCCAACACAAACCCAGTCCTGTCACTGAGCCACTGGACCCTGGATGGAGCAATTACATTAACAAAGTTCAGTGTGTAGTTCCAGTTTGCAATTTGGTCAGGCAGGCTCAGGGAGTCTGTTTCCTAAAAAACATCTCATCACTCACCTGAGGAATCCCCTCGCCTTTCGTGCTTCTCCAATGCTAACAGCACAGCATCTATCAGGGTTTAAAGGAAAACTGTAGAATCACACCCATTCTCTCACTTCTTTCAGGCTTCTGCTCCTTCTCTCACTTCTTTCAGGCTTCTGCTGAAATGTCTCTGCTACATACAGCCCTTTCCTGACCACCCTAATTAAAATAGCCTCTCGATTACTCTATAACCCCTTACGCTATTTTATTTTTAAGGAACTTTTATCATCCCTCATCGTACTTACTCATTAGTTGTCTCTCGCCTCACTAGAATGTAAGCCTCCTGAGGGCAGAGATTCATTTCACCCATTCACTGCTGTGTTCTCAGGGGCTACAATTGTTTAACACCTGGTTGATGCTCAATAAACACCTGTTGACTTTAGTGTGGATGGATGGATGGATGGATGGATGGATGGATGGATGGATGGATTGGATAAATGACAGAGATAGAGAGTTATGGATAAATGATATAAAGGAAGGCTAGGGGAACCCGTATTGTAGTTAACCCATGTCAAAACACAGCATGCAGTCACATGGCTGTGTTTCTGTAGGTTCCCCAACGTGTGATGTCCTGACTCCCTAAAAAAGGACCTGTCCTTAAACATCCAGTGACAATTTTAGGTACTCTCTGGAGCTGCCACAGCCCTCAAAAGAAACAATCATGTTCTCTTCTATGTTTCAAATGCATCTTAAACTTATCTCTATAAAATCTTTTATACTACACCTCCTCCCTCCCCATTTGCCTCATGTAAAAGACAACATGTTTCGTAAAGACATTGGCCTGGCAGAGTTACACGATATACGCTGATTGATTGTCAAAGGTGCCCAGGATGTATCAGTGAGTAAAGTAGACAGAGATCCCTAACCTCATTGGAATTGTATTCTTTTTTTAAGATTTATTTATTTGTTTGTTTATTTATTTATTTATTTATTTATTTATTTGTGAGAGACAGAGTGTGTGCATGAGCGAGTGGGGGACAGGTAGCAGAGGCACAGAGAGAGAGAGAGAATCTCAAGCAGACTCCACACTGAGCGCAGAGCCCGACACGGGCTCAGTCTCACGGCCCTGAGATCATGACCTGACCCAAAATCAAGAATCGATGCTTAACTGACTAAGCCACCCAGGTGTCCTGGAATTATATTCTAATAAATGTGTATTAAATATTTGTTGTGAAACATGGACTTTCTTCAGTGGTATCTGACTCTGCCTTCTCATCCACAGACCTCAGTATTTTATTTTCTATATCAGATGACCTGAAAATGGCAGTTGCTTATTGAGTGGACAAGGAGAAAGACAAGTCTTCTTTTTAAGGGGTTTCTGCTGTTAAGTGCTATTTTGGAGGTTAGATTGAGAAATCCAACTTTTGATTGACCAAAAATGAAAGAAAGGGAGGTGGAAAAATAAAAAATTTCCTAAGGAATAGGGTGAGGTCAGCAAAAGGCACCCATGACATCAGGACCACAATAGAAGATTGAGGCAGAAGACATTGGCCAGCTTCTCTTTCCAGTACCATCCCTCTACCTATGGGAACCAAGCATTATGGCTGGTCCCCCGGGNNATGGTAGCCATGGAAATTGGCCCAAGAATTTGCTATGCCATGTATGTATGAAGCTTGGGAAATTCACTCCCAAGTAATGGCAGCTAGTGGTTAAATCGATGATATCACATAGACAGTTGGTGTGAAACTTTTTTTTTATTTTTATTTTGTTATATTAGTCACCATACAGTACATCTCCAGTTTTTGATGCAGTGTTCCATGATTTGTGGAACTTTTTTATCAAAAAAAAGCGTTGAGGGAAAAGGGGTCCTGTGGACTGAAATATTTGAAGGAACTCAAAATTATCCAAGACGTTAGGAAATCCAATCTCTCTTGCAAGGCCTCTACACATAATGGCTTGCTCCTTTTATCACTGACACCTCCTTGCCCTGTCAGTACATTGTCAATATTGAATCTCAAATCAGAACAGGTCATGTGTCAAGCAGAAGTGCAGTCAGAGAACAGAAATGAGGAAGTTTGAAATCAAAAGTGCCCCACAAAGTACAGGATTATAGGCACCATACCAATGAAAGAGTAACCCAATCCAATTATAGGTTTCTGTGGGGAATATGAGTAATAAAATTAATGCTTTTCCCAGAATCTATCTACATATCCATTAAAAAGACAATGTACTCATTTCCAAATACTCAAACAGATATAAACTAAATAAAAATAGTGGAGTTTTAGGACTAGCAGGGGTATTAGGTCATCTTGTCCCTCCTTCCAACTGGAGCTTGCGTCTTCCTCTGAGTGACTACTCAGCTTCTCCTTGAACATCTTCAGAGGAGACTACTCTCTGTTCATTTGTCTTCACCCGTCCTCAGACATCCCCAGGGACATTTCATATTTAGATATCTGATCAAAAGAAATAAAGAAGGAAAAAGAAAAGAATTTTAAAAGCCTGATTTCCAAATGTTTCTTCACAGGAGAAACATGCAGGGAAACTGAATGGTAAACCTCACTGATAAGGTGGGGCTGTACAAGAAGCTGGATTAGGGTGTCCCAGCACGGTGTGCACCACTATGCCTTAGAATCCCAAGGATTCATCAGGGGTTAATTCAATCTGTGTAATGTTCTTGGAGGAGGAAAGAAATAACTTTCCACCTATTTTTCAAGCTATTTACCTTTATGTCCCCTGGAACCTTTTAAATAACATTGCTTGAAAATCCAGTCTGTAAGCTGCCCCTGGCTCCAAGAATCATTAAAGAATTTATAAGCTGTTTTCTCTCCTATCCCAGGAGCTACTGCCAGGGGAAGCAAAATCCAGACATTTGCAACTCAGCACTGGTAAGTGCCTGGCTAATCTGATCAATGAGGAGGCAGCAGTCACAGTCACCTCTGCTACAGGGCATCTGACAGGTGTAGATATTCTGCTCTTGCTAATGCTGCTTCAGGGCACTCACCCAGGCCTTTTCCGCCATGGTGGAGCTCTGAGCTTTAGACTTCCAGGCCCAGGTACCAATCCAGACAAAGCCAGCTTATGTTTGCCAGGGCCTCTCTGGAAAGCTCAGGAGTACAGACTGTCTTGGGAGGCTTCTGATATTTCCTGCCAGTGACGTCCAAGTGATGATGGCAATGGCGTGCAATGTCCACCTGAGGCCCTCAGGGCAGTATATAACCCTGTTGATGCAGTTCAAATAAACATCCCAATTTAATCATCTAATGCTTGTGGTGGCATTTGGAATCTCATAAATCATGGAAGAAAAAAAAAAGCTTTTTCTGCATGAACTCCTCAGAGGGTTTCCAACAACAGACCTTTAGCCAGGCCTATGCAAAGCCAAAGAATTCCCTTTAGTCACCTGCTTGTGATGGCAAACCTGAGGAATCCCGAGTCTCGGGAAATATTCAGTAGTACAGTGACCACGTCAGTGGAGACACTCACTTGTCTATTACTGAGCGTCATGCAATACCCTCCCTTTCTGACGCTCAGGTAGAGAAATATTCCGTAATGGGGGCAGAAAGGGGACAGGATACAGTGATCTATCTTTTAGTTCTCTTATTCCTTTTATATTTTTTACGTTTTCTTATTATTTCTTCACTTTCACCTAAAGGTCATCTAAGAATTCCTGTGAGAAGTAAGAGTTTCCTTGGAACTTGGAATATGAATTAAGATAGGACTCTCTACTTTTCTTCCTGACAAAAAAAGAAAAGCGTGTGCATGCAAGTGTATACATCTGTGCCCATGCAGACACTGGATGATTGGTCTGAATCAGCTCTCCTGGTTTTTACCAGTCTTTTTGCCTGATTTGTATTCTTTACAAGGAGGCAAAAGATTGGATTCCTTAGCTGCAAGCACAAGCATTCAGCCAGTCAAGATTGTGAAATCAACTTATTTTAGTTAGCAGGTAGAGGTAGTTAGGGTGACCCACATAGTTATTTCACTGACACACAGCCAAGAGTTCGCCTAGGGCAAACCATGTTTCAAGGAAAAGTACATGAAGACCCTTAAACAGGTCTAACACCATGTTTAAAGAAGTAACCCCCCATCTTTGTACAAAAAAGTTATAACACACCGTCGCTGTGATGGTGTGAACAGTCCACATCACATAGACCAAGCCACCAAATTTTGTCTTCTAATATTATGAGCTGTTCTCTACTTGCTTCATGCATACTCACCTCAACTTGTCAAAACAATTGTGCAAGTACACAAAAGCAGGAAATCATGTGTTCTGCTTCCTTTTTTATCTCTAACAGCCAAGTATGACTGCGAAGTAGCTCAGTGACATCTTTCCTAAGACATACCAAGGACTCAGTAAAGGAAAATCCCCCAGTGCGAAGGGCACATAACTCTCTGAGATGAATTAAATGTATTCCCAGCTAGAAAAGTGGGTTGATGTGTAGACTCAGAACCAAGAGCTAAAAGACAAATAGGGATAGGAACTAATGATATGATATTAAATAGTGAGCTCATTGAGATTCTTTCATTTCTACAATTATCCTAAAAAGTATCTTTATCCTCTGTAATAGGTCATCAAAACTCATTTCCATTTTCTCCTGGACATACAAGTAAACTATATTTTCCAGCCCTGATAAAGCCCTCCTATATGCAATGCTCTCATTCTTTCCCCAGTCATCAGATGAATAGAGAATTCTCTGTGAATGTGGAAGAAGTCAGAAACCAGAGACAGGAGGAACCTGGGTTCCTGAATTACCACTAAAATGCTCCGCACCAAATATCCAAGGTTTTCATGAGGAAGAAATAACCTCCTATTCTTTTAAAAATAGGATCCCTGGCTAACAG
Source organism: Ursus maritimus (assembly GCF_017311325.1). NCBI lineage: Eukaryota > Metazoa > Chordata > Mammalia > Carnivora > Ursidae > Ursus > Ursus maritimus. The sequence continues at coordinate 5,654,354 of NW_024426119.1, read as the reverse complement.
ATCCTTTGAAAGCATATTTTTCTTCTCTGGCCAGTGATATATGCATCCTGGGTACAGTTTGGTGTATGCTACTGATATTATTTTCTGTCATCCCATGTTTCATCTGCCTCTTGACCAACTCTTTTCAGTTAGTACACTACACAGCACCCTCCTCCTTTCTTCTAGGCACTTCTGCAGTTTCCTTGAAACAAGGTATGGTTATGAATAATATGTTCTGTGAGCCTTATCTTAAAACTCTTAGTAGGGAGAACGTGGTTGGGAGTGGAGGTGGGAGAAGGGGATTGTGAGCATAAAAAGCCATCGAGAAGAGCCATGCCTGAGAGAAAGTCGGAAAACTCTTCTGATCTTTAGAAGTCAATGATAAATTGCTCTTCTTACTGTAAGAACTATGGACCAGAAGCCAAGACTCAGCTCAACACTAATGAGAAATGACTTGGCCTTCCCTTCTATTTTGGACAAAGAAAGGAACAGTCACATATATTCTACTTTGAGAACAATGAGAAATCCACATATTATTCCAAGAGGGAAATCACCCACTTTATGAAGAAGAGAAAAGTGGAAACGGAATGTTTGGACCGGGAAAGACTGTGGTTGTTACACAGAGCCGACCATTAACTCCATTTTCCCAGGACAATGCATACATATCACTTGTGGGGATGGGGACTGGAGGAAACAAAAATAGGCCTGGTAAGGTCAGGGCTTTTATAACTACTAGGAAGTGCCGGTAAAATTTACTCTTGATCAGTTTACTGGAGCTTCATGTCCTTGACACCATTATAAATGATGAACAGATTAACAAAATGTCTCTAAACATAAAATCCTTGTCAGAAAACAGTTTTTGTTTCAGTCACAGGATTCTTGGACAGAATTCTCACTGGGAGCCAGCTCAGTTATATTGGCATCTCGCTAACATCAGGAGTCAACTAAATGGCTCTGCCTCAAGGGCTTAGCCGGAGCCGCAGCTAAAGTTCATCAGGCTTTTGTGGGACATTGTTGGTCTAGGAAAACAAAATTCTGAGTCCTCCCATTGTGAAACTGCACTGGCAAAATGCAAAATAATTAGAGGAAAAATATGCTTTTCCCTTTAACTCCCATGGAAAAAGTGACCCATCCCATTGTTCTGATATTTCCTTTTCAGTGTTTGCAAACTTACTCAGTTGTCAGACCGGGGAGGAAGGGACAATATGAATTCAGCTCTCATTTGGTGACAAGACTATTCTCCAGGCTCACATCTTCATTTGGTTGTCACACCGGGACTTGTTTTCTATGATTTATGTCTAAGTCCAGCCCTGGAAAATGTTGATGTGAATTATTTCCAAGTATTTCTCCCTTTACAGTTCTTAGTGAATATTTCAATTTTATAATAAATGAGTTGAAATGCTATTGAGTGAGTAAGCGTCCAAGCAGCCCAAAGTTGGGGGTCTCTCCTAAAGAATTAGATATGCACAGCTATTTTTTCCCTCCAGACACCTTACCCAGCCGTCACGTACGATTTGAGTGGCATCTTCTCTGAGACACACTACTCACCAACAAAATACGGGAGGTTGCACTACAGGAGGCTGATAAAAATCAGATGGTGGTGTCAGATGGCTTAAGAACATATGTTCCTACCATGAACTGTTCAAAGATGTACTGAGGCATCTAAAAAGTTTAAGAGTTTGAGCAAAAATTGAAAAGAGCCTGGCAGCACCAAACCAGAAGTCATTAAGGGTACTCCAGGGGCAGGAGCTGGGAGAAATTAGTAGAGAAATGTTGAAGCAAGGTAAAGAAATTATTGATTGGCTATAGCTTAAAGCCTAGTCGATTGTAATGGGCTGTCCTTAGTGTTTTGATTTCATAACTTTGAGACATTCAGAGGCTTAGATTTTTGTTTGCTTATGTAGGCTGCCAGGGCATTAGAGCCACCTCAGTCTACTGTCCTCCTTGTTTAATTAATTTAACAATATCAAAAAAGAATGAAGAATTTAACAGAGGGTTGTCCCTGGGAAGAAGCATTATCAGTAGTTTTTATTTCCTTCTTTTTGCTCATGTATATTTTCTTTTTTAAGTATCGAAATATATTTCTGGACAATAATATAGGCATTATAAAGAAAAACATTCACTCTCTTTCCTTTTATTCTTTGCTTTTCTGTCTGAGAGGAAACTTAGAATACGACTACGTGTGAACTGGTACCCGAATTCTCCTGGCTTAGGAAGGTGCAGTGTGCTCCAGGAGGAGGAAGAACAGATGGCTTTAATAAATGTAGTCAAGACTCATGAGGCTGCGGTGGGCTCAGGCCGTGGGGCAGATTCTGTATCTGTGCTGGCACCAGGTGTGGCTGGGAGTTCTCTCTTTTTTTTTTTTTCTGCAGCTTTAAGAAAATTTGTATGCTTTTTCTAAAGGTATGCAGGCATTTCCAATTGTCCAGTTTGAAAATCACATTCAGAATGGAAGACAGCCTAGGAAAGGTCATCTGGGGTTCTGCAGGCTCTGAAATACCATACACACATACACAGACCACACATACAGACACACACACACACATGCTTTTGTAGAAACTTGAAATGGATGTTAAAAATCAGTAAAACTTCAGAAAGATTTCCTTCACACTTGGGAAAAAGAGAGGTGCCACTTTCACCGCCTTTGTTGCACTGTACTAGAAGACAAGCCAAAATAATAATAATAGTAATAATAAAAGCTACATGTAAGAATTAGAAAGGAAAAGAAAAGATGGGCCCCATTTTCAGATGACGTGGCAGTGAACATAGAAAATCCAATGACAAACAAGTACAGGTAATAAGAGAATGTAGCAAAATTGCTGGATATAGATCAACATAGAAAAATCAATAATATCTATTTTATTTTAATTCCAGTATTGTTAACATACAGTGTCATATTAGTTTCAGGTGTAAAGTACAGTGATTGATCACTTCCATACATTACTCAGTGTTCATCACAAGTGCGCCCCTTAATCCCCAGAATTTTTTAATTGTGTTGGTAACTAGATTTATTGTGGTGATCATGTCACAATCTAATTGAGTCATTATGTTGTATGTCAGTTATACCTCAGGTTTTTTTTAATCAACAGTATAGCCATTCACTACCAATAACTAATTAGAAAATGACATGAAGATATCGTACATGAGAGTGACAAATACTCTAAAAAACCTAAAAGTACAAGTAATAAAAGATAAGTAGTATTGGAGAAAATTGTAGAAAGACAGAAGTTTAAACAAAACTAAAAGACCTGAGTAAGTGAGAAGAGTCATCATCATGGGCCAAAGAAACATAATTTAAGTTATAAAAGACAGAACTAGATGATATCTAATACTACCCTTCAAAACACATTGGATGCAATCAAAGCAGCACTTAGAGAAAATTTTATAGTCTTAAGTTCATGTATCGGGGGAAAAGGAAAACTTAATGTGATGGTAAGCACCCACACAAGAAAAGTTGAAGAAGGAAATAATTATAGCAAAAATTAATGCAATGTAAATAAACTTAGAGAAGTCCAGAGTTGGTTTGTTTGTTGGTTTGGGGCTTTTTTGAGCAAAATAGCCTCCACCATGATTGAACACAAAAAAAGAAAGAAGGCACTAATAACTAATGCCAGGAAAGGAAATGTAGATATAACCAAAAATACTGCAGATATTCAAAAGATAATAAGAGTATTATCAATAATGTTATGATGATATCTTTGAAAACTTAGTTGAAATAGTCAAATTCCTAGAAAAATATCTCTCACCAAAATGGACTCAACAAAGACTGCTCATTAAAAAATAAATAAATAAATCAGCAGTTACAATTTTTTTAACAAACATCAAGTGGTTCTACCAACAAGTTCTGCCAAATAGTCAAGAAACAAGTAATTTCAGTCTTAAATTCTCCAGAGAGTAGAAAAAGGGGGACTGCTCCTTATCTTACTCTATGGAGCTAGAGTAAATATCGATGCCAACATTTGACGAAGGGAAGATCACAAGCCAGTCTCTCCTGAACGGTGATGGAAAAATCCTAAACAAAATATTTGCCAACCAAATCCAAATATAAGAAGGACTGTGCGTCATAATCAAGTTGAGTTTATCCTAGGAATGCATCCTCTATGGTAACCTGCAGGGAAGTAGAATATATGGACACAGACACAGGGTGGGTGGAGGATTTGGGGTTGAGAGTCTGTGGAAGTTCTCTTCCGATTGCTTCAAATTTTTTTTCCAGTGAATTAGAAAAAAAAATGTTATTGGGTGAAGGTGCAGAAAGAGGAGCAGGTCTTGGAGATTTGAAGAAAGAGAAGGTATGAAATAGTCTTCTAGGAGAGCGGAAGAATAAATGGGATATCATATAATTGCACTGATGCTCATCTGAGGTTTATGGCCATGAATTTAAAGATCACTTACTAGAGGACCCAGCTTACACAGTAAGGGGAAAAAAAAAAAAAGGTCTAAGGATTAGGAAGGTAGAAACAAAATTCTCATTACTTACAGATGATATAATTACTCCTATAGAAAACCCGAAAGAGGTAACAGCATCATTATATAAAAGTCAATTGCAATTTTATACACTAACAGCAAATAGTTGGAAAACCTAATTTTAATTAAGGTTCCATTAAATATATATGTTACCTTGCAATAAGTAACAAAAGTGTAGATTTTTATGGAAAAATATAAACTTTTATTGAATGGTATTAGAGTGATAAAGGGAATGATATAACATATTCATGAATAGGAAGAATCAATATCACAAGGAAGTCAGTTCACCCCTAAGTTGATGTCTAAACTTAATGTAATCCTAATTACAACCCTATAAATACATGTTGTTGACCCTATCAAAATGAAGATTTAATTTTGTGCTATAATAGCTAACAGAATGTGGTACTGGCTCAAAGATAGACAAATAGTCAATTAACAGAATAGAAGAGAAAGTTTAGAAACAGACTCACATATACATGGAGTTTAAATTTATAATAGGTCACTAGAGAAAAGAAGGCAAATTCAAAAAATGATGCCGAGACAACTAGCTATCCAAGTTAAAAGAAAATTAAAATTAATTTCCTACATTATACCATAATTAAAAATACCGACATAAATTAAAGACTTAAATGTAAAAAGCAATTTTAGAATGTATTTTGGAAAATAAAGTCATATGACCTCCTAAAATAAAATAAAGTAAAATATATTTTGGAAGCTGTAAGAGAATGTTCTTATGACATCGGAATAAAAAATATTTTCCTAAATAAGATGGGTAATGCACCATAAGGGAAATATTTGAATTCACTGAAATTAAATTTCTCTAAATGATAATGTGTCTGGCTTTCAGTGTTCAATATAATTCAGGAGCCTAAGAAAGGAAAAATTAAAATAGGTATAATTCTATGTGTGTTAGAAACTATTCTACAATAGAGTTACAGATAAAATTGAATTGTTTCTCTGTCTCCTTTTGGTAAGATTGAACAGCTTGTGCTTCAAAAGGCAATGTATTAGAGAAAAAGGAGAGTTATACGAAGACATAGACATACTTTGGTAGCAGTTGAGAAGGAGATGTAGAGATGTCCTTGAGGATCCTAATTAAGGAAGCTAGACCTAGACCCTGAGCACAAGCAGCTGACAGCTAGAAGATGACTTTCAAGGAACAAAGAGAAACGGACAGACTGAACATGACAGATGGAAAATAAATCCAGGAGGGATTGGTCCATGCTTCATTCAAGCCATCTTCCTCTGCACTTCCTAACTTCTCACAACTGATGCCCCACTACATGCCAACTGGAGGTCGATTTATGGCAGTTCCTGCAGGTGTTCTAGCAAGGGCAGAAAAGAGTTAACCTCAACCCCACCATCCCTCAAGAGTTAGACTTAAACCACTCACTCAGCCATGACCAATGAGTTCATATTTGGCTTCCTAAAGTCACTTCCACTGCTGAGACCCAGGAGCCAGCCCTGATGTAACTAGATTCACCTCTACATGGAGACCAGCCTTCACTCTACCACCTCCTCCACCCCACAACTCTGTAGTTCTGATCAGCTTCTAGTATTGGTAGCCAAGTCCCCCATTATATCTGAAACCCCACTGTCCACCTACCCTTGGCCTAGGGCTAAAGCCAGCCTTCTTCCCCTGCTGCTAGCATACACATGGACCCTCTTAACTATCCGCATTGTCTCATTATTGGTGGAGAAATTTTCTGTTAAGGGAAGACTTACTTTGAGGAGGAATACTTATAAACCAAAAAGAGAGTCTACACCTCAAAGACAATTGTCCCAGGGCAACAGTCACAGAATTCACTGATCCCAGTACTCAGAGCATCCCACCGCCTGCCAAGAGAACTGGTTTTTCAGATATGAGCTATTTGCCTGGAATAAAGACTCCTGATTCAGACGCCAGGAGATATGGATGCATTACAGCACAACTGACTTAACTGGACATCTTCAAAATTGGAATGTCTCACCTTGTGTGTTGGCAAGCCAGCTGCCAGCTCATCAGGACCAGTTATGAGAGGGGAAAAATACATTTTCCAAGAGTTTTTCTAAGTGTTCACATGGCTAGATGCCCTATCTTGCTCTCTTGAGTACTCAGGACACTGAGAGCCGCAAAAAACCAGCTGGGATCCCTTCAGCGATTGGTTCTCCAGGGAAAATGATGGTGTGAAGAGGCAAAAGGAAATTGTGGAAACCGTATGAGTCTTCATGGAAGTCTGTACCGGGCTCAGCATTTGTCAAAGTATAATTTACTCTCCAAGCTTCAGAGCTAAAGGTAATGTCTTAAGAGCCTGAGCTAGCCCTAACCAATCAAGAGAAGTCAGCAGTCTAAATGCTTACCATGAGGTGGACCTTCTCCATTATTCTTTTTATTGTGGATCCAGTGTCCCCATGTTGACCCTACAAGCCAAGTCCCATATTGCATCATCCCACATGGGTCTGCCTTCTCCAAGCATCACTTAAAGATTTGGACCTTTTTTTCTTTTTCCTCTTCTCAAAACTTACCAGTCCTGGGTTTCCTTTATTTAGTTCATTAATTTCAACATAATTTTTTTGTCACCTACAATGATGATTAAGGCACCATTCTATAGTCCAAAATATGAAACAATAAATTAGACATGTCCCTTATTTTTAAGAACTAAAATAGTTCCAGTTCCCAAGGAACATGTGAAAATTTACCTAACACCTAAATCTACACTAATGTTTTAGTTCCTACTTCAGGGTTTATTTATTCCACAAATATTTTACTTATTTCTATATTAGACCACTTGGTGGTTCAGTTTGGGAAATATTGAACTCTGAAGTGCTGGGAAAAGCGGTAGAGATATAGCCATTAATGATACCCAGAAATTAGCTGGAAATTCAAATAGACATTTTAAGGGAAGGGAAGGTCTGGATATGAAAAAGAATGTGGCTACCTGGCAGAGGGAAAGGCTGAGAACTACACCCTGGGAACATCCAACATTTAAAGTGTACAAAGAAAAAAAGTGCGTTCAAAGATGACTGAGAAAGAGTGCCGATCACAGAAGGGAAATCACATGAGTACAGTTTTAAAATATCATCAGTACCCCCATTTAATGGCACACGGTCATTTTAACAATGCCCTCCACCCATCTCAGGCACATGGGGCTTCACCTCCCTCAAATTGGACCCCAGAGGTGGTCAGCCACTTCATCTAGAAGAGAGTTGGGCCTGTGTACTGACCTTTCTAATGGGGATGTGACCAAAGGTTGAGGATTCAGAAACAGGCCAAACAGACTCACCAGGCAACCGTGCATTAGGATGGAGGGCAGGGTTGGCTCTGTTCCAGGAGTGTGGATTTCAGTTGTTGGCTGCAAATGTGTGCCACTTCCCCATGGAATGTTACAGTTCTCCGACCTGCCTTCAACTCAGAACACAGGTCACAATTCACTGACGTTGCACAGTGCATTTCTGTGGATGTTTGGAAGCAGAAGCACAGAGTCACGGAATAGTTGTACAGGGTTTAAAAAGAATCACCAGAGTTCAGGCTTCTCATTTGACACAGGAGGAGGTTAAGTTTGAAGATTATTAATTTGGCCAGGGTTGCATAGCTGTTTAGCAGAGTGGTTAAGCAGAGCAGACTCAGTGTCTGAGAACCTTAATCCGTGTGCCTTGGGCAGGTCCCTTAAAGCCAGTTAACTCTTCTTTAAAGTGGAATAAGATTAATATCTATACCACGGGTTATTTATAATATGAATAAGATATGAAGGCAAAGCTCACAGCCAGCAACTAGCATAAGGTGGCGCAGATGACTCTCAAAGTCTTCTGACTCATAAATCAGAGCTCCTTCTCTGAGTCATGCTCCCTCCCTGTTATATAGAGAAGTTAGAAACAAACCCAGAGAGGCACTGCACATGGACAAACTCATCACTATAGCATGTGCGTTAGGATTTATTTCTTTAACAAATACGAGTTGGGCATCTATGTCTTGGGTGCTGATGTGCAAGACCTGGTCTTCTCCAGAAAAGATTGTGCCTTATGGTAGCCAGGGCGAGGTGGATTGGCATAGAGTAAAGAGGAACAGGGAGAGTCTAGAGGCAAGTAGATGAGATGGGAGGTTCTTGCCACAGTCCCGGCATGAGGCATCAAGTTCCTGAATGACCATGGTGAGAGTGGAAACTAAGGGAGAGGACAAAGTAATGAGGTAGGAGCATGAGACTTACCCTGACACATACTATAATTGTTGTAATATGTCTATGAAATCCTTGCTTTTTTGTGTGTTTGTGTGACAAGTAGTTTACTTGCAGAATTCCAAAATGAGGCCAGTTGGTACTCCACGCTCGAGGAAATATCACTTATTCCCAGTGCATAGAACAGAACAGGTCATGCATGTTAGATTTCTTGTCCAGGCTCTCATAATGGCGTAGGCCTACAGTTACTAGCGTGAGCTCCAGAAATGGAGTCTGTTTAGCCAGGTCTAAGACCATCTGGCTTTCTTGCCAAATTTACTGAGGGCATGATGGATCTGGTTTAGATGGTAACAAAGTGAGGAGAGCAGGACTGAGCAAATAGACAAATGTTTATCTTTTGCAGGAATGTGTGCTTGGCTCTAGGGGCTGCGGCTGTCCATTAAAATCCATGCTTGGTAAAGTCGCAGAAGGAAGGGGTTCAGACAACACCCTGCGTTCCTTGGCCCCTGCTGGATTAGTTCCACGTGCCAGAATTCCAGGCTAAACCATGGTCACACTGATGGCATCAGGCAGAAATGTCCACTGGTCCATTAAGACTCAACACATAAACACCCCCCACCCCAGTCACCCTGTCCCTATTATGGCCCTGCCTCTCCTTGCAGCCCCACTCTCTTCCTCAAGAAAGGGAGAATGGTTAGCAACTTTCAGAAACTAAAACAAACACCAAAGTTTGCCAACATTAAACTCTGCTTCACAGCTAAATGGACCATAAACTTTCAGGACCTGGAACAAAACTTCAATTCAACCCCCTCCTACAGGTGCTATGGGCACAAAGACTGCACAGTATATTTTGCCCTGGAAAACATTCTCAAATTATTTTTGTAAAAAAAAAGAAAAGAAAAGAAAGTTGCCTGGATGTAAGTTTCATCTTGTGCTTAGAAAAATAAGCCCAGAGGCAATTCAGCCTTCTTTCTCACCATTCTTACTTGCCTGCACACCCACGAGAAGGTCCCACCCCACTGGGAAGCCCCCAGTAAATGCTAGAGAAGTGGGATATCTTCTCTGAGGTTTTCAGGTGAGTATCCAGAGTAGGGCACACACAGACCATTCCTGCCAGCCTGCAATCCACCACCTTTTAAAAGGCCCACAGTCATGGCACAAACTACATAAGTGGAAAGCATGGGCCTGAGAGCCAGGGTCTAGGTTTTGGCTCAGGCTCGCCATCATTCCCAATGTGACTTTGGCATGTCACTTCACCTCTCAGCTCTCACATTTCTCATCCAAAAATCTCAAGGTTTGGACTAAGGTCCCTTCTGGTCCTAAAATTCTGTACAGGGTGGCATCACTAGAGGAAGCAGATTAATTATTTATTTAAACCAAGAGAGATTTGTGAATACAAGAGGTAGCTATTAATAATTATGCCTGGCAGCAACCAAGACTGTGCTGGGGAACCGGGACCCATGGCTACTGCAGTCCTCAGCACCCCCACCAGGGGCTGCCCAGAGAGCTCCACTGGCTCATTCACTTACTAAAACCTTTGCACTCTGGAGTCCAGTAAAAGGGGAACGTAGAACGTTCTCAGAGTGTCTGGTGACTTTCCTCCATTCTCCAGCTGCTTCTTACCCATACTCTTCCCTCTTCATACTAACACCCCACCCGGGCTCACCACATTCTAGGCTAACTTGGCAGCAAAGCAGAACAGTTAAGAGCCCAGTTCTGGTCTCTAACTGCATGGATTCAAATTATAGTTTCACAATGTACCACGTGATCTTGGGCAAGTTACTTAAACTCTCCAAAGTATAGGCTTTCAGATGTTTTTTAACTCCAATTTATAGTAAGAAATATATTTAACATAGTACTGTAGTGTGTGTGTGTGTGTGTGTTGTGTGTCCTATATATTGAAATAAAATTTAATTAAACAATACGTACTCTTGATCTGTTCTAAGCACTTACTATTTGATTCTGTTCTGTATAAATTTTTGTAAATGATAATCATGACCCACTGAATTGATTTCATGGTCTACTGATGGATTGAAAACCATAATTTGAAAAACTCTGCTCAAAGTTTACTTTCCTCATCTGAAAAAGAGAGCAATAATAGCATTATCTTTCTCATGGAGTTGTTATGAAGATGGGCTAAAAATGTTCATTATAAAATTATTTGGCTTGAAACATAATAAGTGCTCAGTGAATATTAGATATTGTAATTACTCAAGGCAGGACATGGCTAGGAAATAAATCTTGCTATGCCTCAAGTCCAAGAGGGATACTCCCAGCATTATAGATCTCATGAACCTGAATGAAATGGATTTTCCCAGGGGGCATGTATAACATCAAGCAGATCTGAGCTTAAGCTTCTGTCAGGCATGGATGCAGTTATGTAAGGATGTGATGCTTGGCACTGTGGCAGGGGCGTCTTACAACCATGAAGTGCTACACCCGAGGAAGGAATTGCAAAACGATGGAAAGGGACTGGGTCTTAATGGTATTTTGAGTTTCTGAACCAGTCCTGCAACTTCCACTTCAGTCTTTTTAAAAATTTAAATTGATAAAATCCTCTAATATTTTAACTTCATTTTTGAGCATTCCAGCTGGTCACTTCCCATGATATCCCTTCTCTCACCAGCAGGAAGCAGCCCCACATTTAAATTGCCCCTTGACTCTTCAGAATGAGCATCCTTTAAACCTCCACCGTGTAGTCCTGGTCTCCGAAACCATAAAGATAACCCCCAGTAGAAAATTCCCCTTTGCTTCCTACACCTTCTTTCTTTCAGTCATCTCCACAAGGCTCATAAGAATAAAAAGAACATCTCAGTCCTCTCATTAGCTGTGGCTAATGGTGCTACTGCGCTCCTTCAGGGGAAAGATGGGGACTCGAAGCCTCACCTCCACCCTTCAGTGGAAGTGTCACTGACTCCCTTGAATGCTGACAGCTAGTTGAACCTAAGCCACGATGAGGAGAAGCTCTGTTTCAAGATGCAGGGCTAGGCTCACCCTGGCCAACATTCAGTGGATAGAAGAGAAAACAACTTATAAATTCCTCAATGTTGCTTGGCTCAGAAGGTAATTTGCTTGCTGGCTGGCTGACTTTGCAACTACTTTTAGTTAAGGGTTCCAAGGGACTGGAAGGTAAATAACCAGCAAGGTGTCATAACACTGAGGATAGAGGAAAATGTGATTTCCACCCTCCTGTGCCCTTGGTGGCCATTTTCCAGCTCTGGGACAAGTTTACACATGATGATGAGTGGTATCTGAAGGCTGGTTCTGGCAGGGAAGGTGAGCGGATGACAACTGAGGACTTGAACCTTCCATCTGAATCATTGGTGATCCCTGTCACTGATTCCAGCCAGGAGAGTCCAAATCAAGTCTGTCCTTTCTTTCCCTTATGCTGTAAACTTTCCCCTCTTTTAGTCAAACTATGCCAGCTCAGTAATTCTATCAGCCACAAAAACCTCTCCAGTTTCCAAATAATTAAGACAGAGAGAACGAGTTCAATAAAATATGGTCAGATTAAAATAACCAATTCAGAATTGCAGAAGCAAAATTCAGGCTGAGTCTAAGATAAGTGCCTGGCCCAGGGCCCTGTGGACATATGGTTAGTATTAAGTTGTTTTTTAAAAGGTGTGCTTACTGGAGGAGATAATGCTAAGTGAAATAAGTCAAGCAGAGAAAGACAACTATCATATGATTTATCTCATCTATGGAACATAAGAACTAGGATGATCGGTAGGGGAAGAAAGGGATAAAGAAAGGGGGGGTAATCAGAAGGGGGAATGAAACATGAGAGACTATGGACTATGAGAAACAAACTGAGGACTTCAGAGGGTAGGGGGGTGGGGGAATGGGATAGACCGGTGATGGGTGGTAAGGAGGGCACGTATTGCATGGTGCACTGGGTGTTATACACAACTAATGAATCATCGAGCCTTACATCGGAAACCGGGGATGTACTGTATGGTGACTAACATAATATAATAAAAAATCATTTAAAAATAAAAAAATAAAAAAAAATAAAAGGTGTGCTTAAGGGTGCATTTGATAAATAAAGACAGGGGAAATGGAAACAAGTATTTGTCAAGGACCTGTTATCTATTAGGGACTACGTATACATTCTCTCATTTATTTCTTACAAAATACAGGTATCCTAGCTATTATCAGTCCCATTTTTGAAAAATGAAAATAAAAAATAACAGTCCCAAGATCGTAAAGCAAGTATATATCAGACTTAGGATTTAACACTTGGCTTCCCTGATGCAGGAGTTCATGGTCTTTCCACCACCTGCATTCCCCCTAAGGAAGAGTAGCTGGTGTGAAAGAAAGTAAAGAAGTGGGAAAAAGAGAAAGGGAAAAGAATCTAAAAACAGAGAAAAGAAAGAAGAGAGAATGGATAACACTAAGAAATGAGAAAGAGAAGGAATGCAAAGAAAAAGAGGGAAAGATGGTGATGAATGAGTGCTTGGGCTTTTTAGCCGAATTTGATGATTTGAAACTTGACATGTATAGTAAGTCCCTTTAGATTCCCTCAGAGAACCAAAGCTGCAGAGCTGTTCTTCCAAGTAGTCCAAGTACAAATACCTCCAGGGAACCTTTCAGCTACCTGAAGCAAGAGCTGGAAATGCAAACTATTTTCTTAATCAGTCATGATTCAAAAGAAAAAAAAAAAGTTCCATGCAGAGTTTCTAGTGGGACTGAGAGTGCGATCCCTATAGTTTATGGTTACAAAAAATGTAGCTAGTACTGGATCTTACTCCTTCTCTGGCCTTGGCCTTCCTGTGAGAGTTTTATTGCCATAAGCAGATGTTTAGTGTAAGGAACAGGAACTAGTCAAAAATGTGTTTACTGTCGGTGTTGATTACTAAGCAACTTCATCTCTAAGCTCCAAGCTCACCCGTGATTCTTGGCCTTGCAGTGCACATACCACACTAATGCTAGCTGTTAATAAGAGGGGACACTGTGGGAGTGAGGAAAGAGTATGGAAACTCTCTGCTTTTGGCACAATTTTTCTGTAAACCTAAAACTGCCCTAAAAAAGTAGGCTATTTAAAAAAATAAATAAAGGAAAAAATGAGTGAGTATAATCTGTGTCACTTTTGGGTGAAAGCAGTAATAGCCTATACATGATTTGCTATCCCCTCCTCTTTTCACTTAAGGGTGGATACTTGAAAATGAACCTCTCTCATTCTGGTTCCCTTATTGAGAATAGTCTAGAACATTTCCCCATCTTCCCACTGCCAATCTTTTGTGGACATAAACCCTGAGTGAGAAATAGCTGCTGTTGTTGCTTCTGTTCGAAGTAACTGAGATTTAGTGGTTGTTTGTTACTATGGGGTAAGGTAGCTTACTCTATCTAACATGGACAGGAATTCCAAGGAAGTCCTGGTGTAAGTCTCCAACACAAATGTTAAGCAGCGAGCAATCACACAATTTCTGGACAAAGAAACACACTTTTTATAAACAATTTTTAAATCTGTCACATTCTCTTCCCTGATTGTAATATGTACACCTTTATTTGGGGGGAAGGATATACCACTTGCTCAAGAACCATTTATAAATGCTGTCTTTTCCAGGAAAAATAAAAAATCATATGGTAATGTTAAAGAACCCAAGTAAATCAAATATTGTCTGTAGTAAGTAGGTATCCCTTTATCAAATTTTGCTGCATGCCTAGAATTTTTTCTTATGACAATTGTTTAATATGTTTGTTTCAGTTAAGCAATTAATTATTTTTTGGAATTTATTATGTTAACTAAAGTGTCAAGAAATGCTATTTTGAAGCAATAGAACTTAAATTTTAAAATAACCCCTGGTGGCGCCTGGTTGGCTCAGTCAGTTAAGTATCTGTCTTCAGCTGAGGTCATGATTTCAGGGTCCTGGGATCAAGCCCCTCATCAGGCTCCCTGCCCAGCAGGGAGTCTGCTTCTTCTTCTCCCTCTGCCTCTGCTCTGCTCTCTCTCTCTTTGTCAAATAAATACAATCTTAAAATAATAATAATAATAAATTAATTAATTAAATAAATAACCCCTGAAAGGAAAGGAAACTATCAATATAAACAAAACCAAATAAAGTTATAGAACCTTGGTGGACAACTTCGTCACACACACACACACACACACACACACACAAATCCATAACTGAAAGAAGGCAAAAAATCATCATCACTAAATTGTCTTGTCAAAGCTTATTTTTATCATGAAGGATGGAAAAACATTCAACATGCAAATGGAAGTGAAAAAAAGCTGAGTTAGCAATACTTATATCAAGCAAAATAGACTTTAAAACAAAGGCTGTAACAAGAGACAAAGATGGGCATTACATAATAATAAAGGGATCAATCCAACAAGAGGATATAATAATTATAAATATATAAGTACCCAACACTGGAGCACCTAAGTACATAAAGCAAGTATTAGTGGCTATAAAGAGAGAAATTGATGGTAATATAATAATAGTGGGGAACTTTGCCACCCCACTTACATCAATGGATAGGTTATCCAGGCAGAAAATCAATAAGGAAACAAGGTCTTTGAATGACACATTGGACCAGATGGACAGAACAACAGAATACACATTTTTTTTCAAGTGCACATGGAACATTCTCCAGAAAGATCACATTTTGGCCATAAAACAAGTCCCAATAAATTTAAGAAGATTGAAATCACACCGTGCATCTTTTCTGATCACAACAGCATGAATCTAGAAATCACAAGAAAAAAAAGGGGGGGACAAACACAAACATGTGGAGACTAAACAACATGGTACTAAACAACCTGTGGGTCAAAGAAATTAAAAAGTAAACAGAGACAAATGAAAATGAAAACACAATGGTCCAAAATTTGGGAGACACAGCAAAAGCAGCTCAAAGAGGGAAATATATAGTAATACTAGCCTACCTCAAGAAATAAGAAAAAGCTCAAATAACCTAACCTAACACCTAAAGGAGCTAGAAAAAGAAGAACAAAAACCAAGGTGAATAGAAGAAATGAAATAATAAAGATCAGAGCAGAAATAAATGACATAGAGACTAAAAAACAAAAAATGGAGAAAATCAATGAAAATCACATGAGCTGTTTTTTTTTTGGAAAGATAAACAAAATTGAAAAACCCTTAGCCAAACTCCTCAAGAAAAAAAAAGAGAAAAGTACCCAAATAAATAAAATCTGAAAAGAGAGAAGTAACACCTGACAACACAGAGGGTTATAAGAGAATACTATGACAAATTATACGCCAACAAATTGAACAACCTAGAAGAAATAGATAAATTCCTAGAAACACACAGTCTTCTAAAACGGAAGCAGGAAGAAATAGACAATTTGAACAGACTGATTAGAAGTAACAAAATTAGGGGCACCTGGGTGGCTCGTAAGTTAAGCATCTGACTCTTGATTTAGGCTCAGGTCATCATCTCAGGGTCATGAGATCAAGCCCCACTTCGGGCTCCAAGCCTAGCGGGGAGACTGCTTGATATTC
The DNA here is from genome assembly GCF_017311325.1 of Ursus maritimus. Lineage (NCBI taxonomy): Eukaryota > Metazoa > Chordata > Mammalia > Carnivora > Ursidae > Ursus > Ursus maritimus. Next base: position 5,638,294 of record NW_024426119.1, on the reverse strand, counting down.
TCTCTCTCCCTCTACCTCTGCCCCTCCCCCCACTCGCATGCACACACTGTCTCTCAAATAAATAAATCTTAAAAAAGAAGGAACAAAATTGAATTGGTATCAAAAAGCTCCCCAAAAATAAAAGTCCGGGACCAAATGGATTCACAGGGGAATTCTACCTGACATTTAAAGACGAGCTGATACCTATTCTCCTCAAACTATTCCAAAAAATAGCAGAGGAAGGAAAGCTTCCAAATACATTCTATGAGGCCAGCATTACCATGATACCAAAACTAGACAAAGGCACCACAAATAAAAAAACTACAGACTAGTATCTCCAATGAACCTAAATGTAAAAATCACCAACAAAATATTAACAAACTGCATACAACAGTACATTAAAAAGATCACTTACCATGATCAGAGGATGCAAGGATGCTTCAATATTCACAAATCAATCAACATCATGTAACACATCAATAAAATGGTGAATAAAAATCATATCATTTCAATAGAGGCAGAAAAAGAGCTTGCCAAGATTCAACACTCATTCGTGCTAAGAACTCTCAACAAAGTGGTTTAGAAGGAACATATTCCAACATAATAAAGTCCATATATTAAAAACCCATGGCTAGCATCACACTCAAAGGTGAAAAACAGAGCTTTTCCACTAAGGGCAGGAACAAGACAAAGGGGTTCCCTTTTGCCACATTTATTCGACATAGTACTGGAAGTCCTAGCCCCTGAACTCAGACAAGAAAAAGAAATAAGAGCCATCCATGTTGGTAAAGAAGAAGTTGAACTGTCACTATTTACAGATAACATGATACAATACATAGAAAATAATAAAGACTCCACCAAAAAAACTAGTAGAAGTAATAAACAGATTCAGTAAATTGTTAGGATACAAAATTAATACCCAGAAATTTATAGCATTTCTATACACTAATACTGAAGTAGCAGAAAGAGAAATCTTAAAAACAGCACCATTTGCAATTGCACCAAAAAGAATGAAATACCTAGCAATAAACTTAAGAGGTAAAAGACCTGTACTCTGAAAATGATAAAACACTGATAAAAGAAATTGAAGATGACACAAATTGAGTGATACTGTTAAAATGCCCATACTACCCAAAGCAATTTACAGATTCAATGCAATCCCTATCAAAATGCCAACAGCATTTTTCGCAGAACTAGAACAAATCATTTTTAAAATTTTTATGGAACCTCAGAAGATCCCAAATAGTAAAAGCAATCCTGAGAAAGAACAAAGCTGGAAGTATCACAATACCAGATTTCAAGATACACTGCAAAGCTGAAGTAATCAAAACAATATGGCACTTGCACAAAAACAGACACATAGATCAATGGAACAGAATAGAAAGCCCAGAAATAAACCCATGATTATATGGTCAATTGATCTAAGACAAAGGAGGCAAAAAGCTACAGTGGGGAAAAGACAGCCTCTTCAAAATGGTGCTGGGAAAACTGGACAGCTACATATAAAAGAATGAAATTAGACCACACCATAAGAAAAATAAAGTCAAAATGGATTAAAGACCTAAATATGAGACCTGAAACCATAAAATTCCTGGAAGAGAACACAGGCAGTAAGCTGTCTGACATCAACCATAGCAACATTTTTCTAGATATGTTTCCTGAGGCAAAGGAAACAAAAGCAAAAATAAACTATTGGGACTGTATGAAAATAAAAGGCTTTTGCACAATGAAGGTAACTTTCAACAAAACAAAAAGACAACCTACTGAATGGGAGAAGATATTTGTAGATGAGGGGTTAATATCCAAAATATATAAAGAACTTGCACAACTCAACACCAAAAACAAACAATACTAATTTAAAAAATGGTAAGAGGAACTGAATAGACATTTTTTCCAAAGAAGACATACAGATGACCAATGGACAGACACATGAAAAGATGCGCAACATCAATCATCATCAGGGAAATGCAAATCAGAACCACAATGAGATAATTATTAAGATGATTATCTTAACTCCAGTTAGAATGGCTAAAATCAAAATGATGAGAAATAACAAGTATTGGTGAGGATGTGGGGAAAGAGGAACCTCCATGTACCGTTGGTGGGGATGTAAATTGGTACAGCCACTGTGGAAAACAGTATGGAGGTTTCTCAAAAAATTAAAAATAGAAATACCATATGTTCCAATAATTCCACTGTTGGGTGTTTTCTCAAAGAAAACACTTGCACAAAAAACACTAACTCAAAAAGATATATGCACCTCCATGTTTACTGCAGCATTATTTATAAGCCAAGATATGGAAGCAACCTAATTTTCTATCAATAGACAAATGGATGAGGAAAATGGAGTATTGTGCAACCATAAAAACGGATGAGATTGTGCCATTTGAGACAACACAGCTAGACCTAGAGGTATTATGCTAAGTGAGATAAGTCAGACTAAGAAAGACAAATGCCATATGACTCCACTCATAAGCAGAATCTAAAAAAACGAAAAATAAACAAATGGATAAGCAAAAAGCAGAATCAGATCTATAAATACAGAGAACAAACTGAAGGTTGCCAGGAGGGTGGGGTAGGAGGATGGGCAAAATGGGTGAAGACGAGAGGGAGACACAAGCTTCCAGTCAGGGAATAAATAAATCACATCATTAAAAGGCACAACATAGGAGTAGAGTCAATGATACTGTAATAGTGATGTAACAGGACAGATGGCAGCTATACTTGTGGCGAACACAGCATAATATGTAAACTTGTCAAATGATTAAGTTGTACACCTAAAACTAGTGTAACATTGTGTGTCAGCTATACTCCAATTAAAAAAAAAATTTTTATCACATCCAAAAATTTCCCCCTGACCCTTTGCAGTCCATCTCTCCTTCTGCCTCTTTTTTTTTTTTTAAAGATTTTATTTATTTATTCGACAGAGCTAGAGACAGCCAGCAAGAGAGGGAACACAAGCAGGGGGAGTGGGAGAGGAAGAAGCAGGCTCATAGCGGAGGAGCCTGATGTGGGGCTCGATCCCGTAACGCCGGGATCACGCCCTGAGCTGAAGGCAGACGCTTTAACCACTGTGCTACCCAGGCACCCCTCTTCTTCTGCCTCTATACCCTGGCAACTACTGCTCTGTGTTCTGTCACTGTATGTTACTTTACATCTCTAGCATTCCACATAGATGGAATCATACAGCGTGTTATTCTTCATTGTTTGTTTAGCTGCTTTAGCTCAGCATAATGATTCGGAGATTCATCCACGTTGTGTGTAGTAATAATTTATGTCTTTTTGTTGCTAAGTAGTATTTCATTGCACTTACATTTGCTTATCCATTCACATCCCTGCTCAGTGGGGTCGATGGACATTTGGATTATTTTCAGTGGGTATTTCAAATAAAACTGCTATGAACATTCATGTATAAGTCTTTGGGTAGACACACACTATCGGAGTCTTTTTTGTAACATCACTGTTACATGGTTATATTCTGAATTCGCACAAACACAAATGGATTAATGATTTAAATGAAGTTAAAAGATAGGAAAGTAACAGATACTATAATTCAGAATTGTTTTGCAAAATAAACTAGTGAATAAGATTTGGTAAATAGAAGAATGCGCTGTTAATAAAATTAAGCTATGAGGGTGATAATTTAGGCAAGCATTCAAACAAGAAAATTACAAGCAGGAAAAATGACAATGCATTTGCAGACATTAAATTTTAGTAGACTTGTGATACATTTGTCCCATTTGCATGTTTAGTCATGAGTCTCAAATAGTGGACATGAAAGCATCAAAGTGTTTATTACATTTTTCAAAAAGAACAACAAGTTCTCCACAAAGTCAGTGGAGTTTTCCAATAAAAAAATGCAAAAACAAATGCTCTCCATTTCAAAACTGATTAACTTACTAAAGTCATGAAAGAGAATAAAACTACAAGATATATGTTTCACAGTTGCACACCTCATAGCTAAAAAAATAGAATCGACACTATCAGTAAGGAATATATAAAGCCAGTCACGAAGATAATGGCTTTATTATGTTCAGAAATAAATCAGAATGAACTATTAAAAAATTGCTTTTGCAAATGACTCTATTACATGTTGCCTAGTATCCATGTCATACATTGTAGAAAAACAATTCCTGGCATCTATTAGAAGTATATAAAAACACAGATGTGATAATTACCAGTCAACACTTCGCATTATATGGTGTTCTAATGCGAGGGAGAAGTGCCTGACAGATTTCTGTATTTTTAATCATCAAAAACCCAGGCTATAGAATTAGAAATTTTTCACTTAATTGACCCTTTTTTAAAAGATTTTATTTATTTATTTTTGCCAGAGAGAGAGAGCGCGCACGCACGCAGATGTACAAGTTGGAGGAGGGGCAAAGGGAGAAGCAGACCCCACTGAGCAGGGAGCCTGATGCAGGGCTCGATCCCAAAACCTTGGGATCATGACCTGAGCCAAAGGCAGATGCTTAATGGACTGAGCCACCCAGGCGCCCTTAATTTTTTTGTTTTGTTTGTTTTATGTGATTTATATACATGTGTGTATGAAAGGATATATCTTCTTGAAGAAAAGGAGTGGCTCCTGAATGACTGCTGCATGTTGTGTATTCACAGATAATAATCACTGGCCAAAAATCTCCTGATCTTAATTTAGCGTTGATGGAAATAGTGAGACTATTCAATACTTTCAGCTGTCGGGCACTGAATGTACTTATTTTGAGAGCACTGTTCAAAGAAACGAATGCCAGATTTAAACATTGCCTTTCCACACTTAAATATTCTAATGTTGAGGGGAGAAATCCTCAGACACATTTTTTAAATGAGGAATGAGATAAAAATATAGTCTCATGACCACAATACCAGTGAAGACTAATACCAATTTCAGGGGATCTATCCATAGAAGTAACATATCTCGGTAACATACTAGGTATCGTGAACCCTCTAAATCTATGTTTCAGAGCCAAGGTGTCAAGATCCTACTGAAGATAAGTAGTTGGGATTTCTTAAGAGGGCTGACCATGAGGGCAAGGACTTGATTGTCCAGTGACTTTCCCAGAGTCTGAAGAATTCCTCACCCTTCAGAAAGCATAGTCAGTGGCTTGCCTAGACCTTTTAAACTCCACTTCTAAATGCTGAAACAGATGGTGGCACCTTCCAGGGCAGTGAATCCATTGCCATTCCCCAGGCTGAATCATTCCAGCTTCCAGCTTTGAAGAGCGATATCCTTAGCAATCTGTAATCTAAGGAAGCTCTGGCCCCTACAGTGAGAAATAGACCCGTAAGACTCATGTGAGAACATCTGGAAGACCCAAAACTTAAGATATATATATATACCCTTGAGCTGGGCAAAAATGCCTTGGTAAAATTTATAAAATAAATTATTTTCAATAAAATATTAGGTATGTTATTTTACTTTTATTTTTCGCAGATGTTCATATTTTTAAATTCACGTAAGGTTGGTAGTTTATTAATGTACTAAATGTTTATGCGTCAGAGATGCTGAGGATTTGGAAAGCAAGGAGGTATTCCAGTGTTGGCGGCTGTTGGGACGCTAAAGGAGATTGATCTGAGATGCTTTAATGAGTAAAAAGAATGTGAACTACAGTACTTTCCAATCAGAATGTCTGCTCATGGTAGCGCTACTTGATGGGTGACTGTCTCGGGTACCGGGTTTGCTGATATTTGGTAGGGGTGCGATTTCCTGTTACTCCATAGAATAGATGACCTTGGACTGGATCTACCAGAGTGTACACCTTTCTCTTACCTGGGCAAACACAGATGAGCCCATTTTTGCCACTTAAGCCCATAAACCTTCCTAGTAACTCACCGAAGTCAACTAAGTTCAGGTGTTTCTTTTGTTATGAAAGCGGTGGCCAGAAAATGCAAAACTCTTTGAGTCATTCAGCCCAGCTATTTCCTTCGGAATCCAACACTGAGCCAAGTGGTTTTTATTTTGTCTTCTCAAACTAGGTAATGCTCGCTTGTAGCAGACTCTTGGATAAGTTTAGGCAGCCAGGAGCACACCCCACTTGAGGGAGGAGCGGAGTTTTCAGACCGGATTTAAAACCACTTACCAGGCTTATGTAAGTAAGGGCATCAGCAGGAGCCTGGCATGAGTAGGGTGGCAGGCATTTAGGAAAAGCAGCACCAACAACAAAATAAGAGGAAGCCATGGAAGAAAATAAACAAGGGGCAGCAGCGGGCACCAAATAGAGTAAAAGAAGATTGTTTTCTGAAAGAATTTATAGACATCTTTTTTTTGAAGGTGGGGGGAAGGGTAGGGAGAAGAGGAAGAGAAAAAAGGGCAATTTCCTCTTTTTTGTCTTGGCTCAGTCACATGGCTATCACGTGGGACCAATCCAACCCTGGGTGTCGATTGCTTCCTTCCTTCATTTTTGCTTTCATTTTCTTCTGCTCAGCTTGGGGCCCTTTCCTGGTGTTGGTGTTCAGTGAGGTACAGAGGAACCAAAGTCTCCACTCTTAGCTTTCCTTGATAAGTTGTAAAGAGAAAGGACTTGGGGATGAAGGACCTCTTGAACTTAAGAGCTTCTCTGCCAGCTCCGTGTCAAGCCACAGGGCCCCAGATGCGGGGCTTTATATAAGAGGAAGCTCCAAATCCTTCCTGAAGACATTCGTTATTGTGATCACCTTGTAAACAAAGCACTTTCTAAATATCAGATACTTTTTAATGTCCCCCTGGGGCACCTGGGCGGCTCAGTCAGTTGAGCGTCCGACTCTTGATTTTGGTTCAGGTCATGATCTCAGGGTCGTGGGATCAGGCCCTTTGTGGGGCTCCACACTCAGCGGAGAGTCTGCTTAAGATTCTCTCCCTCTTCTCTCTGCCCCTCCCCCTGCTTGCTCTCTCTCTTAAATAAATTAATTAATTAAAAAATAATAACTTCCCCTGTTTGGAGGCTATAAGAATGCCATAGGAGCCCACTAGTTTCCTAGATTCTGAAAAAAACAGAAACAGAGGAAAGCATCTGACCCTTAGTTCTTACGTCTAAGCAATTCACTCAATGTAGTGTCTTCCTTCCCGGAAATCTCTAAAAACAAACCACTGTGAGAAAGACTGTGTGGATATGGCAGAAGGCTGGTGTTTTCTCCAGCTCTTTATTCTCAGCAATATCCTTTTGAGCACTATTTTCTCTGACAAAGAGTAACAGAGTGGGAGATGATTTTGTTGAGGGAGGCAATGCAGTGAATCTCTTTTCGAAACAGGTCCTTTGCTGTTGTAAGTCAAAACTTTGTCACTAAGTGTTCGGCACATGTGCGCTCTGATATAGCTATGAAAGATTCTGATTCCAAATTCTCTGGCATCCAGGTCAAAACATTGGCTTTGAAGCAGAAATCCTGGCAGGAAGGAACAAAGGTTGATTTTCAAAGTCAAAAAGTTCAAAGTTTTATTTGGTCAGGATTTTTCAAGATAGAAAGTGTAAGAATTAAAAAGAAAAGGCCTCTCTTTCAAACTGGCCAGCAGAGGGAGTATATTCACTCTGCACCCACTCAGCAAGCATTTCTGGAGCTGCCTGAAGAAGGCCTGGAAGCTTTGTACCCCCCGCCCCCATACCTTGCCCTACACATCTCTTCCATTTGGCCATTTCTGAGTTTTATCCTTTATAAGAAACCAGGCATAGCAAGTAAACTATTCCTAAGTCTAGGAATTCCTAAGCCATTCTAGCAAATTGTCAAACCCGAAGAGGGGATCGTGTGAACTCCTGATTCACAGCTGATTGGTCAGAAGTACAGAAGGCCTGGGACTTGAAATTGGTGTCTGAGGTGGGGGCAGCCTTGTGAGACTAAGTTCTTAACCTGTGGGGTCTGCACTAACTCTGAGTACTTACTGTCAAAATTGAATTGTAGGTTACCCAATTGGTTTTCCGATCGGAGAAGAATGGGTTTGCATGGGGGGGGGAACCCCACATATTTAGTGTCAGAAGTATTGTGGTGTTGGAAAAGAGTCCACAGAAGAACACACTTGTTTTGCACCTGTAGATAAGAACGAGGAAGTCTATAGATGAGGCCTGTCTTTAAGAATGAATGGATTTGTGCCAACAGAAAAGGGACCAGATTTGGAAAGCCACGGAGGCATCTGGGAGTTTGTCACACTGAGAAAGAGTAAGTGGGGTGGGATCCCAGAATTGTGTGCCATGAAAGCCCCGTGGAAAAAGACAGAAGAATCTGAGAAGGAAAGTGGGACTAGAGCATGACAGACATCGAATGCCATGTGAGGGGGCAGATCAGTAAAGAGAGGAAGGACATGAAGCCTGAGATTCAGGAAACTCATCCTGACTAGCATGAGGAAAACCTGGAGAGTGGCCATTTAGGAAACCATTACACTAGTCTAGGCCAATTTTTTTTTTTTTAATGGTGAGGACCTGAACTAATAGTTACAGGATTGAACATGAGGAAGTAGGTCAGAAGACTTAAATGAGTTAAGATCAGATGGTACCTTAGTGACCAGTTAGATGTGGGAGTGAGGAGAGAGGAGGAGTCCAGTGTGGTTCATTCAAACTTGAATCCTAGGTTAGCGGTGCTGTTCACGGAGAGGCTGTGAGCATGAGTTGGGCATATCAAGACTGAGGTGTTAGTGGTATGTGTAGGAACAGATGTTTCAAGATCCGGACTAGGATTTAGATCTGAAAGACATTTGAATACGAAGGCCCTACAGGCAGGTGAAATGAACCAGAGGGCCCAGGAGAGAGCAGGTAGCAATCCTAACTTCAGATATTTGAAAACTGGTGCATAATGATTTTCTTAGTCATTGAAAGAAGCTTGATGGGGGGGTCTCAGAGAAAGTTCAGACAAAATGGCCAAAGAGAACTCTGCCCTGAGTTTTTCAATCCTCACTCCCCAGCTATGAGTATAAGGGACAGTTTGACGGTCAGTATACACCTTGAACCACGCAGGCCCCAAATTAGATCACCAGGTACATTTTTGAAACAATCGTGCCTGTTCTCTTAGTCCCCTTTTCCTTACTAGGACGGCCCTGGGCCAGAATCTATCAGCTACTTGGAACTCTTCTTTGGCTGTTTGGACTTCCAGTGGCCCCTCAGCCAGGAGAGGCTATTTTTCTTGTCTTCCAAATCCCCTGTGGAAAAGAGAGGGTTCCTTTCCGGGCAGGTCTGTCTGAGCCTACATCAAGAGAAACAACTCCTAAATCTCAGGTCCTCTGATTTTCTAAACCAGGCCAACATTATATTGAAACCAGAAATAGCAATCCCTCTTTTTACAGAATGTACTTTCTAGGGGAAATGGAGGGAACCCAAAAGGTTTACCCTTCATTTTGACCCTGTCTGGTCTGCAGGACAGGGTCTCCCTGAAAGATTGATTCTTAACCTCACAGCCCAGTCAATCAACATGCAGGAAAAGCTTGCCCGGTCTCAGAGCATGCAGTGGCCTAAGCCTTGGGCTGAAGGATATGGTATGCACTTTCTATTTCTGGAATCACAGTGCTCGTTTACAAAAGACCTCCTGGGAGAATGTCTTTAAAGGCACATCTCTACCCATGAGGTTTTGTCTCCTGACTTTGCTGACGTTTATGTTATGTCCCAGCGGGAGTGGCCCTTGGACTAATGATGTGGGCCCACATTATGGAAGAAGCCAGCTCAGGATAACCGTAATGAGTACCCAGCAGACGTGGCTACTGGCCCTGGGTGAGAAAGTATTCCTGATCTGTCAGAATAATGATTTCGGCGTGTTCTCGGCAGGTTCTCAGTGTGATCCCGCGAGGGCACCCCATCCCTCTGTACAATATGTTGTACTTGGAGTCCTTCCCCGTTTCAATTTCAGTATCAGTCAGAGAGAAATACCAAAACAGCATTCCTTCATGTAGATAACCAGTAGGCAGCTGGCTACTCCTAGCTGGTAATATAACTCCACCAGTGTATTCTGGCAGCTGGATTTACTTAAGAAAGAAGTCAGACATTCCCCTGCTCAGAAACAGAGCTGCTAAACATTACTCCAGTAGTCTCCTTTGCTGTCTGCAAAGTAAAATCCTTGAGGAAAAATAGCAATAAGGGGGGACCTACCTGTCTTTGATTCAGCCTGAACACATCTCAGATCCACCACTTACCAGGTGTGGCCTTATTCATTCATCGATTCATTGAAGAAATATTTATGGAGTGCATCGCACCTGGCAGGCACACTTCTTAAGTTAGCTGATCTTGCTAAGCCTTGGTTTCTTCATCTGAAAAACAGCCCTAGTAATATGTACCTCCCAGGGCTATGTGAGGAAACTGTGAGATAGCGTGTGTAAATCACGTAGCACAGAGCTCAGACAAAAGAAGTCCTCAATTAACGACTGCCATAGGAATTATTCCCTTTACTCCAGCGTCTGCTAACTTGCAGCCCAGTGAGGCACTCCTGCCAATGCCAGCACCACTTACTCAGCTCTCATCTGGTGCAGGGCTCACTTTTTTTTTTTTTAAGATTTATTTGTTTGTTTGAGAAAGAGAGAGAGGGGGAGACAGCATCAGCAGGGGGACGGGCAGAGGGACAGGAAGAGAGTCTCAAGCCAACTCCACACAGCACTGAGCCCAACACAGGGCTCAGTCTCACGACCCTGAGATCACAACCTGAGCTGAAACCAAGAGAAGGGTGCTTAACTGACTGAGCCACCCAGGCACCCCCAGAAATCACCATTTTATTCCTTCTCCCACTGACTTGTGGTTACCCACACTAAGGAGCAGTGTCAGTAATGGCAGAAGTTGCAGTCTGTGCCCTGGCTTCAGAGCTCACCTTTGCTATCAGGAGCCCAACATGCCCTTCCTATCCTCTCTACTGTCAGCACCACATTAATCTGATAAAACTAAATATAGATGTGTGTGTGTGTGTGTGTGTGTGTGTGTGTGTGTGTGTGTGTTTTCCTGACCCAAATTTGAATAGATTTCCAAGTGATGGGCCAGGAAAATGAGAGTTTGGACACAGCCATTTGGTAAGGAGGAGCATCAATTAGTAGAATTAATACAGATGCTCAGTTAGGCTTTATCAGTCTGTAGCTTTGCCCCCATGTCTTCTCGAAATATTCTCCAGTTCATCTAGGGTTGTATCATTCTGGGGAAGCAGGAAGAGCAGATGAGGTTGATCTGGATGGGGTGGCAGTGATGATGCCTTTGAAACCAAGGGAAGGCCAGACATCGCACCAATCAAGACTAGCCTTCCTTATAAACTTCACCAGTCTCCCCAGTGGGGTCAGTTGACTTCTGCTTCAGAGCATAGGTCTGCCTAAAGTCTCGGATGAAATATCGCCCCTAATGAGAGGACTTCAGAGCTCTGGTTCAGGGGTTCCACTGTGAATATCACATGTGTTATAAATTTCGTTTTGCCTTTTTATTCATTTAGCAAATATTTATTAAGTTCTTACTAAGCACTAGGCACTGGGTTTACTACGACAGTTCTAATTCTCTGCCCCACTCCTTAGACACCTGACGCATGTACCTGGGTCTTACTTCCCCATGACTGATGTCTGCCTTCGTTTCTTTCCAGACTTCTCAAAGACTTACTTTCACCTACCCCTTCGCACTGTGAACCACAGTCTGGCTGGGACTCAGGTCACATCTGTGAGACCTCTCTTGACACCACCAACTGGACCACAGTGTTCTCTGTTTCTCCTTGCACGCAGGCTCCCCATTCTAACCCTCATCCCATCTGTAGGGATACCACTAGCTGCCCTTTGTATGCCCCACATGTGATCGCCTAGACAGAGAACTTGCATGTAGTAAGTCCTCTCAATGAATGTTATTTCTTTAGATCTCCCACTAGAAAAGTAACCCACAGGGAAACAGGAACTTGCCTGACACTCATGTGTCCCTACCACCTAGGTCTATGCTTAGCACACAGTGGGCACTGAGAAAAATGTATGTTGGATGAATGAATCACTGAAGATTTATTCGAGCCTTTTTTTACTTTAAGAAAATATGGGAATGTAACCCCTTGAAATTCCATGATCATGTTGAACAGGAAGGAGCAACTTTTGCTCAGATACCCATTTTTATTTTAGGTACCCCTGAAAGACAGGGGTATGCCCCAGAAAGTGGAAGTTCATCCTATTCCAGATGAACTACAGGAATGAGTGCTGTCCCACCTTTCTCGGGGGAAAGACAACCCCGGAAATATGTTTTCCTGTGGGGTTAACCAGAGAAAGGAGGAGTATGTGCCATAATGTGGACCATTTCAAGCAGAGTCTTGCTCTCCTCTGCTTTTTACCACTGCCAAATGTGTACAGAAATTACAGGTAGTAATTTCCTTTACCCAGAAACTACGGTTTGAAATATATTCTACAGAACATTCCTCTTCATCTCTTTTCTCCCTGTCAACTGTCAGAAAGTTCTTTGACAATGAGAAGCCATGCATAATAACTTAGTGGAAGCTTAGAGGAATAGAACTCATTTATTGAAGGGCGCCTGGGTGGCACAGTGGTTAAGCATCTGCCTTCGGCTCAGGGCGTGATCCCGGCGTTATGGGATCAAGCCCCACATCAGGCTCTTCTGCTATGAGCCTGCTTCTCCCTCTCCCAGTCCCCCTGCCTGTGTTCCCTCTCTCGCTGGCTGTCTCTATCTCTGTCGAATAGATAAAATCTTTAAAAAAAAAAAAAACTCATTTATTGATGCACCATTTTGATTATTTTGAAGATATTTAAAGAACAGCTAAAATGTGCAAGATATTTCTCTGAAGACTTAATAGGGAGTTGGGAAGCATTCCAAGATAATAGGGGGAAATGGAGTAGACTGTTTTTGCAGATAAGCCTAAGTCTCCTCTATCCATATGTAATTCCCAGTTCACTGTCTTCTCAGACTCATCAGACAACATCCTGCCACTGAGCGCATGCACAGAGCAGGCTTTGCTACCCGTCTGCCTCAGGTATGGGTTGGCCACAGGTGCATGGGAAAACATATGATGTCAAGATAATGCTGAGTTGCCATAATATTCACAAATCAGATATGTGTGTTGGTATTAGTGGGGAGGACATTAAGAAAATAAATCAAAGAGGGACACCTCGATGGCTCAGTCGTTTAAGTGTCTGCTTTTGGCTCAGATTGTGATCCCAAAGTCCTGGGATCGAGTCCCTCATCGAGCTCCTTGCTCAGCAGGAGCCTGCTTCTCCCCCCCCCCCAGCTGCTCCCCCTGCTTGTGCTCTAGCTCTGTCTCTCTGACTATGAAATAAATAAAATCTTTAAAAAAGAAAGAAAGAAAGAAAATAAAGAGAATAGAGTTTATTATGTGCCAGGCATGGTGCTAGGTGCTTTATATATGATAGTCTGAAATTATTTGCATAATAATCATATGAAGTTGGAATTATTATTTTAGACATTGAGAAATTTAAAAGGTTTCAGAAAAAGTAATCTGCTTACTAACCCACAGTATTTGAGCTGCATTCCTTTCCCCAAAGTGTGATTTTCTGTACTAGTAAATAATAACTACTTCCACTGTACTACCCTAGCTCTTTGTCTATAACCCTATGATAGTAGGTGTAAATTCCATTTTAATTGTTTATATATCCATGTCCCCAGCCAGGCTTGTCCCCCTTTCTTGCTTTATTTTTCTTCACAGGGTTGTATCAGTCAGGTTTCAACCAGAGAAGCAGGAGCAGTAGCAGATAATAGGAAGAGGTTCACTGCAAGGAACTGGCTTGTGCAATCTTGGGGGTGCCTGAATAAGTCCAGTATCCATAGGACAGGCTGACAGGAAGGATGTGGGCTAAAGCCACAGTCCACAAATTGATTTCTTATTCTCTCAAGGGAGCCTCAGCCCTCCTCTTAAGGCATTTCAACTGATTGAATCAGGCCCACCCAGATTCTCTAGAATTGCCCTAGAGGTAATCTCTCTTAAAGTCAACAGATTACAGACTTCAATTGTATCTATAAAATACCTGCACAACAACATCCACATTAGTGTTTAATTTGATAAATTGGGGGCTATACAGTCTATCCAGTTCCACACATCAAAAAGACTATTACAACCTGACATATTCTACTTACTTATTATTTATTGTCTCTCTTTCCTCACTGGAATATGAACTCCATGAGGACATCAAATTTTGCAGTTCTGTTTACTGCTGTATTTTTCAGCACCTAGAACACTGTCTGGTGCTTGGTAAGTAGACAAAATATTTGTACGAACAAACGAATGAATGAATGAGTGACTTTCTTGCAGGAAAGAGCTTCTCCTCTCCATATGGTCTCTCCAGCAACCGGCATAGTTCCCAGAACTATGGTCATAATAGTTTTGAGCAGAGCAAGTTGTCATAATTGTTTTGAATTAAATTACAAGAGAAAACCAGCTGGCGATACACATTGTTTCTTTGCCTAAAGAATCCCACAATTTGTGTGAACTGGTATTGTGGTAAGGTTGGGCATGGAAGGCCAGAAGAGAGTGTCCACACCTTATGTCCCCAAGGTGCAGACAGCTGGGTGTCAACACCATCACATCCCTGTGGGACTGTAGGAACTGAAGGTAGGAGGAGTTGCAGTCATGATCGGCAGTCATGCTTGGAGTGATTTCAGCAATAACCCCCTATGGCACTGGCTGAAAGGAAGTAGGAAAGGTCAGAGAGTATATCACTTCTGGATGCTTCTGCTTCTGGATGAAAGCTCCCTATTTCTGGGTGACCATCTGACAGGACAGTCACTGCTTCAGTTTCTGTGGCCTCTGGACAGTTGTCTTTAAGGGAAAAGGGCATCTGATACCATTGGGTTGTTTCTTTTGGAAGCCCACGGCTGTGAGACTCCTTTCCTAACCACGGTGGGGTATTTTTATTTACAGCTGGGATGATAATTATATGTATCACTCTTTTAATATGGATCACAACTCCTCCTTTTTACTCTTAAAGAAGAGAAAGTTTTCCTACCAAATCTGTTATTACCAAGTGGTATTTTCTTCTTCCCGATATACACTAGACCTGCCAGTCTGCCAACTCAGCAGATGCATGTGAATATGCACGTGCCACACACACACACACATGCACACACACAGACACACACACACACTTACAGGCAATAGTAGAAAAGTAAACAAGAACAGAGATGGAAACATGGGAATGACCAAGAAATAGTATACTTAGAGTAGTTATATAATGCACGTTCTGGTGTGTTCTGGACTATAAGGAAAATACAGTCAGAAAGTTACAAAGTAAGTTGACTGAAATATTTGTAGCCTTGAGACTATGAATTTGGCACTAAAAGAGGCAATCAATATAAGATGGGTTCAGTGGACTAGAGAAGCAGTAAACTGAAATACCAGACCATAGGGTATTGAATGGTTATGAATTTATGCTTATGGTTATGGTTATAGGTTATGAACTGCCCACCTTATAAAACTCTATGAAGGAATGGGAACCAGAATCAGAACTCTGAGTGAAGACATGGTTAGTACCTTACACAGTAGTCACAAAAGAAAAGCTTGCTGAAGGCTAAGTCATAAAATTCCTGTTAGAACACGTACAGATAGACTTCAAAAAGATACCACCTTGGGACTGAATGACTTGAATGTGGCTCAGATGATGCCTTTGAAGAACTGTAGAAATCTGAGCTGTCACCACTACCACCACCACCACCACCGTAATTTCGTAATTCTTTCTCCGACTACTTTGCTAAGTGGAATTGGCAGCAATCAAATGCTCACAAGGACCATTGTTCCACCACCCCCACCTCCTGCAACCGAAATGTGATTACCCAACATTATTCTTTAAAATCTAGAGAAACACTTTAGTGAAGCACTGAACCAATTAACAATGAGTGTTTAGACTTTGCCCAAAGACATTTAGGAATAGAATACTAATTAGGCTGAACCTTGAGACTCAATGATCAGTAGAGACTGGTCTCTGGACATGTTCCAGAGACATTATCTGTTAATATTATTGAATTAATTTAAATATAAACTAAAAGTAAAAACAACTGGAAAGTAAGCATTAATGGAGGATGGCAGTAATACAAATAATTTTAAAAAATCATTTATATGGGACTTTGCTGTGTGTCCATGGATTCCATGGACCTGAGTGTTTCTAAATTATAAACAATTCTCTGTGTCAAAGCAGATCACACAGCCAAGCATATCTGAAGGGAAGTGAATATGGAGGAGGAGATTATTTATTTATCTATCCCCTACCTTGTTGCCAAAATGATTCAAAAAATTTATATAAATGCATACAGTGGAATAAGACAAAATAAATTTAAAACAACTATGAAAATAAAAGAAAGGGAAAATAAGGTGAGGCAAATAAGAGAGAGCCACAAATGATGTTAATATCCAAAAATGAGATCCCTAGATGCTAGATGACATAGGAGGATAAGAACGCTCTCTAGCTTTCTCCCCCTTTCTCCTACCATTATCCATTCCCTCCATCACTCTTAAACGCCTGTGGATAATGGCATAAAGACGCAGCATCAAGATTGTATCTCTAACCTACCCAATTCTCACTTCTGTCTTGGGAGAAGGGATGGAAATTAAGTGGTAGCTAATGAGTGTGGAGGGGGAAGGAGTCTCAGCCTCCCTATCTAGGTTCCTCCCACGATGTAGACTGCCCTCTCATGGGTTAATAATTGAATTCGATCAGTAAGTATGAGTCTTCCACTACAACCAGACTTTAGCAAAGACAAGATGGGGGGAAGATCAAATGTTGGTAAGGAAGAGTGAGCATTTGTATCACTCATAAGGTTTTCGGGGGTTATGTGATAGCAGTTTTTCTTCCCCTCCTAAGTTCAAAACCAAGTGAGAGGTAGAAACAGGAATCAGAAAGATGGAAACTAAAATATCAGTCTTATTATTGGGATAGCTGAATTTGAAAATGCAACTTGACCTACAACCAAATATGAGACATAGTAAGCCTCCTGTAAACAGAATCTAGTCTAAAGCACAGGTCTCCCCACTGCGTGGGGCAGAATATAGCTAAGTAAGCTCCAAATGCATGAGCAGAACAGTGGGATCCTGACAGGAGGTAGCACTAGACAGAGAAGACTAAGAAGAGGCTGAGCCACCTGTGTTCCGAACCTCTTTTCTGTCTCACCAATCAGATGAGTCTCTTCTCATGGAAATGGGTCGTGGGAGTTGGTTAATGAATGAGACAGAGAAATAGAGCCCAAAATTGCTCCTTCCATGCTTCCCTATCTTCCATGGTGTGAGATGTAAGCATTGTCCCTGAAGGACCTCCAAACAGTGGAACCATCTCAGTTGCATCGGACGAATAATACTTGGATGCCTAGAAAAAGATGGGCAACAAAACTGTGCAGGTGTTGATTCGTTTCTGTCATCCATATCCAAAGACACAAGGTAACATGTACCTGTGTGGGGATCTGAAAAGGTACACGAAGCAAGAGTACTTCGGTTTCTTCTATCCCAAAGAGCCTACAAGGCATGAGAATTCGGCAACTAGCATATTAACATGAGGCATCTATCAGAATCTCTCTGGTGCTGTCATCCTAGGCTGAATGGTGCATTGGGTTATCCCCTCCCCATAAAAATCCTTCAAAGTCTTCCTTGTTCTTGGGTTTAAGATCCACCCTCCTAGACTATCCTACAAAGCCTCATCCTATAGTCCGGACCCATCTATGATTACTATCTCTTCTCATCCAGCTTTGTCCCTCACTTTCACTTTCACTTAGTTTCTCTGAAACCCCAGCACTGTCACATGGGCACTCACATCCACCTGGAATACTCTGCTTTTCCCTCTTCTTTTTTTTTTTTATTATTATTTTTTTTTATTGTCTTTTTTTTTAATGATTTTTTTATTATTATTATTATTATATTATGTTAGTCACCATACAGTACATCCCCGGTTTCCGATGTAAGGCTCGTGCTTTTCCCTCTTCTGCTGGCTAACTTCAACCTATCCTTCAAGTCTCCATTTCCTCCAGGAAGCATCTCTACAAACTTGGTCAGGAATGTCAAGAATGCCTCCCCATGGTGTTCCCCTCTACCACCCCCTGTATCATACTAATGGTCAGTTCACTTGTCAACATCTCTTACTAGAATTTATACTTCATAAATTCAAGGACCATGTCCATCATTTTACCATTTATTCCCAATATATAGCACAGTGTTTGTTAGGTCAAGGGTGCTGAATAAATATTTACTGATTACATAGTGAATGAGACTGTCCCCCAATCCCCACCCCAGCCTCCTTTCCCCTCTACTAAGGGACTCAGATTCAAAGTAATGAGAAATATAAATTCCAAACTCCAGCTTCTTAATTAAGTGTTTTTATTGTTGTTGCTGCTACTGGATAAAGTCTCCAAGGACCAGAGAATTTGGAAATCAGCAGTTTCTCTTTCTTTTCTGTCAAGTTAAGAGAATTACAGCTCTCTTCTCCCAAAAGCACACCTTCCCAAGTGGCTTATTAGCTCATATAGAACCCAGGAGCCAACAAGATTGTCTTTGTTCGCTTGCACAGCCATTGCTCTATTTCAGTCCTCATTAGCCTTGCTCTCAACAGGCTGATCAGCTCTCCCCCCTCCAAGGTGACTTTGATTGAGAGGTGAGTGCAGTTTTCTGTCAAAGCTCACACTCTTACGATATTTAAAATCCAAAAGTTGCCACTCCCCACCCTCTGAGCTGACCCTTGGACCAACCCCTTTCTACTCCTGCTCCTTCAACTCCCAGGATAGTTCTTTGGGGACAGTGTTTGCCCAGGCCTTACCTGCTACCTCAAAAAAGGGTCTTGCCTCTATAGTAGCATTCTTAACCTTTAGTCAGGGAGTTGGTCTTAGGGGATCTGAAAACCACTTGAATGCTTTTGCAAAATTTTGTGCAAATGTACATTTGTCTGGGGAAGGGTCTGTAACTTTCACTTGATCCTCAGAGCAGTCCAAATTCTCACTGGCCCTATTGATTTAACTAGATGGTTCTTTTACCATCAGTGTCTTCCAACTGCTCCCAACCACTGGCTTTCTCTTTCCTAAACATTCTTTAACTGAGGCCATCCCATGGATGTGGAGAACCTTTTCTCATCCACTGCATTCTTTGTCTCAGCTCAGTTTGCTTCTGCCTTAGAGTACCCCCCTACCCAAGGAAGACACCCATGAGGGGAGAAGTTGAGGCACTGAATGACCGCATGGCACTATTTTATGAAAGAGCTCACTGGTAGAAGTATAGAGACCTGGGTTCTCCTGTGGAGCCTGCCTCTAAATATGTGTGTTACCAGGCGTAAGTTACTTATCCTCTATATTCTTCAGTTTTCTGCTGAAAAAGAAAAGAAAAACAGTGTGGACTAGATAAATCCCTAAAGTCTCTCTGAGCTGTAGGACATCTGTAATCACATGGAATCAAAGCTTCTGGGTGGAAAATGATGCTGTGAGTAATTAGCCGCACAAGTACAAGTTGTGCTAACATGTTCTGTGTGCTCCATCTTCGAGAAGTGCACGAGCATGTTGTCTTCCTAATGGGGTAACCGTAGACTATTTCTTATGTGTTCTTCTTTCTCTGTGTTTGCTTTCTGCCATGGCATGTTCACCCATGTTTTAGAGGTCAGCTCTGGCAGTAAGATTTCAGAAGTATAACAGAACAAAAGCATCACCTTCCAGCTTTTAAGTTTCAAAATAGATTTTGAAATCCACAGCACAGACTACAGACTGAATATATTTATAAAGAAGTTGGAATAATGCAGGACTTTTATTTCTTGTCCTAGACTTAATAAAGATTCCTCAGAGGAAGTGTGAGAAAAGAAGGGAAAGGGCAGTGCTTAGACATAAGTCCCTTCCTAGGGAAAGGAACCTTCACCCTTCCACTCTCTCCAAGGCAACACTGGTTTGAAAACCTGCATGTAGAAAGGACATGTGTTAGTTTTCTGGGTAGGTTCTGAGAGAATGAACAAGGTCCTATAATTCCCGGTACCCCGCCAGTGCAGTCTGGTTGCGTAGGAGGCTGGGGGAATCTAGGCAAAGAGGCTCTGAAACAATTCTCAAGCTTCCTACTGCCCAGGAAGAGGACAGGGAACACCTTCTCTAGAATTTTGCATTGGGTTAACATCTTCTGTAATCTATCCTGACAGAGAGGTGGAATTCTACCTCCTAAGTGACTGTTCTTCAGTAGCCAATAACATCTTATTCTAATATCAACATAACATACATTGAGAAAAATGGAATTGTCAAAATCCCCTCTGAGCCTTTCATATTTGGCAATTAGAGATTTGTCTTCTGGTGCAAGAAGTTCTATTCAATTAACACCACAAGTCGCAATAGTTATTTTCAGATATAGTGACTTTTTTACATGAAAATAACTAATGGTTAAATCCTTTAAAAAATATAAAATGCCAATGCTTTTTTTACATATGTCAAGGTGTTAATCACCTGCAAACACCTTAGCAACACCTGAGTAGTTAATCACACGTCTCTTTTGCCGTGGAAATCAGAGCTCAATAGAAAGGTACCAGGCTGTGATGCCGACCATATCTCTGAGATATGTGGATTGACAAAGCAAGTCGTGAGTTTGGATTTATCCACATACACTGTTTTTCTTTTTTTTTCTTTCTTTTTTTTATTATTGTAATATGTTAGTCACCATACAGTACATCATTGCTTTTGATGTCATGTTCCATGATTCATTGTTTGCATACAATACCCACTGCTCCACGCAATACGTGCCTGCCTTAATACCCTTCACCAAGCTAGCCCATCCCCCCACCCCTATCCCCTCTAAAACCCTCAGTTTGTTTCCCGGAGTCCATAGCCTTTCATGGTTCATCTCCCCCTCTGTTTTGCCTCCTTCATTTCCCCTTCCCTCTCCTAATGTCCTCCATGCTATTCCTTATGTTCCACATTTAAGTGAAACCATATGATAATTGTCTTTCTCTGCTTGACTTATTTCACTTAGCATAATCTCCTCCAGTCCCATCCATGTTGCTGCAAATGTTGTGTAATCATCCTTTCTGATGGCTGAGTAATATTCCATTGTATATATGGACCACATCTTCTTTATCCAGTCATCTGTTGAAGGGCATCTTGACTCCTTCCACAGTTTGGCTATTGTGGACATTGCTGCTATGAACATTGGAGTGCATATGGCCCTTCTTTTCACTACATCTGTATATTTGGAGTAAATACCCAGTTATCCACATACTGAGACAATACATAATTTTGTGCCATCCTGGCTGTGGCCATGGACCAGTGTGGCTCCCACAATCCCTTTCCTCCAGGGCATCACAAGGAAAATAAGCCAGTATTGAAACTACACTGACACTCATTATTCTAACACCAGGAAAAGAAATATCAATCCTGTAATGTTGAGTTTGGAAAATACCTAAAGAATAAAAGGATTTTACATTTGAGAAAATATATAGTACCTTTGCAGACCGCATAATACCCCCTGAAGAGAAGTTTCAAAATGACAAGTATGGGACCTGACAGATCTGGGTCTGCAAAATGAGTGGTTGCCTTCTTGAACCATCTCAAATATTTTCTTCCAAAGAGAAGAAACAGTGGAAACCGTCTCTCTGCCACAACAATGCACCATTTATATCTCAGAAGCATCCTTGCCTTGGGAATAAAGAACACATTTTTTACTCTATAGTTCTGATTTTTTTAGGTGAACGAACTGAACCATACAAACTCTGCCAATGGTAGTATTTCTTCCCTCCATTTTTTTTATTGAAATTTGACTCTTTTCTTATTAAATATCATGTCGTAATTTTGGCCACATGAGATTTTGAAAGGCAACCTAGTCTTCCTCGGATATTCACCTCGATACATTTCTCCAAAAAAAGGTGACCAAGATAACCCATTATGTCAAGATAGTCACATTAATGAGCGCTGTTAATGGGAATTAAATAATGTTTGCAGAAGTACCTTCAAAAAATAGTTGATTATTATCATGTTCCAGAATATGACACCTTGCCTGCCCAACTGGTCACTTTCAGCTTGATGCAATCATAAGATGCAAAGAAGGACATCCGACAAAGAGTCAGAACCAAGCAGGAGAGGCCTTGTCAAGGGAGAAGGTAGGGGCTGGCAGAGCCAAGGGCTCAGCACTCTGGAGTGGTATCTGTGCTGATAAGGACCAGCGTCTCCACCAGAGCTCAGAGGCACAGCTGGGACAGAGCTGGGACTTCAGGCTAGGGATGTACCAGACTCAAACAATGAGTATGTTTCCTGCCTGAGATGTCAGAGATAACGGCGTAGGTTAAAGAACTGGATCCTTCTTGTCCTGGGTCACACCCACCGAAAGCCCTTTCTCCCTGAACACTGGGACTGGGATTAGGATATTTTTCTTTTTGAAAATGTACTTGGTACTTACATGCTGAAGTAGTGCTTTAGAGATAACATGTGATCTTAGTGCTAATGGTCACTTATTCCATAAAATGTTTCTTAATGAAAAAATTCTAAGGTTGCTATTTTAAAATAACTAGAGAAAGTGTTTGAGGTGGTCTAAGACGCCAAACACACATTCAGTGGACCCCGGTCTGTCAGGTCCTATACTTATTCTTAAACTTCTCTTCGGGTGTAATGTGACCTGCACATAATGTCTGTAGTGTTCTACCCTAATACTATTTTCTAGAGTTTTACATTCTGGGGAGATTTACTCATGTTCTATCATGATGGCACTTATGGAAGTGTTCATCAATGGTTCTTGTCCTCAGGTCTGCAATAAACACTTCCTCGTGTCTCACAGTTCATCCAAAAGGCTTTCCTCAAAACTAACTTAAAAGTCACTCTTCTTACAAAATACATCTGCAATGTGACTACTTCTCATTACCTCCAGCAGTGCTGCTGAGTCAAGCCGTCCTCATCTCCTGTCCTTCCTGGTTTCCCTCTTTTCTTCCTTGACCGAGCTGCTGGAACAATCTCTTAAGGCATTAGTGGGATCATTTCCTCTGCCACTGCCCCCAACCCCCACCCCCAGTCGGTCTGCCTCATTCAGAATAAAGGTCAGAGCCTTTACCATGGCCCGTACACAGGTTCTGCACTTGGGGTGTAATGCTCTGCAGTTGATGCCTTGAAACCTTAATATTTTATCTTTGAAGTTCTGTGAGTGAAATCTAGTGGGACAACAGAACGTGTGCTCAGGGCTGGGAGCCTTAGCTCATGTACGGTCCCACCTCCCATCACTCCCTGCCTCCCTAGAACTGGTTTTGGCTACCCACTCCCTACTGTCTGGTGCCCCAGGCCACACCAGCCTTCTGCGTTTGTCCCTGACATCTGACAGCTGATGCCTTGCACCTGCAGTAATGACCAGGTCGGGTGACAGCGTTGGCAATGAGAGTCCACATTCTGCCAAGGTCCTCGACCACCTAGCAAGGACCTGGACTAGGCTGGCATCCACCCCACTTGATAGGCAGTTGGCGGTTGTGGTGGTGGACAGCGGGGCAAGCCTCTCACTCACACCTAATCCAGATACAGAGCATATCCCAAAACATGAGTTGCAATCTTTTGAGGACCACCCATCCACCATGAGGGGATGGGGAGGGCCAATGGGAAGGAGAGACTGACTTCCCAGGATAGGACATATTGGGAGTCCAGTGGCTGGCAGGAGGAAGAACCCAACAGCCAGTGCACCATGAGCAGGACCCCCAGGCAATTGTGAGGATCGACACTCACCCCTGAGTATCCCCATACCTAAGAGAGTGGGATATAATAGCAAATAAAATCACCATGAGGGGGACCCTGGGTGGCTCAGTCAGTTAAGCGTCTGCCTTCAGCTCAGGTCATGATCCCATGGTCCTGGGATCGAGTCCAACATTGGGCTCCTTGCTCAGTGGAGAGCCTGCTTCTCCTTTTGCCTGCAGATTCCCCTGCTTGTGTGCTCTCTCTCTCTCTCTCTCTCTTCTCTCTCTATCACACACACACACACACACACACACACACACACACAAATAAAATCTTTTTAAAAAATCACCATGACGGGTTGAGAGACAGAACATTAAAGAAAGAAAAAGTTTCATATTTTAGTATTTATAAAGTTATTTTTTTTACAACTTTTCAAGCAAAGATCCTAGCGTTTTCATTTTGTACTGTCCCCCCCTAAATTATGTGGCCCATCCTGCCTGCGTATGATTGGTCTCCACCTGCGTCTCCAACTTCATTTCCTCCCCAGCTCTCTCTTATACCTCACTCAGCCAGCCTGGAGTTCTGGCAGGTCAGAGAACACCCCGGCCTCAGTTCTGCCATTTGACCTGCACCTTGCTCTTTCCTCTGCTGGGAACACCGTTTCCCCACATGTCTCCAGGGTCACTTCCTCTTTCTGATATTTTCCTCAACTGTCACCTCCTGATCCTGACCCCAAATGATCAACGCCTTCCCTGTTCACCCTATGAAAGTGCCGCCCCATGCCGATAACTCACTGTTCCATCTTAGTGTTATTTTCCTTCCAACCCTTACAGCTAACAGACATATGTTAGCTATGTGTTTGTTGTTCTTGTTGGTATTACTTCTCTCTCTTCCTAGAATATGTATTCTATGAGGATAGGGACTTTCTTGCCTTCATCTCTTTATCCCCAGTGCCTAGAATAGTGCTAAGTACACAATCCGTGCCGAATAAATACGTGTTGAATGAATGAATGAACTAACCTGTATCTGTCATTTTGCATTCCTCTTGCTCATAGTTTCCCTTTAGAGGAGAAAGAAAACCATCTAAAGAGAGATCCTCCCCCAAACTGATGCCTATTATCCACTCAGGTATTAGTCGGATGTATTTACTGGACATTGGCCGCAAGCAATGATTTCTTGATGTCTGTTTTGTGTGAAGCTCTGTGTTAGACCCTATGGAGAACACTCCTTATTAAGACCATCCTCATTTTTCATTTATCAATACTGTCAATTAATTTGCTACCCCTTTCCTTTCATCACTTGATTGTGAATTAACCGGACCCTAGACTCTGCCGTACAATTGCTACAGCATTTAAGAATAAGGCAGAGTGATATTATTCAATTTGGGGATGTAGGCTTTTGTTTTTCAGTGATAACAACTTCTTATTTTTAATATATTCTCCACAAACTCTGTCCTCTGGTGCCAACCCAAAGTTATCACAAAAATGCTACACATATTCTTCAGGGAGACAATGCTCTGGTCTATTTTGTGTGATGATGTCATTAAACTTGGTTCCTTTTCAGTGCTGTTAAAAGTGGCTGCCCCGTTGCTTCGTTTTCCCTTGGCGCTCTCTCAGCAGGCCCCCTTTACCAATGTGGATGTCTGCCCCTGGGAAGGAGCCCAAGCTCAGGCCCCAACCCCCTCTGAGCACCTCCTTGGCATCCAGTTCTCTCCTGCTGCTCTCTTCATGATGGCATTCGCTGGTGCTGGCACAGGCTCATGCTTATAATGAAATTAGCTAGTGACACCAGCAGCGTTTTCCAGAACCTCAGGGATTCCTTTAAATGGACATGACCCTTCCCTCACCCCACTGGCGCCACAGAAGCCAAACCCCCAAGTTTGGAAGCACAGATTCCACTTGGTGCTTCCCATTGTTTACAGCTTCCCAGCCAAATTCTCAAGCCCTGTGAACTTGTTTTCATCCAAGGCAATTGAATCTAATTTAGCAGGAAATGTTTCATGACGTAGAGGAGATCTCTAAGTATGTGTTGCCCTCTGCCAGGGCTGGGCTCATTCTTTTGAAATCCGGCCACTTAATGATTGTTGCTATTATGTAAAGACAAAATAAAGTAAAGAAAGATAACTCACCAGGCCTGTGGTGAAGATAGAAGGAAGGAGAGCATTCTCATTTCCCTCTGCTGCTGTCTTAGACTTCTTCCAATAAAACGGACTTGTGTTTGGGGATAATTAATAAGAATGAATTTAAAAATCTCACAAATACGCCAATTAAAAAAATAAATCCAGGGCAAGAAAAAGTAGACAAATCTATATGAAAAAGTCACCCCAAGGACCACACTTTATCGTGATCTACTACTTTCTTAACACACCAAATGATTATTATTTATTTATCGCATAAGACAATAGAGTGGCACCTCGGTCTTCTCTCTGAGCAATAGCATTGTGACCTCTGGGGGAGGCCCTCCCCTAAGCAGAGTCTTTAAATTCAGGGTCAGCCTTACAGACCATTCCATTAGTGCATCAGTGGCTGGTAATCAAAGGCTGAGTGTTGGGAAGAATTCCCTCACCAGCTGTCCTGTAAATTCACACCACTGGACACAAGGGCGATGAGACCACAGAATGTGCATTGCTAAGGTCCAATACCATAGTAGAAATACCAGTTCACCAGGCATGTTCCAGTCCCAGAAATATCTTCTTTAAGAGAGTTGAGGTATTAAAAACAGGAGGCTAGTGATTACCTCTAATATCCAATGCTTCAGAAATTTGCGTTGTCTTTCCATTGTCCCAGACGAGTTAGGTGGCATTTACACAATTCAGAATTTGCACAATTACAGGAAAAAAGTCTCCATAGAGGAAAGGAACGACGTGACCTAAGAATGAGCAGAATTCAATTTTTCTTGGTTCTTTTCTTTTTCAGGGTCCTGATTTACTGAGCAGATAGGCACAGGTTAACAGTCATATGTTTCTACTCTGATTCCCAGACCCCAGGTTTGACTTAGTCTATTAAGAATAAAGTTACCACCAGTGTACATATCAACCCTTCTTGAAACCTGAGGCAATAAGTTGCCTTGGAAATCTGTAATTGTGTAGGTCTTGCACATGCTGATGATGGCTTTTTCTTAACTGTTTTCAAAATAAATTCATGTAGAGGGAGTACAGGTCCTAAACCTATCCACCACACAAAGCAATGAATTCTACTATCATCCCTTTTCCAAACACAAAGATTTATTTATCTCCATCTTTTTTTCCTTCTTGGTTACAATATTTTCATGCTGACATGAATTTAATAAAGCTTGGATCTGTTCTGCCTCAATAATTTCAACACCTATTGTATTTCCACTTTTGCTACCATGAAATATTGTATTCATCTGAGAGTCTCTAGTATCTCCATCCACCATGGAGAAGTAATGGAGATCCAAATAACAAAACCACTGAAACCATACACTACAGCTCAAGAGATTGGCGGCATCTTATTTTCAAGAGCAAGTAGTATTTTGTTCCTTGAATATTTGTTGTGGTTCCATCACTTTAGAGTGACCCACCCGCCTTCTACAGAAGTCTTCCAACATTAAAACTGACACATGTACTGCCAGATGGGATGGCTTATGCCTTTTTTCCCTCCTACAGAGAGGAATTTGAGATTAGATGCTGTTGGAAGAACACAGTTATTGTCCATCGTGTACATGTCTCCAGAAGTGTTTGTACTGGTACGTGGCTTCATCCCACAGTGTTCCCTGTCAGCCTGAAAGAACAATTTAGAAAGTTACTTAGGACTTCAGAGACGTCTACTCAACTTAGCATCTCATTCTCAACTTGACGTGTGGTCAGTTTTGAAATTTAACCTACTTTTTTTTTTTTTAGATTAGGGACTATGATGAAAGGGTAAATAAATAGGGGTGGATAAAAATGTTTAAAGAATGGGGATGATTTTGACTTTGCTTGATGAGGGGAGCTGTCTTCAAGGCTACCAAGAGAGTTATGAAAATGTGGATAACCACAGGTTGTTCATTATCTTTGAGCACCAAGCAAAAGTAACAGGTTAACTTGTATCTGAAAACAGGATGGAAAGAAGCAGGAACTTTCTTACATTAAATTGTTAGGCTTTTAATTGTGTTAAAGATATATTTCCCCTTCACTAGTAAGAAAAGAAGAGGTATCTGTATTCTTTTCTTTCCACTAATATTTCGACTTAAGAAAATGAACTGAAAGACTTAAACTTTTTTTTTTCTTTTGCCTGAGAAATATTCAACCTCTGCTACTGCAAAGAGTTTAAGAAGCTGGTAAAAAAAGTAATAATAATAACGTGGGTCCTGAGCTGAGGTAGGCACACTTGTATGCCCTTCCCCCACCTCCCTGAGTAATTTGAACAATAGGAGTATCTCTGGATGGAACTGGGGAGTTTCTCGGGACAGATGTGCCCCAGCCTAAGCCTCAGAGCTAGCCTAGAGAAACATCAGTTTCCATTCTCTTTCACCATTGTCCAGAACAGGCAGTAAAATAACTTCAGGCTGCTCCTTGAAACCCAGAGTTACAAGATGCTTTACTCACAGCTTAGGCCCCTCAGATTCCATCACACCACAGTTAGGTGGCAAAAGGTCAATATACAGCTGTTTTTAGGACTAAACGATACTGAGCCCTTGGAAATTGCAGACTATTTACTGTTGTCCCATGGTAATTGTGGGAAGAGTTTTGGAAGATCTTCTGAGAAATCCAGTGTTGTAAGAATGGAGAGCAAAAGCCACAATTTGAATAAAGGAAACCCAAGAGGGCTACAGGAAGTAAAGAAATGATGGGAGTCCCTCCTGCCTTGTGGCAGGCCTACAAATAGCCAGGCTTTCTGGTACTCACAGACAAGACCTCATGCTTTGGATAATCATTCAGCAACATTGTTCAGTAGAACAGACTCTGAAGTGTTCTGGGTACCACACTAGGTTCTGGGGTTATAATATTGAACTATGTCTAGTACCTCTCCTCACATGACTTAAACCCTAAATGAGGCCACAAATGTGTAAACGAAGTATTTAGATGATCCTTCTTTCTCTTCTCTCTTTACCTGGCTAAGTTCATCATGGCCCTCCGGGGGCAGCTTACATGGTGACTCCTCAATGAAAACGTCCCTTGACCTCACTCATCAGGCTTGGGCTCTCTTTGCTTCTGTGTCATGGCACTTTCCACATTTGTCGCTCAAGAATTTATTCATGTAAATATTTTCTAATATACATCTCCTCCTTTTTTTAAAAAGCACTCAGATGACTTTATTTATTTATTTTTTAATAATAATTTTTTATTATGTTATGTTGGTCACCATACAGTACCTCCTTAGTTATACATCTCCTCCTTAAAGAATACTCTCTGGTTTTGTGAATAGGCTTCCCAGCACCTAGGACAATGGCTGGCACGCAGTCGGTGTTCAAAAGTAAACTTGATTAATGAGGGAATGAATGGATGAAATGCACTAAAAGCAATGCTGGAAATATGCATAGGACACTATATGAGCACGAAAAAGGGGACCTTATCCCAGCCAGGAAGCTCTAGAAAGGTGTTCTGGGGAAGAAAAGTGATCTGAATCTTTTTTTTTTTTAAAGACTTTTTTTATTTATTTGACGGAGATAGAGACAGCCAGCGAGAGAGGGAACACAAGCAGGGGGAGTGGGAGAGGAAGAAGCAGGCTCACAGCGGAGGAGCCTGATGTGGGGCTCGATCCCGTAACGCCAGGATCACGCCCTGAGCCGAAGGCAGACACTTAACCGCTGTGCCACCCAGGCGCCCCAAGTGATCTGAATCTTGAAGGAGGAGTAGACCAGGCAGGAAACGAATTCTGAGGAAACAGGGAAGACTTTGTACATCATTCCAGAAACTCTTGGACTTTTGCTCTGGCAGTGAAAAGCCTTTGAGGAGTTTTAAGTCAAGAAGTAGCCTTGAAATGTACCATTCTACGGACAAAACAGGAAAATAAAGATTCCCAGGGGCACCTGGGTGACTCAGTGACTCATCTGCCTTTGGCTAGGTTCATGATTTCAGAGTCCTGTGATGGAGCCCCACGTCAGGTTCCCTGCTGAGTGGGGAGCTTCTCCCTCTCCCTCTGCCCTTGCCCTGCCCCTCCCCCCACTTATGCTCTCTCCCCCCCAAATAAATAAATAAAATCTTAAAAAATAAATAAATAATAAAATAAAATAAATAAAGGTTCCTGGATCAAGATAGGCATTGAAGACATAAGGCTCAAGGCCACATCCCCATGAGTTCTCCCTAGCACAGGGCCTGTGACAATTGACGTGGAGGGCCACAATGCATATTTTCATGTTCCCCTCAATGGCAAATATTGGCTAAGCAGATCTCATGTGCCCAGCTCTTGTAGGGTTACATGGGAAGTTAACAAATCTAGCTAGGGAAGCAAAACATCTATGGAACAACCAGGAAACAAAGCTACACATAAGTAAATAATGGAATATAAATTGGAAAAGAAAATTAGGACACAGTGGGACCAGAGATGTGTGCAGTGAGTTGGAAAAGACTGTGTAAGAGGTGAGTCTTGATCTAGCTCTTTAAGAAAGCAACGGGAGGGAAGTGGCAGAGCAAGAGGAGGGGTGCTTACAAGTGAGCTCTGTGGGGAGGCCGCCATGGTGGTGGGATGCCACCAAATGGAAGAAGGCTTCCTGAATGCTTTGGAGAGGCTATTTGAGAACACAACAAGTGTAATGGTAGCCCTCATCAATTTACAAGTGTAAAACTGTTTTTTAAAACTTTTAAGACTAGCTGCTGCCCTTCCCCGAGTTTCAGTCTTAGAGTCTGTAGGTGGGGCTGACCAAGTGTAGTGCTGGCTCCAGTGGAGCAGGTAGGGGCTATGGGGGCCCAGAGCAAGGCGTCAGAGTCTGAGCAGGCTGAGGAGTGCCCCCCTCTAGGGAAGACACCTGATCAAGGGAATTGGGACTTGCTGAGCAGGGGAGCTGGCGGAGCTCCCACATGGAAGCACCTCAGGCCGGTGTCCAAGCCTGATTGTAATGGTTGCTTTGTGGTTATGGAGGAGATTGTCCTTGTTTGTGGGAAATGCACACTAAGGCTCTCAGGCAAGGTGTGTGAGATGGAGCGCAAACATGTTAGGACAGTGTGTCAACAATTTACTCTCAAATGGCTAACAGGAGAAAAAAGGTTTTGTACTAAGCTTACAACCTTTCTGTAAGTTTAATATATTTTAAAATACTACCAATAAAGAAACTGTTAAGGACTGGTAACTTATAGATACTTATCTATGAATTTGAGTCACATTACAGACATATCACACACACTTAAAGACTCTTTAGAAAATATTTGCTGATAATATTTTCAATTCTGTCTGCAAAAACTGTAAAGAAACGGAAGGAAAAGGAAAAGTAAGGAAAAAAGAAGAGAAAAAGAAAAGCCTTAGAATCCAAACCGTGGTTACTTAGGTCATCCCAGAAGTGCCTCAGTCCCTGGGCTTTGTCTCATCAAATAAAATCAGTCTTTATTTTCCTGTCCCTCAGATTCATTCATTCAGTTACTTAACAATAACTGGCCTCCCGTGTGCCCAAGACTGTGCTAGGTGTCAAGGATACAATGGCAGGGGTGAGAGAAAGTTTTCACCTCTGCGGCAGTTTCGTGTTGTTCCTGCAGTCTGACTCTTGGTTAAACAATGACAGTATCATCAGGAAGAGTCCCCAAAGGTGTCAAGAAGAGCCCTTTGTGCTTTCTGTTTCTACACCAACCAACTGTGCCCCCTCACCTGCCATACTTCCGTGTTCTCAGTCAGCCCTTCTCTGACCACTCTGTCACTGTCAACGCCATTACTCTGCTTTATTGGAATCGCTTCTTCATCTCACTTCATAAGAACAGGGACTTCAGTTTTTTTAATGACATATTTCTAGCACATTAGCTGACATGTGAGGGCTCAGTAGATTTTTGGTGACTGAATGAAGTAGTGCTATGAAAGTGGCAAGACAGACTGATATGGGAATGCAAAGTTGGACAGCTTCATGTGCTGGGGGAGGCGATAAGGACAGGCTTCCCTGAGGAAATGACATTTACACAGAAATCTAAAAAAAAAACAGTAGGAAATGCCAAGTGAAGAGTAAATGTAGGCCTACTATGTGCAAGGGGATCCAGAGCTGGCCTTATACCATCAAAGGTCATTGCTTTCCTCAACATATCTTTTATTTTTTACTTATTTTTTTGTTTTTAAAAGATTTTATTTATTTGAGAGAGAGCGAGCGAGTGAGAGAGCATGAGTGGGGTGAGGGGCAGTGGGAGAAGCAGACTCCCCGCTGAGCAGGGAGCCAGTGCGGGGCTAGATCCCATGACTCCAGGATCATGACCTGAGCCAAAGGCAGACGCTTGACTGACTGAGCCACCCACGCATCCCATCGTCAACATACCTTTTAATGACACGCTTTTATTCTGTGGCAGTATACTCATCTCTCCCTTCTCTGTTTTCTCTCTATAATGCGTCACTACTAATCTGACCTGAGAGGCAGTGTTTCCTTCTTTAATCTGGGCACATGCCTCCAGGGCTGACTAGGAATCGTGCCCTACAGTATAGGGATAGGACCTTGATATTGGGGTTGAAATCCAGTTATGTTACTTACTAGCTGTGTAACCTTAGGGCAGGCCTTTCACCCTCTGAGACTTTCCTCACCTAAGAAAATCTGTCTAATAAGAATTCTTAATTCTTAGCAGAGACATATTCACGTGAAAGCACTTTATAACCTGCCATTATTCTGACCACACAACCCAGACACGAGGCCTGAGATAAAATATGGGAGCAGCACACAATAAAGGTTGTCCTTGTATACAAAACAACTGCCCTCTGTCCACAGAAGACCCTAGAGAGATGATTCAGGTTTCCATTTAAAGGCTGTCTCTGTTCATCTCTACCTCAGCCCTGTTAGAGCCTGCCACGTTTCAGAAGGAGCCTGGTTCCTACTTAACGTTGCAGTGTTCCAGAGCTGGGCCTAGTCCTCTCTGACTTAGCCCCTTCTTGAGAAAGTTTAATGCTTTAATTCGGGCACAAGCATTTACTGTCTGAGCGGCACAACCTCTATGTGCCTGTTTCCTCCTCTGGAAAATGATGCTAATATGTACCTACCTCTTAGGGTTTTTTTGAAGATTAAATGAGTTAATGTTTATCAAGTGTTTAGAGAAGCATCTGGCAAATGGGAAGTGCTTCAAACACTTTAGCCATTATCCTCCCATAATCGTTATTTCTATACCAAGATTTTTTCTAAACCAAGAATTGGCTTGTGTCCTAAAGGTAATTCAGCATAGCATCAGCTGTCCCAGCACAAGTTCCAGAGAGGAAGGAATAGCCCCATTTGAACTTGGAAAGTGTGTTTTCTAAAGAATTAGAATCTCCTGCCTGGAACAGGTGGTTGGAAAGCAGAATACAAAGAGGGGGCTGGCATTTCTCAGTCATCCAAAGGGAAAGAAAAAACATTCAAAGGTAAATCATCCTACTACTTAAGAATTTAAAGTTGTATGAACTTTTCTTAATTATCTCACATACCCATCTCTCTAAAAGTACTGAAAACTTAATTTGGTCAATGGCTGGCCAAAGGGAGAAATGTGTCCATTGCAGTTTGCAACTCACCCAGTGATAATTATAACAAATGTAATAGCAGTAATAGTGATAGCTAGCATTTATTACATATCTGCTGTGGGCAGTGTTTTACCAGAAGTGCTTTCCCGACAATAACTCATTACAAACATTACAAAAATAAGAGGTATTATCCCACTTTACATAAGAGAAAATTGTCTCCATGACCCCCAATAACAGGAAATCATGGAGATTTCGGTAGAAGAGGCAAGCCAAGAAAAATATGAACTCAGGAGCCAGTAGGAAATCTGTCAGGAAAAATACCCCCAGTCACTTTATCACTCAGCACCAAGAACACTTCAATTTTCTGTATGAGCTTCTGACAGTGAGGCAATCATATCAGTCCTCAGGAATGTCCAAATAAAAAGCAGGTCATGTGAAATAGGTTAAGGCTGAGTCACCTTTGATTGTTTCAGAATTTAGATCCATCTTTAAAGCTCGCTTCTGGCATGTGTATATTCTTCGGGTTGTTTAGGTGGGATGCTGGTGATCAGTCACGCTTCTTTAGGCTTTTCACTGAAAAAAGCACTTTCAATGCATTGTTTCTTCTGATCCTTTCAATAATGGAGAGTAATAGGAGTTTTTATTTCCTTTTTACATATCAAAATTGAAGCTCAAGGATGTCCTCAAGCCCCAGAGCTAAGCAGCAGAATTGGGTGCCAAAGCCTTGGACTCTGGTCAATCTCACCTCCTTTCCATTATATCGTGCTTTCATTTTTAATAAGGTGAGGAACCCAGATCTCTACACAGAGTAAAATTCAGGTTCACACCCATACACTGGACACTCTAATAGGCCAGTGAACTTTGAAGAGCATATCACTGGCTGGGGGTAAATGTATGACAGACTTCAGATGAACTGGTGTCCACATGGGGGCAAACACCCCCAAACTCTCCTGCAAATGGTCAATAACATTGTTAGGGTGTACAGATGAGTTTTATATGCCGGGAAACACAGACTTTGGAAAAACTCAAAGGAAGTTCTATTGATACTGTTTTTTGTTCATGTTGCTTTCATTCAGTGTGGCTAGTAGCCAAAGGAACAGGTAGTCATCTCCCCTTCTGGTTCTCAGCACTTCAACTGAAAAGAGAAGCATTTATATTGGATTTTATAAAATAATATAGAGTGATCTGGGGCTTTGAAATCTTCCTGGGGCCCAGTAGAGAAAAGGAATGAAGGTTCCTGAACCGGGAGTCAAGCCTCAATTCACTCATCCCTGATAGGTAAGCAGAAGAAAGAGTTCACATTGGAGCCATCCAGTTTCCCTCTGGAATGCCCCTCTGAGGCTTTGGCTGAATGTGGGGAAATCCATGTCATCTTTTCCCACCATAGAATAGTCACAGTTAATAGTGGCTTCCAAAGGCATGCAGGGCCGGGTTTAGGTCACAAGGCACCAAACAATGGAACTGCTGCTCCCAAGGACAGAGGAAGACTCATCTCATTTCACAGTTAGCATGCCTACTACTTTCACCTGAGACTTTTTTGTTGTTGTTCAAAGCAGTGCCCAAACTGAAGTACTGTGCTGTGAAATACCCCTCTCTGGTATTCTGTGGCCTGTGAGGACACTGAGCTGGGACCCTGCCTGCTTTTCTGCTCAATAAACAAGGACATTCAGCTCTGAGAGCCACCAGCTTCCAGCTTGAGGGCAAATCCCTAGAAAGGCCCTGGCTCTTTCCTGCACGTAGTGCTATAGTGGGGTATAAGACAAGAGTTGCGTTGGAGTTGGAACTTGGGTCTCTGAGCACTTCTTGGCTGGGATCTATGGCCTCTTTATAAGGGAAGCAAATAGGGGAGGCACAGAGAGGTGAGAAGACACAAACGCTTTCCCAGGGAAAAACCAACATAATCTCAGGTGAGAGTTTTTAAAAAAGTATCTTGAAAGGAAAGCACAAAAAGCAAAGCATTACTTTGCTGCTGCACAGAAACCTTCCCTTGACGGCATGTGCTGTAACGATCTTCTGCCCCGCATCTTTTGCCCTTCCCTTTGTCACCGTGTCATACTGGCGGATGGTAATACTGGTCATATACAACTTCATTGCCTGGACAAACCACTCTGTGCAAGCTGCTTCCTCCTATTTCATTGACACTTGGAATCCTGATTATCTCAACGAGGAATGAGTCTATTCTGCTATTTACACATCCATTTTATCAAAGTGATACTCATTGAGCTTCCTTACCTGTCATCCTAAACAAATATCCCTACCCTACCTTGCACTCTAAATCCCCCTTCATCAAGTGCTTTCTTGTGTGAGCCCCAGTTAGAAATTATTAAAGGCTACTGTGTACTTTTTGAATCCCATCAAGCTATCACCCATGCAAAAGGGAAACAGCCCCCTTTCGCTGCTAGTGAAAAGCCCTTCTGTTAGGCAAACTCCTTCTCTATAATTAGCTCACATTGCTTTCAGTCTTTGACAGCAGTAACAAATTGGCCATTTCAAACATGGAGATTTTAAGAAAGACCATGGAACGTGAGGGATGGAGAATATAGCCATTGGTGGGGACATTTGCTTCCACATTCCCCACAGAGGGCACATCTTGTCATTTTTTTACCTGCTGAGAGTCGATGAAGAATTAAGAAACAGACATGGCATCTGGCTCTGAATTGCAGCCATAGTTGTTCAAAACCTTTGACAAAGAGATTGACAGCGCCATAATAAAGGATCCTGTTCCCCCACCAGCATACTCAGAACTGTGTTTAACACACCACAAATGAAAATCCTTTTGCTTTGATATGCCAGGCCAGATTCTTCCTCTAGGCCCTCTTACCTCTAGAATGACATGCATGGGTGTTGTGCTATGTATCAGAGCACCAAGGATACCCTGATGCTGCGTGCAGCCTCCCAACCTAGGTGAGCCTCAGCGCTTCCACGCTCATCCAGGCTTTGTCACGATCCATCAGGGATCAGCAAGCTCAACTAGGGAGGGAGGGTGGAGGGAAAGGAGCTGATATTTCCTGAGAACCTAACCTGTCATGCTGCCAGAGCTGCGGCCATATTGTCCCGTCCCATCTTCACAACCACCTCAGGGGGTAACGTTGTCTCCATTTTACACATAAGAAAACCAATAATGGAAAAGGTTTAATAAATTGGCTGGCATAACATGATTCAAGCCTAGGTCTGGGATGAAATGCCGTGCTCTTCCTGCCACAGCACACTGCCCAAATCTGGAGCACATGCACAGGACATGAAAAAATGAGAAATGCTTAGGTGCTGATATTTTACTTTAGAAGCAAGAATAAGTCAGCATTTTAATATAACACCCTGGAAAGAATGTGGAGAACTTATTGGAGGAGGTTCAAATTGAAGAATAAAGAGCCCAGTAAGAAGGCTACTGCAATACTCCAAGAGAGTGTTGGTAAGACTCAAAATAAGGCCTGTATCAGTTTGGAGTCCATGGTTTCAAGCCACATAAACGAAAACTGACATTCAGACCCTTTGGCTACTTTGGAAGAGCCTGCATTGGGAGGACTTGGTGAGCTGACATGACTGCCGGGAGGCTGGAGAGCTAGATTTGAGAAAGTGCCACAACCAGAAGCTCCAAGGGCCAGGAAGTGGGAAGAAGAGAGGCCTTTGTGTAGTAGGATCAATCTGGGATATTTCTGCCAATACCCTGCAATGAATGGCCTCCTAACATTATTCCCTTGTCCTTTGACCCTTCTTTCAAGTTTCAGAGACCTGAGACAGAGTAGCTGCTTGGCCAAGCTTAGGCCACACACCAGGGATCTAGTTTGAGAAATGGGCAAGGAGAGGAAGGATCTTGCTCTCTTGGATTCCACTGTAGAATGCAGGCACCTGGAATTACCTCCTAACAAGAAGATACATAATGAGTGAGAGGTAATTAGCCCCAGTGGAAATCCGGGTACGACTCAGATGGTAGCATGGATGCTAGGCAGCCAAAGAGTAATCCATGTTCACAAGAAGCATTAACAATGAATTTGAGGAGGAGATAATGGCATTTGAAGTGCCATGACTACTGAACATTTATTAAGATCCTACTGTGTACAAGGATGTGGTCTTGGTGCTATTGGAGATATAAGGAAGTAAAACACTCACCTGCAATATGAGTCCCAAACACAGGAGAGATAAGTGACAATACTAAGTCACATATCTTGTGTAGATGCAGATGGTAAGGCATATGACATTTCAGAGAATGGGGAGATTACCAAATCGAAAATAATTAGGAGTCATCCCAAGGGTCATGGAACTTAAACAGTGTGTTGAATTGGGCTGAGACAGGAAAAGAGAGAACATTCTGGCAAGGGGATGATCTGAGCAGGGGCATGGAGGTGCAATATAGACGATGCATTTGGGAATTGCTTTTTGCATAAGGGTCTAGGGGAAGGAGTTCATATAAGGACACATTCCTGTCAGTGATATTTAAGATGCACAAAAATGGACAACTTTCCCCTTCTCTTCTTATTTAGCTGACTTCAGTGAGTCACTAAGCAGCTCCATTTCAAGACCTCAGGGAGTAAAGTAAGGAAGGTGTTGTATTTGCAGGACTGAGGAGAGGTTGAGCCCAAATGTGTCAGTGGTAGTGAGAGGAGAAAAAACAGACCTGAGAGACACTGGCATTGTACTTCAAGTTTCTGACTCCCCTTCCTGGACCAGGGCCACTGGGGTTGGGCCAAACTCACCAAGTTCATTGTCAGGCTGCCAACAGCCCTGGACTACCACCTCTGCCTCATTATCTTCCCTGTTCCTCCTCCTTCCCACCCTTCAGCAAAATTGTCTTTTATCAACCTGCGGAGCCAGGGCCCAGGAAGAGGAGTGGGTCTAGGACAGGGGGCGGAAGCCTGGATCCTCCTGGACCTGGCTCCCCAATGGCAGGGGTCTTTTGCCCTGGCAGCTGCTTCTACACCAGAACTGGACCTAATGGGACCACCAGTCTACTCCGGGGCTTGTGCATCTTCTGTATTTCCACTTTCCTGAAGTGGTGCTGCAAATGGTGTGAAGGGACAATGTGCTAATTACACCCCCAGTTGATAATTTTGGGAATCATCCATGCCTCCAGGGCCCTGCCATCAACTCGAGGTGCTTTCATTCCAGACACCTGCAGACTCCAGTAGATGGCTGTCTGCTATGCTTCTTCCCCTTCCCAGTTCTGGGGCGTGATGCACCAAGCTCACTACATTGGGTCATTCGAATGGGATTGCAGAGGGCCAAGATGTGCCGCAACCACGGGCAGTTATGTAGCACTGAGAATAGGCTTTTCCTTTAAGGAGACTCAGAGGAGTGGTAGGATGCATTTTTCCCATCTGATAGGGATGGCCCAGGCAGCTTATTTCCTTCCCACATCCTATTTTCCCCGTGGTTCATAGTGACATTAGTCCCCTTTAAAACCTAAGTCCAAATTTGTAGCCAATGCTGACAGTACAGTGTTTAAATACCTTCTATGTTTCTAGTTCTTTACATCATTCAACGAACTAGTCAAGAACAACCAGAGATGTTGTCCAGGCTCAGTGGAGAGACAAAAATCTCACTGCATTAAATTTACCACTGAGACCAGCCTGGAACATTCAGTGTTCTTCAATGACTATTTGGTATATTAACCAAGAGGTACCACACAACTCTTGGGCACAGTTGGAATGGAAACAAAGCAAGATTTGTATAATTCACCATAGACTTGTTATTGAATTAAATGTGTATGGGGCTATAAGAATAAAATATAAAAAGATAGATAGGTAGACAGATATAGGTAAAGTTTCTTAGCAGAGCATCCCAAATATTCTCTGCACTCTGTGTTAGATTTTATTACAAAAATGGCCTTAATTGTCATACTTCATAATGTGACTTTGTAGCCATTAAGACACCATTAAGAAGTGGTGTCTGTCTTCCTACTTCTTGAATTTGGGCTTAGCAATCGTGCTTCAGTTTGTCTCATAGAATGAGCTGAAAGGGCTGGTGTTCCAGTTCTAAGCCTAGGCTTCAGGGGCCTTGCATGTTTCTGGCAGCAATTTTGGAACCCTGTCTCTATCATGAAAATAATCCCAGGCTTTACTGTTAGATAATGAGAGACTAGGTAAAAAAACTGAGATGACAAGTTGAAGCATCTTAGGCCAGCAGCCCCCAGTTGACCTAGCAGCTGACCACAGATACAAAAGTGAGCTCAGCCAAGACCAGAAGGACCATCCGGCCCATATTTCCAACCCACAGAAACATGAGCTAAACAAATGATTGTTTTAAGTCAGTGATTTGCCAGTTGGTTTGTTACACAGCAATAGGTAACTGACATACCCATATCTAGGTTTTTGGACACCCTGTTTCTTCTGGGACATCAGCAATCAGTGCGATTGTTCCAGTCATAAGCTAAGCTATCACTACTTTTCACACATGCCCTATGGGCCTTGCAGATACATCCAGATCATTTCTGAATTCTGCTGTTAACATGTCTGAGATTTCTATTTAGTCTTGCCCGTCTTCCCTTTCTATCCCCTCTATCATCAAATCTTCATTTCCTTTTCTGGACATGGGAAATAGAGTCCTACCTGATCTCTGCATATTTCACCTTATTCTTTCTGTGATCTTTCACTGTCTAAAGAATTAGGCCTAAATACCTTATTTCAGGTCAGGACAAGACAACAACAAATGGTACTAAGTAGCCACTACATGTCATACCGAGTTGAATAAGATAGAGGAGCATGAGTCTACTAAGGGTGATAGATCCCTTCCCTAATCTAGTCCCATTCTACCTCTGCAGAGTCCTGCACAACTTGTCTACCCAAGACAACCACCCTGTCCCTTCAGCCTGGAACTCCCATATGGGCATTTCTCCTCTTTCACTGTCCCCTAAACCCTGCTCCTTCAAATGCTCTCCCAACTTTTCCCAGATTCTCTAAATCTTCATCTTCCTTCAAGTCCAGCCTAACTCCTCTGAGAGCTCCTCCTACTGCCCCTGCCTGGGTCATCTTTCTCTTCTGTCTCTCTTGTCTCAATCCCCTTAGAGCTCCCTTATCTGCTGGCTACCGCTTGTACATGGCTGGTTACATAGTACCTTGGAGACCAGCAACCTTGGCATGTCCCCTGTCCAGCACCCAGCACAGTGCCAGACACAGGTGCCTTCAGGTGCTAATAATACTTAGTAAAGATGGGTTCGATTAAGCAACTCTCCCCCAAGACAATGTAATGTGTTGGGTCTCCTTTCTTTTAAATAAAAGTCTCCTACCGTTAATTTGGGGTATTGGATTGAAGGACAAATAATAGACCTTCAGTATCTCTGCTATGCCTCCCAAGGAGTCTGATAAAAGAGCGGAACTCTACCTGACATGTAACTACCCTTTCCTGAACACTCACTAAGTACCAGGTACCACCCTGGACATTGCATTTCGATCATCTCACTTAAATCTTACAACAGTCCTAGGTGGTACGTATTATTGCCTCCATTTTATAATAGTGGAAACTCCTTAGCAGGATTGAATACCCTCTCTGAAATCCCACAGGCAGCAAGTGGCAGAGTTAAGATTTGACTCTAGTTCTATCTGAGCCCAAAGTATGTTTTCTTACTCGGTAAGGTAATGCCGCTGACGTACCCACTTACTTTGCTCTTAGGACATACAAAACAGCCTTTTATTGTTGCACTTTCCCATCAATAATCCTTAAATCCCAACCTAGACTTCCGTTCCGTAGACTCTTCCTAACCTACTACTTTCTGTGGCAAACAGAATAATACCCTCACCTCCAAAGACGTCCATGTCTGCGTCACCAGAACCTGCAGATGTGTCCTGTTACATGGTAGGGGGAGTTAAGATTGCAGATGGAGTCAGGTTTGCTAACCAGCTGAACTAGAGGTGGGAAAACGATGCCCGATCATCCAGGTGGGCCCTATATAATCAAAAGAGGGAGGCAGATGAGTCCGAGAAGGAGCTGTGACCATAGAAGCAGAGATCAGAGTGACACAAGCACTAGAAGGGGGCCCCGAGCCATAGAATCAGGCTGGAAAAGGCAGGGAAACGGATTCTCCCCTAGAAACTCCAGCGAGAATGTTACATTTTAGCCAACTGAGATCTATTTCAGACTCCGACCTCCAGAACTGTCAGATAATAAGTTTATGTTGTTTGGAACCAAGTTTGTGGTTGCTGTTACAGTACCAGTAGGAAACTACTATACCTCCCCATAGAAACAGAGTCAATTCATGGTCCAATAGCTTGTTAAGACTTCTCACAGCTCAGAAGCTACAGTCTGAATAATTACGAGAAAATGGTTTGATTAAACACCTATTATGGAGGTATTATAACTTGTTCCCACAAATAAACTGAGGGAAGTCTTTCAAGAGCCACTTCACATTGCTAAATAAGAAAGGAAGACGGCTGACCCCTCTTCTCTCCTGGGTTCATGCGCCCCTAGGAACCTGTTTCATGAAGGTTCTGTTTAGCTGAGATTTCCTGTAAAACTAATGTGTCCTTGCTAGTTTCCAAGTGATGCCTCTCTCCTCCCAGTAAAATCAAGAACTGCCAATAAGGTACAGGCCAGCTGCTGGGCCCCCTCTCCCTCACAGATACCACATACACAAATAGGAAGATGGTCTCCAATGCTATAATTTCCTGGCCAGCAAGTGTCTTGGGTTTCACTTGAGTGGTTAATGGTGATGTCACCCGAGTGCCTTAGTATGGGACATTTCCAACCTTCAATTAAAGGACTATCATTTACTCTATATATTAACATCCAGAACAATAAACACAGTGGAACACAGTCATTAGAGGCAGCCATAATCTATGGCCTGCTGTGTACTGATGTCAGCCCTGCTGTGTTTGACATCTGAAATCAGACCAAAGAAAGCACTGCGTTTTCAAAGCTGGGACTACACTGAGGATATCCGCCCCTGGCTTCATTCCATCTTCCCACCTCTGTCTTCTAACCTATCAACATCTTGGGTTCAACCCCAGAGTTAAAAACCCCTGTATTTTACAAAAAGACATCCAGGCCAACCTTCTCCCTGACTGGAAATAATGCCACCAGTTTTCAGTTGATTGAGCCTAGTGGGCCTTCACCATCAGATGATAAACCAAATCAGGATGTTACAGTTCCTAAGCCAAAGGATGACAAAATGTCATGGGCCTGAAGACATTTCAAAACAAAAACAAAACATGACCTTATAATGCATAAAGACAGCAGAGTCAATACTGTGGAAAATGAGAAAAATGAAAGAAAATTTTATTTAAACCTAGCCAAAATATTGTACCTCAAAGTTCTCTTCTTTTATTTCCTAGAATTGTTTTCCACATTCATTCAGCGCTTACTAATTGATCACTTATTGGTGCTGGGAAGGAAAGAAATGTTAATAAATTCACATAGTCTAATGGAGGAAACAAAGAATCAGTCAATATCCATACTTGCCACTTATGTAGCACTTACTCTGTCAGACCCAAGCTAGTCTGAGGACCCTGCATACATGATCTCATTGAATTCTTTTTACAACCTACGAAGGTAGCTCTTCTGCGCCCTGTTTTGCTAGTAAGGCAAGAGGGCCTTAGAGCCCCTAGCTGGCTTATGCTAGATCTGGACTCCCAGCTCAGCCAGGCTCCACACCACATGGGAGCCATGGGAAAGTGCAGTAGCTCTTCCTGCACTGTAGGGTCCGTGCTTGTCTCATGCTGTCAGCACGGCACAGTTCCAATCTCCAGGGTCCAGCCACCTAGATTTCTCAGCTGAGCTCTTACTTCAAGGGATGCAAAATTAACACGGAATTCAAAAGCCTCCTCTGTCTGACGGTGTCAGGGAAGCCTCACAGTGTTTCGTTTACAGGCCAGGTCACATGGAGAGATGTCTTGGGTCGTTGAGGTGATGAGAAGGTGCCCTAGAGTAAGATGGGGAGGGACGGACACCACGAAAGCCTTCCAGCAGTCTAAGGCTGCCTGGAACGCAACAGCTCCAAGACTAGATAAAAAGCAGGCCTTCTTTCTTCAGGGGACTGGCAGCAACTCCCTCCTGCCTCATGTAAATGTTGCACGTGTCCTTCCCTGGAAGAGCATCTGATGTGGTTGGTCATCTCAGTGAACTTGGGGCACCCCTGTGGAAGGCACGGCTAGACCTCATCAATTCATAGGCAGAGGCTGCCCTCAGCCCACCATAGGCTGCCTGTGGTTCATTCCCCAACACCCACACTGTCGGGAGGCGGGAGAGCCAGTGACTTCCCACAATACAACACGGCACATGCGAACTCATTGCACCTAGGGCAGCATTCCTTGGAAGCAAGATGACGAGCACAACAGTAGGCATGCAGATGCCCTGTGTATCTTTAGAGTCAAGTAGAAGTGACTTACTGCTCTTCTGAACTATCTGTGCCGTTGTTCCTCTCTGCCGAGTGTTTTTTGTCTTGCTTCGTTTTCCTTCGTTGTTAGTAAAGGTTATTCACTATGTGTGGGTTTGTAGAAGCAGGTCAGAAAGTCTCAGCCCACAAGTCTGATTCTCTGAGCACAGGTTCTGGGGACTTTGTGGAAATGACTGTGTCATAACGCCCTGTTTGGAAGGAAGGTTTTTCCAAGTTGCTAAGTGCACTTTTCTTAACACCTACCTAGGAAACTTGATGGGGCAGGAGAGGAGAAGGTTGAGAGGCTCTCTGGTGGAGGTTTCCTGGACTGTCCTGTGGGGCATACTTACTAGAC
Source organism: Ursus maritimus (assembly GCF_017311325.1). Lineage (NCBI taxonomy): Eukaryota > Metazoa > Chordata > Mammalia > Carnivora > Ursidae > Ursus > Ursus maritimus. The sequence continues at coordinate 5,594,641 of NW_024426119.1, read as the reverse complement.
TTTTGGACACCCTGCATGGGTCCCTGTGCCCTTTCCAAACCTGATTGACTTGCTTTTTCATTTTTTTTTTTAATAATGATTTTTTATTATATTATGTTAGTCACCATACAGTACATCCCCGGTTTTCGATGTAAGGCTCGATGATTCATTAGTTGTGTATAACACCCAGTGCACCATGCAATATGTGCCCTCCTTACTACCCATCACCGGTCTATCCCATTCCCCCACCCCCCTCCCCTCTATAGCCCTCAGTTTGTTTCTCATAGTCCATAGTCTCTCATGTTTCATTCCCCCTTCTGATTACCCCCCCTTTCTTTATCCCTTTCTTCCCCTACTGATTCTTGACTTGCTTTTTCAAACCCTTCTACCTCGCTCTACCTATGGGCTTTCACTGCACGTGGCCGCCACCTGCTGGAACCAGCCTGGAACTGACTGCTGGGCAATGCGAGGCGGACACTTGGCCAGCACAGGAGGTGTGAGAGAACAGATTGTCAAATTCATTCCATGGCATTCATTCCAGAGGGAGCCTCTAAACTGGCCTTGACCCACAAGAATCTGTTTTTTAATAGTCTTTTGGAGACCTAAAGTCTACAAATCCCTCTGATAACTCATCTGAGAGTTTAATCACCTTCTCTCAGAAATATTTTCCCCGTTTGTGATCTCAATGATGCTTCTGTTTAGGTTAATTTCCTACTGATCTGTCTTGATCAGGGATGAAAAGCAACTGCTGTCAATTCTCTGGGTAAAAGCTCTTTATAGGCCTGGAGAAAGATCAATGAATGTGCCTTACTTCTCTGGAAAGATCCCAAGTTTTATTTTCTTTTAAACTGACTTCCTTGCACAGATTTTAAAACTTATTTGTCATCTCTGTGGCTCTCCTCGGAATGCTCTCAACTTCTCAAGGATCTGGCTAACCCCAAACACAGTGCTTCCTACATTATGTATACTCCTCAGATGACCATGCCTTTGTCAACAATTTTCTGAGTACCTACTGTGTGTGAGGTACACGGGTAAGGCTTGTGTGGGCTAGAGGACAAGTTACTCACGAACTTTCCAAGAAGAGGGAAGAGATAGTGCTTCAATGCCTGCACAGAGATCACTCTAACAGTGTGTGAGACAGGTCCAGGCATTGGTGCTACTAGAGGTCAAGGGAGAGAATGAACTCTTTCATTTATAAGGCTTCATATAGGCAGTGGGGACCAAACTGGTCTTTGAAGATGTGATATTGTGATTTATAATAAGAATTATATATTTGGTGTTCCACCTTTTCTGTCTCAGTTCCTAAACCCTCGGAATTTCCTGTGATGAGAGCAATAAAGGTATTTCTTGTTATGTTGATACACACCTTGGCGGGGGGTGAACTGGAGACAGAGTTTAATCACCAGTGGCCAATCATGCCTAATGAATGGAGGTAATGAAAACTCCATAAATGGCAGAAAGGAGAGAGGAGTTTGGAGAGCTTCCGGGTTGGTGAGCTCCTGGAGATTTGCGGAGAGTGGTGTGCTCACAGAGGGCGTGGCAGCTCTGCGCCCTTTCGCATACCCTGCCTTAAGCATCTCTTCCATCTGGCTATTCCTGAGTTACATCCTTTCACAATTACACCAGTAATCTAGTAAGTAAAATGTTTATCTTTGTTCTGTGAGCCACTCTAGCAAATTACTCAAACACGAGGAGAAGGTTATTGAAATTTCCCATCTATAGCTGGTGGGTCAGAAGTACAGGTGACAGCCTAGACTTGGCATTGGCAGCTGAAGTGGGAAGGGACAGTCTCGTAGGACTGAGCCCTTTACCTGTGGGCTCTAACTCTTATCTCCAGGTAGATAGTGTCAGAATGGAGTTAAATGGTAGGACACCCATCTAGTGTCTGAGAATTGCTTGGTGGTGTAGCAGGAAAACTCATACACTGGAATTAGTGACCAGAATTGTTAGAGAGATACATCGAATTGGCTGGACCTGAGAAGAAGGGTGCTAAGAAAGTACAGAGCATTCCAGGCAGAGAGAACAGCCCGAGGAAAGCTTTGGAGACGAGGGATGACCAGGTGTGGATGTGATCTTCCAGTTGTGTTGGTGTGGGTCAAGGGAAAAACAGATGGGGCCAGATTGTGGGGGCCGCCCCAGTGGGGAGCCACGAACAAATCTAGGTACTGTGTTCACATTACATAACTCCTGTTGGATTCTATTAACTTGACAACTTGTTTTTCACCATCCTGACCCTAAATCATTCTCAGCTGCTCTTAGAGCCACTTTGTCCCCATCTAGCATTGGCGCTTGGTTTAGATTTGTTTACTCCAAGTCCCAGTTTGGTTTTTACTCTTATTTTTCTCCTGCTGAGAAATCTGTCTTGCCCTGGCATTATTCACTCCCACTCTCCTAGCCTAATCTTTGGCAAGATCAGTTCCAGCTGGCCAATTCTGCCTTGGTCACTCAATTCTTTTCCTGATGCCATGAGTCTTTTAAACTCCTCTCTACCTTTAGAAGGCTTGGGGAGGTGGGCACCTGAGAGTGAGACCCTGGTCAAGTCACCTGCCCTTTCTGGCTGTGGTGTCCTCCTCTTTAAAAAGAAAAGGGAGGTATGTACCTGACCTCTTGGGTTCTTTCTCGAGTTTATGCTTTATAGCCAATAACCTCAACTGTCTCTGTCCACACGCCATTTCCCACCCCACTCCCAGCTGTTTCCATGGAATAATTTCAGCTTTCCTGGAAGAATTTTCCTATGAAATTGACTGAAAATGGAGTTTGAAACAAATTGGATCTGCTAAGATGTCAGCCAGCTTTAGAGTTATGTTTCCAACTGAGATGAGGATAGAAGAAAAGATGAGAAGCATGCCTAGCTTCCCTCTTGCCAAAGGACCTCTTCCCAGGAGGTATTTTCAAAGACAGAAAATGGTGGACGATAAAGCACAAAAATGAGCTGCAGGTGACACTCAGCACCTTCTTCCTTCACGAACTAGCCAAACCCTCTCCCTTTCCCTCTCCTCCTCCTCTTGATCATCACCCTGGCCCTGTTTGATGCTTCTTGAGAAGAAGTTCCAGCCCTGAGGCTTAGCCACAAGTGTGGTTTAAGATGAAACTGGGAAGGACAATAACCACGGGCTGGGGAAAAGTGATAGCAGCTGGAGAGTCAAGAAGGGACCTGCAGGAGATGATACCTTTCATCTGAATTGGCCATTTCTGCTCGCTCCCAAAGAGAGGGAATAAAGAACACCCGGATCAAATCTTAGGTGATATCAACCTGATGCAAACACCAAGGAAGTCTTAAAAACACCAACTAGGAAGAAGAAAGGTCTTGGATTAGGAGAGGATCTGCAGGAATGTGGAACATGCTTCTCTAACTTTTTGTTTGTTTGCTTAAATAGTGCAGACTTTTTTTTTTTTTTTTTTTTTTTTTTTTTTTTTTTGGTATTTGATGATTTAAGTGGCTTTTACAAGTAACTGAAACAGATTCCAAAATCTTTCCAAGCCTTGACTTCCTCTATGTGTGACCAGTAAATATTTGTTAACTGGGTGTCCTGCATTGGTGCTTTTAGCCCACAGCATCCCCCATGAAAGGCTTTTCCTTAATTTGATCAGCAATTATGTATCCTTCAGTCGCAGCTGAATCCTACCTTTTCCCTAAAGCCTTCCCGGCTCACCACTGTTTGTGACATTCTCATGACCCTGAATCCAGTTAGATAGATTGTGTAATTGGTACTGTGTTCTTGAATACTTAGCACTGGCAGTACAGAATACCTTATTTCTCCTTTAAGGGAAAGAACTATTTTTCACAATTCTTTTCATGGCAGTTAGGATTTGTTATGCTTTAGGTTTTCAAAGAATTGTGTACTTGTCCTATCTGCCCTGTACAAAAAGGCTTCGAGGTAGACAGAGGTGTTAGGACTCCTTTGGTAGCAAGTGACAGAAGCCCAACTTGTTGCAGCTTAAGTAGAAATGGAAATTTAGTTCACTCATAAACCAAAGGAAGAATCCAGAACAAATTGGAAAAGCTCAGGGACGAGAATATGAGATCTGATGCCTCCAGCAGTTCACGCCTCTGTGTCTCTCCTACTTTTGCATGCCACCGACATTCTGTGCCACTTCCTTTGGCTTATTCTAGGGTGGGGTGTGGATATTCTCTTCCAGTGTCAGCAGATATAAATCCTAGAGCCCCAAAAGGATCACAAAATTGGAAGAAGGAGTAATTCTCCAAAGAAACGCAAGGTCTGTGCCAGAAGGAAAAAGGGAGGACAGGAAGCCTGCAGAAAACAAAACTCCACTAGGCAGGTGACACTTGTTACTATCTTCTGAAAACCACAATGAAACTGAAGTTCAAAACAGGCTTCATTGCTACTCTGTAACCAATTCAAGGTGGAGAAATCCTCTCCCTGATTTCTCAGCAACTAACGTCAGGCCTTGCTCATAGTAAAATTCTCAACAAAAATCAGTTCACAGAAAGTTGATTAAAGCTACCTTCAATCCCATGCTTCCTTTCCAGATTGGAGTATTTAGGTCTATAAGAGAAAAGTCACTGTAGGAAAATGAAGTCATCACTGAAATATAATTTGAAAACCATTAAAATAATTATGATAACAGTAAAAACAAATATGACAATTATCAAGCACTCAATATATGCTAGGAACCATGCTAAGGGATTTGCATGTGATAATTCAGTCCCTCCTTACAACTCTGTGGGGAAGGTACCATTATCCCCATTTTATGGAGTAGAAAACTGAGGCTTAGAAAAGTTGTCATGCCTGAAATCACACAGATAGCTGGTTGTGGGACAGGAATTCAGACCTCCAACTGTCTGACAGTGAGTGGGCCTGGGCACCTGTCCGCTTGCTCTACACCTATAATAGCAGGCCCCAGAGGACTGGTTACTATCCTATTCTGGTCATTACTGGGGCTGGACATTTCCACATAGCACTCAAGCCTCCCCCCTCACTGAAGTTTTTACCACACTTTTTCCCAGGTCATCTTCAGGTGTGGAAGAAATTGAAATCTGTGGAAAGATAGGTGATCAATATATTAGGAATGCTTCCTGTAGGTAGGAATGCATGGTCCCAAAACAGTTACGTCTACTCACTCTTGTTCTTTTGCCCAACCTGGTCCCTCTGCTTGAATCTTGAATCCCTTGAATCTCTCTGCCCAGCAAGATCTCTCTCACTTTCAGATTCTACTATTTTATATATATAAATTATATGTATAAATTAAAGTATATATTTTTATAATAAATATTTTTATAAATGTATTTTAAATATATAAATTAAATAAAATACATATTATATAAGAGGACTATGTGTGTGTGTGTGTGTGTGTGTGTGTGTGTGTGTCCTGGCAAGACTGTGAGAGTGTCCATGGCAGGGGTTGTTGGTGTTTGGGTTTCCAGTGCCCAGCACAGAACCTGGTACATAGAAGGTGCTCAATGAATGCATGGTTACATGAATGAAATGTAGAAAGCACATTGAGATTATTCACTTGTTTGATTGGAGGATCCACAGTGGATTCCAAAGCGATTTCCAATTCAGGCTCTTGTTCCTTAGAGGTATATCTAAGACTGAAGTTCTGGGAAGGAAACCAGTGGTCTTGGAGGGGGATCAAAAGAAACAGTCCATGTAAAGTCCCTGGCATTGTTATGTCTGGAATGCTGAGGAAAAAGAAAGAATAAACATAAGTTAAGCCATGTAACTAGCAAGATGCTATAATCAAATTATTTTGGTCACTGCCTCTCAGTCCTAACGATAGGAGTCTACGAAGAAGATAATCTGACCTGTGTCAAACACAGAAGAATTCTGGTGGGTGTGTTTCTCCTCGGCAGTGTACACAGTAACTCATTAGCTCCGTTGTGGGTGTGGACCATATAATTGTTTTTATTTTCCCTGACCTTTCCACTGAAGCAGGTGGAACCAGATGCTTCCCATAGCTGCACGATGCAATTCTGCACAATCGCCATGGAGCATGCTCAATAGTGACCTTCAACTTTGCGTACCCAGCAATGTAAAAACTGTCACTGGGGCACCTGGGTAGCGCAGTCGTTAAGCGTCTGCCTTCGGCTCAGGGCGTGATCCCGGCGTTCTGGGATCGAGTCCCACATCAGGCTCCTCCACTGGGAGCCTGCTTATTCCTCTCCCTCTCCCCCTGCTTGTGTTCCCTCTCTCGCTGGCTGTCTCTATCTCTGTCAAATAAATAAATAAATAATGTTTAAAAAAAAAAAAAAAACAAGATAGACAGGAATACTACTGGCATACCCTTAGAGAAGTTTATTCTGTCCTTGTAATAAGAGTACCTTTTTTGGTAAGAATGATCCAGCATTGTTGTACCTATTCAAAATGAAATCTGTAAAATAATCTCTAAGTTTATTAGGCTTTCTAATACAAGTCAGATTAGGAATAGTTCATCAAAAGCTGGGGTAAATTTTTATTTAGGTTGCTCCCCAGGGTGCCATACTGCTGTCCTCTTGGAGAATCTGCATAACTAAAATGTGCTAGAATTCAAAAAGTTTAAGAGATTGAAGCTGCAGGCGCTTGAAAAGAGAAAAACTACCTTGGCAGGTTCGAGAAGTTCCTCGATAGGGAGAAGGGGTGGGGAATGAATAAAAGTGATGAGCCCATCCATTGAGACAGAAAGGTAAAGGTCTACTGTTGACCAGTATTCGCTATCCAACCCAGGAGGAAAAGTGTATCTGTGTTTTTAGCATTAGGCTGGTTTCTCTTCAGATAGCATATAAATCTTTTGCCTTTTAACATTAGGCCTGGCCGTATGACCTGCTTTAGCTAAAGGTACATGAGCAGAAGTGTCATGTGTTCTCTCCAGGCAGCAGTTTTAAGAGCAAGTGTATTTTCACCATTTGCCTGACTTGGGAACCATGGAAGTCTGTGTTTGGCTTAACTTCTACAAGCTAGATCGCAGGTGGTTACGATGAGCAGTCCTTTTGCCAGTCCCTGATGGACATGCAGTGTGGCAGGAAGTACAGGTTGCTGTTTTAACCTTCTGAGATTTTAGGGGTCAAGATTTAGCATAATATGGCCTATGCAATCTAAAAGAGACTAGGGAATCTGTTAGTTTTGAGAAGCATGACTTAGGAATCTAACTGGCTCAAGTTGGATTCCAGCTCAGCAGTATACCTGTCATTCTCCTGCAGGTACACCAGTCGTATTCTGAATTTGCTGGCACAGTGAAGGATTTTGTAAAGTCACTGCAGTGTCTCAAGCCGAATGATGACTCACAACAGAGAAGCGGGTCCAGTAAGGAGGGGGGTAAAGCTAGACCCACTGCCTGTGCAGGCAAAGCCCTTGGACTTCACAAGCAGAGAAGACTAGTGTCTAGTCTACTGTCTAGAGGCCACACACCCCCATTTAGATGTTGCCCTTGGCATTTCCATCCCATCCTCACTCCCATTTCATATCCCAGTGCCCTCCCTGCCTCATCCCCAATGGTGCCTGATAGGGCCGAGCAGGTAAATCTGCTCAACTACTTGTATACACCCAAGAATACACATATGCCTGTGGGGTGCAGCTTGCATACTCAAATATTCAGAAAGTACTTGACAGATGCAGGAAACAATACTCTATACTCTCCTCTCTACAGATGTTTTCTAAATGACCCAGCTTCCACCTGGTAGCATTAATAGGGCCCAACACCCAGTGACAGATTCCTGTTAGACTTGGGGCCATGATTACAGCTGCTGCCAGAGTTCACACCAGTGGCTCACAACAGGTGCCTGTGTCATGCAGGAGGAAGGTCAAGGCCGTAACTCCTATTCCATTTCAGTGTACACCCTCCAACAAAGAGCAGGTGCAACTTACTAGGCAAGGTAAGCGGCGCTGGAAATTTCTAAGTCCAATGTTTTAAATAGGATTAAAAAGCTAGCCAGTCAATAGAATACGGAAGCCACAGCTGAAATCCACCTGCCAATGGATCCCTTCTATATATTTTCCTTCTCCTCTTCACTCTTATGTGGAGCCCACCTATACATGACAACCCCCAGAGAGTTAGTGTTGAGGGGCGCCCTGGTCCAGTCTCCTCTTTTTATTGAAGAAGAAGCTGAAGCTCAGAGAGGATAAGTGGTGTGTCGACTCCAGCAGGCTGCTGAACCCGCAGGGCTTTGGGAGAAGCCTAGCACCAAGTGAGCCGGTGGCTGATTTATATATGAGGAGACCAGCCTTTGAAGCTGTGTCTTCACTGGGAGGCCCGTGCTCTGTTTTCTCTAGACTTTTCATCAGCACAGCCATCATCAGCCTTTCATCATGCGCCTGTTTACTTTGTTTCACTAAATGCCCTTTACAGCACTGGCGGAGGCTATTTTGGTAGCTTCCTGGATGCAGGAAATGTTTTGTTTGGGCCCCACCTTGTGTTCAGGGTGTCTGGGGACTGTTGAAGTTGTTTGAATTTGAGAGAGAAAAGGAACCAGGAGTCAGACAAACAAAGAGTCTCTCCCCCGAGTGCACCTCTCTCTGCTCCTTCTTTCCACCCTGCAGTGAGAACTCTGTACCAGCCACTGAAATGGCCCTGGAAGCAGAATTAGGAAGAAGGCCCCAAATCCTGGAAGTAAAGCTCACACTCTAGAGACCCGCCATGATATCAGAATTCCATCCATCATTGCAGTCTTAAATCAGAGAGCCCTGAAGAAACATCTATGTCTACCACAAATTATAATATAGCCATAAAATCTTTTCTGTAATAAGTAATTTTCCATAAAACAACACTTCCTAGTCTTCCAGGACATAGCTGAAACATGACTTAGATTGCAGTGGGGTTTTCAATGCATTTTTTCAAATGGAAAGAAGACTTCAAATTCCCTACGCATGATGCATTTTTAATCTTACAGGGTTTAATTTCTCAACAGAAACCCATCTTAGGTAAGGGAGCTTATTCCCAGAGAAGCCTTTCTGACTTTCCCTTGAAGGCTCAAGGTTGATTTATGAACTGTCCAGCTGTGTAGAAAGAGTCTTTAGACAGAGAAAAGGAGCCAACCATTCTCCCCTTTTCCTGGGGACAAGACAAGATGCATTTGCGTCCAAACTGGAACTGCAAAATCAAGATTATACATTAGGAAATCTACTCTTAAGGAAAGTGTACATTAAGATTGATCTCCTGTGTTGGGGGACATTAGAAAATACCTTTCTATGCTACATACAATTTAGAGATCTTTAATCTGCATTAGTTCAGATGGACTCTTGCCTGAAGGCAAGGGTATGCATTAGATACCCCATCCCAAAAGTTCCTACCACTCTGATCCCAGATCACATATAAAAGAATCCAATGTAGAAGAAGGAGACCTCGGGGCGCCTGGGTGGCGCAGCGGTTGGGCGTCTGCCTTCGGCTCAGGGCGTGATCCCGGCGTTCTGGGATCGAGCCCCACATCAGGCTCTTCCGCTATGAGCCTGCTTCTCCCTCTCCCACTCCCCCTGCCTGTGTTCCCTCTCTCGCTGGCTGTCTCTCTCTGTCAAATAAATAAATAAAATCTTTAAAAAAAAAAAAAAAGAAGAAGAAGAAGGAGACCTCACTGAATTAGGACCAAAAAGACCAGTGCTCATCCAGTCAGTAAGAAACATGGGTTCTTCTAGGGAAATCCCAGCCCTGTGTTAGCAGGCGTGAAAACAACAGTAATCCCACCGTCCATCATCAGAGCTCCTGGATGACCAGGTACATTGTTGATGAGCAGTCATATTTTGAAAGCTATCTTTTTTTCTGAGTGATACGTCGCAACCATGTGCTTAAAATATTTAGTAAATCGTGTTGTAAACAGATGTGTTATCATCCAGGCTTTGTTGTTCCATTTCTAGACCACAAGCAGAGTAGCTTGAGCGTGATTCTTAAGGGCCCTTGGATTTTTACAATGGTAAATGAGCATTGGCTTCAACTTAAAGGGAAGTTCAAAAATCAAGTGCATTAGCCCCTAACAAGAGGGTCAACCTGTCCTTTGAAGCTTTGAAGCCAGGCATTGATTTCTCCTCTCTAGCTATGGAAGTCCTAGATGGCATCTTCTTCCACTAGAAGGCTGTTTCACCCACACTGAAAAACTTGTTGAGTGGAGCCACGTTCATTAATAATCATAGCGTGCTTTTCTGGAGAACTTGCTGCGGCTTCTCCATCAGCATTGCCGCTTCACCTTGTACGTGTATGTCATGGAGACACCTTCTTTCCGTAAACCACATGATCAACCTCTGCTAGCTTCATACTTTTCTTCTGCATCTTCCTCACTTCTCTCAGCCTTCACAGACTGAAGAGCGTTAGGACCTTGCCCTGGATTAGGCTTTGACCTGGGGAATTGTTGTGGCTGGTGTTTTATCCAGACCACTAAAACGTTCTCCATTTCAGCAGGATGACTGTTTCACTTTCTTGTCATCTGTGTGTTCAATGTAGTAGCACTTTTAGTTTCCTTTAAGAACTTTGCATTCACAACTTGGTTAACTGGTGCAAGAGGCCTAGCTTTCAGCCTGTCTTGGCTTTCATCATGCCTTTGCCACTAAGCTTGATCATTTCTAGCTTTTGCTTTAAAATGAGGGACATGTGACTCTTCCATTCACTTGAACACTTAGAAGCCATTGCAGGTTATTAACTGACCTATTTTTAATATTGGTGTGTCTCAGGGAGTAGGGAGGCCCAAGGAAGAGGGAGAGGAATGGGAGAACAGCCAGTCAGTGGAGCAGTCAGAACACAAAATGTGTGTATCAGTTAAGTTCCTCATTTTATATGGGTGCAGTTCATAGCACCCCAAAATAATTACAATAGTAACATCAAAGATCACTGATCACAGATTGCCATAATAAATATAATAATAATGAAAAATTTGACATCTTGCCAGAATTACCAAAACATGACAGAGACACGAAGTGAGCGAAAGCTGTTGAAAAAAGGGTGCCCACAGACGTGCTTGATGCGGTTTGCCACAAAACTTCAGCTTGTAAAACACGCAATCATCTGTTAAGCGCAATAAAGCAAAGCACAGTAAAATGAGGTACATGGAATATTGTATGTCAGCTATACGTCAATAAAAAAACGTTGACTAGGAGCACCTGGGTGGGTCAGTCAGTTAAGCATCTGCCTTCGGCTCAGCTCCTGATCTCAGGGTCCTGGGATCGAGCCTCGCGTCAGGCTCCCTGCTCAGCAGGGAGCCTCTCTCTCACTAACTCTGTCTCTCTCTCTCAAATAAAGAATATCTTAAACAAAAATTTTTTTAAATGTTGACTAGCTTGGTTATAGCTGTTTTCTTCTTTATGCCTGATATAGTACTTACCATGTGACACCCTATTATGCAAATGTACTGAGTGACAAGTGTCTAAGGAGACTCTTCTAAGGAAATAACTGGACTTTTTAGAGGAGCTGGTTGGCCCTTGGCAATGACGGAATTGGCAGGTAACTAAAGTCACATCAAGGTGGTAGAATGGCCCTGTGTGAATTTAGTTCAAGGATTCATGTATGAGTCTAGAGTGCATACTCCTGTGGATATGAAATTATTTGGTGTCACTTAAAATGTTACTCTGCTAAGTTCTGAAGAAAATTATCATAAGTTTTTTTTTAATAAGTTACTTTAGAAAACAATGAAATAGTTGAAGCATGAGTTGTTTAAGAGAACTGAGACTAAGACACGTCTGTTTGGGAATCAAGAGGTGTAATCTTGTTAGTGAGAGGGTCCTTCCCTGTGCATCAAGAGCCCTGGGATCCGGAGACAGGGCCTGGCCAGGCAAGGTAGCAGCAACAATGTTGGTCGTGGGATGGGGAAGCTGAGTTCTACAGCTGGAAGAACTAGCAGGTACTAAGGAGTGACCAGGTGTTAAATCCCCATCAGAGAGAAGAAAAGGGAGAAACTGGAGGCTTCAGATATCCCATTAGCGCTGTGCTTGGAACTTACATAGTAGGTGCTCAGTAATATTTGCTGAATGAATGTGAGTAAAACCAAGAGCTGGGGGTGTGGGGGGGAGCACCGTCAAATCATCATCTTACAGGTTTGGGGGAAGCAGATGGAGTTGTTTCAAAGAGGCTAACAAAGAAGATACAGAGTCAGGTGTCTGGTTCCAGGTTAGGTATTAATGGTGCCAGTAAATGTTCTGGGATCTGGGTAGAGTTTTATGGAAAAGAGACCTCAGGTGACAAAGTGGTACACTGGGCTGGTAGGGACTGCAGGCCACTGGGGACGAAGAAGCAAGAGTGGGCCCTGCTGGGCACCTGGGTGGCTCAGTTGGTGAAGTGTCTGCCTTCAGCTCAGGTCCTGGGATCGAGTTCTGCATCGGGCTCCTTGCTCAGTGGGGAGTCTGCTTCTCCCTCTGTCCCTCCCCTGCTCATGTGCATTCTCTCTTTCTCTCTCTCTTTCTCTTCTCTCTCTCAGATAAATAAAATCTTAAGAAAAAAGAAAAAAAAAGGGAATGAACCCAACTGCTGAGCCAGGCTGCCCGTTGCCCCACAGAAGCTGTGGCCTAAAAAGGACTCCATGAGAATTGTCACTCCGTCAGTAGGCAGTCCAGGGTGGGCTGCCTCTTTGGCCCAGGCCAAAAATGTGCTTGGAGAAAAAAAAAAAGTCAACTTGAATTTCCTTACCATGAAGTATTTTTACTCTTATGAAAGTGATTCCTTTGCAGATAAACTGCTTTAAGGCAGTGGTTCTGGGATATTAAAAGAATAAGAATTCTCTTGAATCCCTACTACTGACATAAATTGTTTTTAGGATAATGTTATTTAAATATGTATGTACAAGAAAATATGTGTGTACAAATAAAAAACTAGGAACAAACTCTTTATGCTTATAAATCCTACACACTTATACAACCAAATTTAATTTCAAAGTAAATTCAGGCACATTAAATTTGGCATGTCTGTACTTTGTTACTATGTGTTTTGTGATGACACAATTTTCCCACTACTTTCCTTTATTGTAACTTTCAACGACCTTTATACAGCGCACTACGGAGTCATCAGGTCTTCATTTGCTTGTAATGCATCATTTACAAGTTATATCCACTTGTCTTTTTCCATTCATCTATGACAATTAATGTAACACATAGTGTCAGACCAAATCTCAATTTATTAAATAACTTAAGACACCCAAGTTTTATTCTATAAACCTGTCTTTTAATTACAAATGCCCAATATGAGTTTTAACTGTCTAATGCATAAAGTAATTCAGCATAAAAAAAAATGGTAGGTCAGGGTCAAAATGACATTTTTTTGCAGTAGTAGTTCATTTGTTTTCTACGTTCCACATATAAGTGAAATTATATGGTATTTGTCTCTGTCTGACTCATTTCACTTAGCATAATACCTTCTAGGTCCATCCATGTTGTTGCAAATGGCAAGATTTCTTTCTTCTTCATGGCCAAGTGATATTCCATATAATATATACACACATGTGATACACATACATACCTATATGTATACATACATGTGATGTACACATATGTCCCACATTTTTATCCATTCATCTATCGATGGGCACTTAGGTTTCTTCCATATCTTGACTATGTTAAATAATGCTGCAATGAACATGGGGGTGCATATATCTTTTTAAATTACTGTTTTCATTCCCTTCAGATGTATAGCTAGAAATGGAATTGCTGGATCATATGGTAATTTTACTTAATTTTTTTTAGGAACGTCCATACTGTTTTCTATAATGACTGCACCAATTTACATTCCCAGCAGCAGGGCATGAGGGTTCCCTCTTCTTCACATCCTCACAGGCACTTGTATCTCTTGTCTTTTTGTTACCAGCCATTCTGACAGGAGTGAGGTGGTACCTCACTGTGGTTTTGATTTGCATTTCCCCGATGATGAGTGACGTTAACCATCTTTTCATGTGTCTGCTGATCATCTGTATGTCTTCTTTGGAAAAATGTCCCACTCAGGTCCTCTGCCCATTTTTTTACTAGATTGTTTGGTTTGTTAGTGTTGAGTTGTAGGAGTTCTTTATATATGTTGGATATTAACCCCTTAATGGATACATCATGTGCAGATATCTGCTCACATTCTGTAGGTTGCCTTTTCATTTTGTTGATGGTTTCCTTTGCGGTACAAAAGCCTTTTAGTGTGATCTAGTCCCAACTATTTATTTTTGCTTTTGTTGCCCCTGCCCAAGGAAACAAATCCAAAAACAAAGTACCTCAAAGACTAGGGTCCAAGAGTTTACTGCCTATATTTTTTTAGGAGTTTTTTGGTTTCAGGGCCTGTATTTTGTCTTTAACCCATTCTGAGTTTATTTTTGTGTATGGTGTAAGAAAGTGGTCCAGTTTCATTCTTGTGCATGTGGCTGTCCAGTTTTCCCAGCACCATTTATTGAAGAGACTGTCCTTACCTGATTGCATAGTCTTGCCTCCTTTGTTGTATATTAACTGACCATGTAAGCACAGGGTTATTTCTGGGCTCTGTATTCTGTTCCATTGATCTATGTGTTTGTTCTTGCACCAGTCTCATGCGGTTCTGATTACTACAGCTTTCTGGTATATCTTGAAATCTGGGATTGTGATACCTCCAGTTTTTTGTTTTTGTTTTCGTTTTTGTTTTTCCTTTCTCAAGATTGCTTTGGCTACTCTGGGTCTTCTGTGGTTCCATACAAATTTCAGGATTGTTCGTTTGAGTTCTATGAATAACGCTATTAGTATTTTGATAGGAATCACATTGAATCTGTAGATTGCTCTGGGTAGTAGTAGACATTTGAATAAAATTCTTCTGGTCTATGAGCATGGTATATCATTCTAAGCTATTTAAATTTTATTTGCCCAACCTTCAAATGGCAATTATTCCTTAATTCCCTCCACCCTTCCCAACCTTAAAAATGCCTCACTTCATAGACAAAACACACAACACAGTTTCTGTACTGAACACTAATCAATCAAGCAAAATAGCCACCTGTAAAAAAGTAACAGGTAGGCAGTGGTGAGAAATATTTGCCCAGCACTTTACTATTTCCCTTTTGGGGACTCAGAGTACTTTTTTTTTTTCTCATTGCTATTCGGTGGAGGTTGGAAACAAACTTTTAAAAAAACCTACTGGAAATTAATAATGCTGTTTCTAGTTAAGTTTGCACTCTTTAAGAAAAAAGAAAAACCAGGGCATATGTATCTTGCAATAGACAATTCGAACATCCTATGAAATGTCATACGAGGGGTTTTACCTAAAATTCCTGTATAATTTTGTAAGTCACTAAATGCTACTTTTTCAACTAGAGAAAAAAGTCAGTTTCTCCATCAATACATTCTCATTTCATATTCTACCCCAAAGAGGGGAAAAATAGCATCTATGTAGGGGCTCAGGACAAGAAATCTATTACTCCAGTAACTGAGTCTACAGTCTCTCTAGCTGACTTTTCAAACCCTCTATCATCAGTTTGGCTACAGTTCTAGTGTATTTTGGCCCAGTCTACTGGCTTCAGCTCAGCTCATGCTGACACATATGGAGGGGGCTGAATTCAATATTGGGGTAGACAATTTATGAGTACTTATAATTGTACACCACCCACGTGCAATTAAACCTGAAAAGAAACTATGGATATCCTCCGCTGCAATGTGAAAATCCCCATCCTCCCCACACCTCACTTTTTCCAGATTACCTTTTCCAAGGCATGAGTGCTCACAGTGTGGAGCCAGAGAACGGGAAGCCATTTTTCATAGCCTGAAGCATTCCTTTGATTTCAGCTCTATGGTGAGCAAGATTTTTCCCCATGAGTCTTTCCCCTCCCACCTCATGTCACAGTCAGTTTTCACACAAAACTACAAAGAGCTGAAAAACTCTGACCACACACCAGCCACTCAACAATGAGAAGGCACAACTCTGACTGTCAGCATGCACGTTTTAAAATTTGACCTTGCATTGAAAAAAAACAACAATCCTAGTATAAGGAGGAAATGGCATTGCAGAGATCTCCCAGGAACAAGCTTTCCACTCCCTACTCTGTTGTTTTAGGTTTCTTCCAGTTTCCATTTTACAAAATGGGTCTCTTAACACACCACCTATGTGTTCATCAGCAGGACTCCCAGTAGACTGATGGTAGCATGCTGGGCCAGAGTTGATTGACAGACATCAGGTCGATAATCCAGGAAGTGGAGGAAAAGAACTGAGGTTAAAAAGAAAAAGACGTGGGCCAAAGGAAAGGATAAAGTGAATCTAAAGGGAAGCCTCAAAGGAAGGGTGTCTTGAATAGAGGCTGATGGGAGTTGAGAAGCTGCTCAGATGCAGAAGGCCAAGGAGCCCAGTCATTTCAACAGAACTTTCCCCAGCAGTAGGACCTAGAGCAGCAGAGCAAGGCATGTGGGATTTTTCCCAAAGAGGCTATTGGGTAGTGACAGTTAGACTTGTATTACGATGCTTCCAGAAATTTGATCTAAAACTGAGAGGAATCTAGCAAAACCTCATTGAGTTTTCACAAGTTTCTAAATGCTAGATCGTTTGGGGAAGGGACAAGCCAGGGCTGTGAAAACCAGCTTGTGCTTGAGATTAAAATGCTTTGAGCTAACTCTAGGGAAATGCTGTAAAACTGTAATTCACCTATGACTTATCTTTTTTAACACTCCTCTTTATTCATTTCATAATTATTTGTTGAGCTTCTACCCCAGTTCTCACAGTACCATAGGGAAGTCTTATTATTACCAAGGGCAAGGGTTTATTTAACGAAATTATAAATTCCATGATGGCAAAATCTGTTTTGTCCACTTCCATAGTTTAAGAGCGTAGAGCAAAGTGTTCAGTTCATAGTTGTCGAATGAAGCAGGTGTATAGCTTAGTAACGGACTGTTGTCTTTACTACCACCAGAATACTATGGTAAATGTGTTTTGTTCACTATGATGCTTAGAGAGTGAAAAATGTACCCATTTTCCAATTCAAATGGATGAGGTAGGGGCCAAAATTTTCCAACCTAAAAGAGAAAGAAACTCCTCTTCCCT
Organism: Ursus maritimus; assembly: GCF_017311325.1. Taxonomy (NCBI): domain Eukaryota; kingdom Metazoa; phylum Chordata; class Mammalia; order Carnivora; family Ursidae; genus Ursus; species Ursus maritimus. The sequence continues at coordinate 5,577,793 of NW_024426119.1, read as the reverse complement.
CCTATAGCAGTTGTTATGGAAGGGGCCATAGCTCAAGGAAGAGAAGCTGTCTTTAAATCTGTCCTTCTTTCAGCATATATCTAAAATAAAATGTTTGAAAAGCTGCTGGGCATGGGTACCTGGTTAAAGCCGTTTGTGGAGAGCTACCTCTCCGTGCATAGAGCTGGATAGAGAGGATAGAAAACAGATCTAGAGGGGCAGAGCACATCTGCTGCAGTTTTGCTCCTCAGCGTCCACTTTTTTCCCTTTGTCTGGTAGAAAAACACATAGGAAGTATTTAGTTCCAGTCAGCAGACATATAATCGTTAGGTGCTATGAATTCACTCATGCTCCCACATGAAATCTAAAATGCAGGCAACATAGTGCTTTCCGTGTAACGTAACCGGGGGCGGGGGGTGTGGGTGAGGGAACAACACAAAGTATAGCTCCTACAGTCCCTACTTTTGTACTGGTCACAGGCCTAAGTTAAGAACCATAGCTTTTTCTACCCATTCCCCGCTTCCCTTACCCTCTGTGACCCCCTTGGCTGGATAAAGCCTTTACCTGATGGTGACTCAAACATTACACAAAACCCCAAATCCGTGGTCGTCTTGTGCTTATTGGGATGCTGCAGTTTTTCGTAGACCAGAATGGTAGAGATATACTAAAAGGAGCTCCAGTAAGTTATCTGGGCTCCAAGCATAGCCTTTATTCCTTCCACTGCGCATCAGCAAGTGCGATCACCCAGGCCAGTAATGTGGCCCCACTTTTGCCTGTTCGTGAAGCTGCATTAGGAACCAGAGAGTCCCGATTGTCAATTTAGAACCATCACTGTCCCCTCTTGGAGGCATTCTTCCCTTAAGCACTAGAACCTCCAAAACCACGACTGCCAACATTGTGGAGACAGAAAGCACAGATTCTTTAAGTGAGTTATTACGAATAAGAATGGTGAAGGTAGAAGAGGTCCTTCTGTCCTGATTCCCAGACCCATGAATTCAGGCTGTCCGGGAAATGGTTTTGACCTCTGGTTTGAGGCATATTCCCTAACCTGACAGTTCATTGTCTCCTGTCATTGTAACTGAGCCTGGCAGTAGTTCATTTCACAATTATATGAACACTGGGACAGTATATTTAGTAGATATGAACCCATTTCCACATTTTATTTGCCATTCAGTGAGTTAGAGGGGATAAAATGGGGGGAAATAAGACATCCTGTAAGTTTAGGGATGGTGGTCTGGCAGAAAAATTAGGGCCAGAAAGAAAATGCCTATTTATAACGTTATATATAATATGTATATTCCCATGAGGAAAAGTGACTGCTGCCTCTGTGATAGAAGGGGTCCGATAAAAAGGTAGCATGTTGGGTCCCCTACGGAATGATGCTATATCAGGGGTGTAGCCTTGGTCTCTGCTGACACTGAGCAGTAGCAGTAAAGAGATCAATCTTGATAAAGGAGTTTACCTTGATGAGCCTTAATTCTTGCCACCATAGCAATATTGTCAAGGGGCCTATTGAATAAGTCGCATGTTGGCTGAGAGATATTCTGACTGATAGCCGTGGGATTTCATCTTGTCCACCTTATCAAGAGCCTCTCTCCACAATGCAGTGTGGAGAGCATTTAGATGGTGAAGGAATAATATGTGCCCATTGTGAGAAATCTATCCTCACATGTTTTCCCTTGTCACCAATCTGCATATAATTTTCTTTTAAAGGTCCGGACCAACTGGTTAAGTTTTTAGCCACTACCCATGCAAACATAGATACAAACCTTAAGCTAGCTTCTGGTGGTCTAAGTAAACAATCAAGTATACTGCTTAAAATTCTAATTAGAATAATTTTCCTTCACCGTAGTCTTTCAGATCCACCCTAACTGGAACTGTAATGCAGGGGCTATGCACTTCTGGCTTATGACCACATATCATCAAGTCAGGCCCAAGTTTGCTTTCCTAATCATATAGTTGTAAGGAATTCCGCATAAGCCCATAGATGTGAACTGAGATAGAAGAGGCAGTGCACCAGAAGGGGTGAGCCACCTACCCATGTTGAACCCAATCTTTTATATACTATTGCCACCTGATGAATTCCTCTTGCACATTCCTAGTTTTATGGGTGGTGGGTCAGACATCACCCAGTTCATTAGGGTCAGCTCAGATCTCAGGTCACTTGATCTTCCATAGTCTGTATAATGGTTTGAATGGTGTGGCCCCCCCAAAATAAGTCTTCTAGAACCTGTAAATGTGACCTTATATGAAAAGGGCATTTTTGAAGCCAGAATTAAGTTGTGGATTTTGAGATGAGATTATCCAGAATTACTGGGTTGTACCCTAAATCCAATGACAAGTGTGTTTTATTCAAGACAGCAGAGGAGAAACAGAGAAGGCCCTGTGAAGGTGGAAGGAGAGATCGGAGTGATGCCTTCACAAGCCAAGGATTCTTGCAACAACAGAAGCTGGAAGCGGAAAGGAGGAAAGGAAGGATTCTCCTCTGGAGACTTTTAGAGGGAACATAGCCCTGCTAACATCTTATTTCAGACTTCTAACTTCCAGAACGGTGAGAGAACACACTTCTGTTCTTTTAAATCACCAAGTTTGTGGTAATTTGTTACTGCAGCCACAGAACACTAATGTGGTCAGACATTTAGTGTTTGCTCGGGCCTAGTGGCAAGGTAGAAGCTGTTTAAAGGGAGAATAGTTACCTGCAAAAGGCGTCACGACTATACTCCAAAACACGAGAGGTCTACATTGATTCTCCTCCTGGGGCTTGCCAAAGATCAGAGGGGAAGGCTTGCCTCCGATATGGGGGGGGGGGGGGGGGAGCAGGAGCTTCTTCCTTAACCAGTGAAGGATCAGGGGAATTGGGAGGTTTGCAGTTCTCAGTCTTCTCTGTATCTGCCAAAAAGAACCTCACCTCATCTTCTATCTCAGGAATCCAGTCCTTTCTGCTTGTGAATTATCACATAAGACCAAGCAGCATTGCACAGTATTGACACAGCAACTGTGTCTCCCAGTGATTGAGCCATTTGCTCAGTGCCATGGAGGTGGCTCCTGTCAGACTGGAGAGTCAGTCCCAGGTATACGAAGCCTCAGCACATGCACCTCTTATTTCGTGGTGTTGCAGGCCCCTCGACATCTATGTAATAGGGGAAAAGTGGATGGAGATAGGACATGGGTTTAGCCACAGATGATCGTCAATCGTATCTGCCCGGTGCCTAGATAAGAGATTCTTTACGAGCCGTGCTGAGTTAGATATATTTGCCCTGCAGCTAGAGAGGCAGAAGATTCATTGAACACTTGCAAAGAGGCTGTTGATTTTCGACCTGTGCCCTGAGTTGGATGTTCAAGGCTGATAATTTTTCCTTTTCTCTGTTTATGCTCTCTGGGTTTCATAAGTAGCTAGCCGACGGCCCAGTCTATGTAATCTGAATCACCTGACAAAACAATGCATGCCACAGTCACAGGATCGCTGCTTTTCACCTGCACACCACCCCCCAGCAGCTGTTGATAATTTGAGTGACTATTATTCCACCACATACTTTGTTAGCCATTCTACCCTGGCAAGGAGATTATCTGTGCTCTCATCAAATAAACACATGAGCAACGTAATCACAGGATCCCATTCTGGGGATCTGTTTTCAGGAGCAAATCCGAGCTTCGTTTACTGGATCAGCCAGCTTCCCAGCAGTAAACAGACGGTATACTCCAAAGGGATAACTAAAGAGAGTTTGGTGAAGGGACATTGACGAGAGCGTGGGCCAGTTGTTACCGACAAGAAATGGTAAAGCAGCCGGCTAGGAAGAGTAGAATGCTGTTACCAGCCTTGGCTTGAAGGTACCTGGGAGGAACTGTTCACTGGGACTTAGAGCAGAAGATGTAAAGAAGCCATCCAGCAGAAGCTGTGGCTTTGGGGGTAGGAATCCAGCCACTGCTAAACAGTGACAGGAAAGGAGACAGAGACCTGAGAGCCCTGACATCTCTTCCCTCATACTTTCCAATCTCCTGCTGATGCCTCCCATTGGACAAACCCAATCAGAAGCCAGAGGGAAGGGAGTCCAAGGAGGTTCGTCTCACAAGGCTCAAAGTGGGGTGAAGGCTAGAGAGTAGATCTAGAGGGAAAACCAGAATTTTCAGCAGTGTGTTTACTGGCTGGCTATGGAAGCCAAAATATATACAGAGAGCAACAACCAATATGTCAATCGGCTGGTCTGACTCAGTCCCCGATTGGGGTATAAGTAAAAGAGAGTGGAACCAGAGCTTATAGCACTCCAGCTCCTGATCTTTCCTTCCAGCACCACAAAATCAGGAGGGAGTAAACAGCATGCCACTTCCTGAGGCTTGATACGTGTCCATGTGCACACCTTTCCCCTATTAAACCGACTAACGGGCTGGAAGGTGCACGTGCTTAGGAATCAGACACACGGAGCTGACTCACGGCTCTGACATTCACAACTTACATGACAATGGGCAAGTTACTTCGTTACTTTAAACAGCAATTGCTCCATCTGAATAGTCTGGAATAATAACCACCCTAACAAAAATGTTGCAAAGAGTAAATGAAATAATGGAAAGTTCTTAATAGGGTTTTTCACACATGGTAAATACTCTTTAAATGTTTCTTTTCCATATTGACCTTTTACTTGTGCTGCTGCAGCCACTGTGTAAAACATATTTGAAACTCATTTTATGAGAGAACACATTCCGAGTTCCAGTCAGCTTGTAAAATAGAAACCTTTTAAATACAACTTGTTTTTAAGTTGAGAGGGGTCTGTATTTAGACAAAACTATCAAGGGCTGGTTGATGGTCATATTTTCAGAAATGATAGGATCCCTCTAACTGGGATAAAGAGAGTTCACTTTGCAAGAAATAGCTAATTCTATAAGAAAGGCTACATAACAAAAAGAAGCATAGACTATGGAAAATGCTCTGGAAGAATATCCCCAAAACTATCCAGCAGGGGTTAACTCCAGAGACCAGAGCAGGATTGGAGAATTGTGAGCAATGACAGCAGAGTCCCACTTATTTCTCTGTATATTTAAATATTGCTTAAATATTTTACAATGAACATGCATTTGTTATGCCTAACTTTTAAAACCATTTAAAAATTTTTCATGGTTCCAGTGCAAGATAAGTTGCTAATATTATGGACAAAGCAAGATGTCTACTATAAAGAACAGTAACGAACTACAGATAAAGAAATGATGATATGTAATCAATAAGACAGAATAAGGCTCATTTATTTACCAAAAAGGAAAAGGATTTTAATGATTTATCTTATGGTATGTAAACTAATGCTGTTAGCTATTACATTACACTATAAGCTCCAGGAGGATATTTCTGTTTATTCTTATTTATCCCTAACATCTAGACTAATTTGTGTTATATGCTCAGCAGGCAAATGTTACATGAATGAATATTTTTTTTAAATTGAGAGACAGAGTGGTCTGTTGAACAGAACACAGTAAGTCAGTTCTTATGAGTACTTCACAAGTCTCTGAGCCTCGGTTCCCTCGTCGATAAAATGGGGGAGTAGATAACATAAGTAATTTCAAGACTAGTTTTAATAAACCCATAAGTATCTAAAGTTTTAAGAACTGACATTGAGTCTCCAATTATTTATTATACCAAGTAAAGTTTTAAAAAGTCATCATTGTCACTACTATTCCATAAACAAATATAAGAGAGACATAATTCAGAATAAAGAATAGTTTCTTCCTAAGAAAGGATGATTGGCAGCCTTACACTAGTGCATACACACACACACACACACACACACACACAACTGCGTAATAAATTTGACAAAGATTCATGGAAGATTTTGAATCAAAGGATTAAATGAACTCTGAGATCTCTTCGTCTCTAAGATTTCATGAACACATTTTTATTTTCCTAAACTTATTTAATGTTTTTATTTTCCAATGGGAAAGTATGTCCTTAATAGTTAAAAAAATTCCAGCAACACTGACGTGTACAAAGTGGAAAATGAAGCCCACCCCAAGGCTCCCCTCCCCCGACTCTCACAAATAAAATATGGCTCATCCTCTAGGCTATTTAAACATACATATACTGGCATAGCTTTCTTGAAGGAATAAAACTTATTCTAAACTATTAGCTTGCAAAGTAGAAAGCCACATATGTAGTAATGATCAACTGAACTGAATATAAATAACATTTAGGGAAAATATTTGTTGGGCTCAATTGATGAGAGTGGCTCTTTGCCACACATTCCTCATAACTGGGCAGGAGGCTTAAGTTTGGAAGTTTTTCTGATCTTAGCAGGCAATTCATTATTGTGTGCTGCCCATAAGATCCCAAGATCTTTTCTCAGGATAAAGTTCTGTCAAAGAAGTTAAAAAAGCTGAGTAATGTCCCAAGGCAGGAGAGCAGGTGGATATTTGGAACAGAACTGAAAGGCGACAGCGAAGTTGTCGCCCCAGGCTAGCCAGAAATCAAGGGATAAGAAACCAGGGTCTTGAAGTGGGGGTGATGGCCTCATCAGAGAGTCAGAAATCTATGGCTGTGTTTACGGACACACACTTAGTTAATGGAAGCAACATTCATCTCAGGAAGCTCACATCATCTACTAATTCTCTAAAAAGCACACGTCAAGACTAGGAAGCACCTGGAAATAAGAACCAAAGGGCCTGTGGGAGGCTGAAGCAGCAGCTCCCAAATGCCAGGAGGTGTTAGCCTTTCCCAGGTTTCAAAATGTAAGAGTTTTCAAGCCACTGAGTTGGTGCTGCCAATTTGGTCCCCAACACTGGCCATGTTTGCATAGACAAATAAAGGCAAAGAAAAGTGGAAGCCATTGGCTTGAATTGGGGCATAAATGATCCCTGTTAGCTCTTGCCACTGATTCAAATTTAGCAAATGATTACATACTTTGACTGGGTTGGGACAACCTCAGTGTATATAGTCTACTTAACTTTGCCCTTTAAATACCAAGAATTTTGTCCATGCTTAATGGGAAAGAAGGGATACCTGGGTGGCACAGTCGGTTAAGCTAAGTTTATGATCTCAGGGTGGTGAGATCGAGTCCCATGTCAGACTCCTCGCTCAGCAGAGAGTCTGCTTGAGATTCTCTCTCCCTCTGCACCCCCCACCCTCCCTCCCTCCACCCTGCTCCCACAGGTACACACACTCTCTCTTCTTTTTCTTTTTTTTTTAAGATTTTATTTATTTATTTGACAGAGAGTGTGCCAGCGAGAGAGGGAACACAAGCAGGGGGAGTGGGAGAGGAAGAAGCAGGCTCCCAGTGGAGGAGCCTGATGTGGGGCTCGATCCCAGAACGCCGGGATCACGCCCTGAGCCGAAGGCAGATGCTTAACGACTGAGCCACCCAGGCACCCCCATACACTCTCTTCTAAAAATAAAATAAAGAATAAATGATAAAAGAGAAAGAAAGCAGTCACTAGGTATGAGTTTGGGCAAGTATATTTTCTCTGCAAGTGATTTCCTTCTATACATAAGGAAAGGCACTGTGCCACCGTCTTACATATGGCAGTCATCTTTAAGAGTGACACAACTTTAAGCTCTTGATTCAAGACACAGTCTCAAGGTCCTCCTCAGTCCTTCCCAGTGCCCTTCAGGCAGCCTCTGTTAGAGCTGGCACCATACACTAAACCTGTTTGCCACATTTGGGCTCGGCGATCTCTGATATCCCTGCTAGATCTAGCCTACTAATATTCTTTAAGAATAACCTGTCAAAAGAGGAAAAAGAATATCCTCAAAATAAAAAATGTCGATATCGGTGTTTAATCGCAGATCATAATTAACAGAGAAAGTCAAGGTATTGAAATGAAAATCCAACTTTTCACCATCCAGTCAGTGGCTCTCCATCCTGAGTGCATTTAAGAGTCCCTGGAGATCTTTTCAGGTACACCCATCCTTGGGACTCCCCGCGCCTGGGGTGGGGCCCAGACACAGGCAGCTTTTAACAGCCTCACAGGTGATTTCACTGTGCAGCCAAAGGTGAGAACTGCTCCCTGAAGCAAGGGAATTCTGGCAGATTCTCTTAGCTCCTACATCATCCAGGCTTTGGGTCTACCCGTGAAATGTCCAGCCGAGAGGTTTTCCAGACATTCTCATGGCTGAGCTAGCTCACAGCCTCGCCCTGACCGTGGAGCCAGAGCCAACAATTCCCAGCTTGCTTCTGGGCTTCTAGCTGCCCCCGGCTGCCTTACTGGCTTCTGTCTCTCTCTTAGCACTCATTGTCAATCCAAAAAATTGAGGAAGCTGAAGTAAAATCCTTCTATTTGTTTATGTGGCAACAAGCTCAGAGTCTATGCCGAAAAAATGTCCTTGGCCTTTGACAAAGCTGCTTGGAGATGCTTCTGTCTGTTTGAAATGGGCTGGAAACCAGTGCCCTCCCCCAGGAGCCAATCTGCTGAATCAGCCCGTATGAGCAGAAAGAGACCAGGATGATTCAAATACAAGGGTGTTTTTGATATTTTTGTATCATTTAGCTTCAGAGGAATGAAGAACTTTTACGGTAGGAATTTGGATTTGACTGTGGAGAATAGGTCAGGTGGGGATTGATTTGTAAGACTGCTATTTTCCATTTTAGGGAATTCTTGAAATACAGTGATGAGGCCTTGGAGTATGGAAAGGAATCAAGGAACGTTGATGACATTTGTTTTAACAAAAAGGTCTCATTATTAGGAGACTAACATTTTAACCACCTTTAAAAGCCTTGGAGGAGAGTTTTGGGCTAGATCCTTGAGCCCTCAGAAAGGTATGCAGAGGTGAGAGAAAAGAAATATGGTCTCATTTTTACATGTAAAAAGAAGAGAAAAAAGAAAATAATCCTTCTAGAAGTTAACACAAGTTCAAATTTAGAAGCCTCATCTACTCTATAAGGGAAAGAAGAGTGACTGACTGTTGAGAAAATTCAATACTAATAGTCATAAGGGTGTGAGAGGAGACAGTGTTACCATGGAAACAGATGGAAAGTGTAAATTTATTCTTTACCATGGTCTCTGCCCACAAGTGGCATGCTTATCATGTTCAGGGAGCCGTAGAAACACAAACCGCCTGCCCTCAAGAGATCTGCCATCTAGATAAAGAGACGAAGGAAAGGTACAGTGTTTAATAGCAAAGGGATTTATAAATACCAGTAGCAATTTAAAATACAGAAGACATTTCACAACATAGGTGAAAAGTAGCCTCAGCGAGTAAAGATGAGAGGACTCCGGACATGGAAGAGGGTTCTTCTGGCCAGAGGAACCGGGGACAAATCCACAGTAGTGAGGGCCAGAGAGCCAGATCCTGGAGGAGGGGTGAGATTCAGGAGGTAGGGAGAGCGCAGGGGGAGGAAAGGTCGGAAAGGGCACCCGTCTGGAGTGTCTTCCCATCTTTCAGCTACACAGCTTTAGGAAGCATGAAGAGCATGTCGCAGACCTCTGCTTGGGCATTTTCCTGCTCTGAGGAGCGTCAGTGATGCTCTGCTCTTAACTGGGTTACACCTGATCAGAGCACCAGCTTAGAACAAATTCTTCAGGGAAGGGTCCAGAATGAAGCAATTTTAGAAAGAAAGGGGAAAGTGGAGAAAATGCGCATTTATTGAGCACCCCTCCATGAGCATGCCCTATGCTAAGCCCTTTAAGTGTATAACCATTTTGTCTTCAAAATAAAAATACCAAAATCAACAACTCCATACGGATGCTGTTATTGCTTCCAACTTATAGAAGTAACAAGAGAAATCTAGAGAAGTTAAGCAATTAGCCAAAGGCTACAGAGCAAGTAAGTAGAAATTCTAGGAAATGATGGACACGATGAGCATAATTGAATTTAAACATGAAGAGAGGGGCGCCTGGGTGGCACAGCGGTTAAGCGTCTGCCTTCGGCTCAGGGCGTGATCCTGGCGTTATGGGATCGAGCCCCACATCAGGCTCCTCCGCCATGAGCCTGCTTCTTCCTCTCCCGCTCCCCCTGCTTGTGTTCCCTCTCTCGCTGGCTGTCTCTATCTCTGTTGAATAAATAAATAAAATCTTTAAGAAAAAAAAAAAACTTTAAACATGAAGAGAGACCTGAACATTCCTTAGAGATTTGTGTTAACATTCCAGCGTCCTGCACCTTTTCCCTGTGGGTGCCCTTCCTTCCCCCATCCCACAGTTTTAGCCACCTTACAGAATTTCAGTTGAAAGTACCCTTAGAAAAGTAACTAACCCCCCCTTTTGGCTTATGAGGAAATAAGGGCCATAGAGATGAGCCTGTGTTTGTGGCCAGCAAGCAGCAGAGCCCAGAAGCCAGCCTACCATGTTCTCAGTGCCTGATGAGGGGCTGAGTGAGTAGGACCAAAGATGTCTGTTGTCTCCAAGCAGTTGTGAGAGGAGCTCAGTTTCCTATCCATTGTCTGACTCACGTATCTGCCAATTCCAAAACCTAACCAATTCCTACTGTCTTTGGATTTTGAGAGACTTGTACAGGAGGGCCAATTCCAAAACCTAACCAATTCCTACTGTCTTTGGATTTTGAGAGACTTGTACAGGATGACAGAACATAATGTTTCCCATATGGCTCCTCTTCTTTACTCTGAGCCAGGTGGGGGAAGGAATCATTGAAAAACAGAGTGGAACCCAGAGACTCATAGCTCTCTTCCCTCACGCGGGCTTAGACCCCTGGAAGAAGAGTCCAAGTGCAGGCATTTCTGGCAGTGGGGGGCATTTGTCTAGAGGTTGCAAGTAAATGCTGACAAGAAACAAGACTCCTGATAGGCATAGCATCTGTTTTTACTCAAAGGCAGATTGACCATGGCTAAATGGTGGCTATGTTCTTGGGTTTCCAATGCCTAAGTGTGGACTTAAAGGAATGGACCATAACCCTAATGGAGGGTCAGAGCAGAGATCCTGACTTTATCTCTCTCTGGTGTCTCTGGTCATCGACTGGGGAGTAGACAAATCAGCCCTCACCGTAAAAGAGAGGGGACTGAGTTTCTGCTGCTTTTTATGGCTCTTGAGGCCAATTAGACTAGGAAATAGCACATGGGCTAATTTTCTTCAGACCCAAGGCCAGTCACCATCAAATCTTACTCCCAGAGACAGCCAGCAATGCTGCCAGAGTTGGCTGAAACGCCTCTAAATGGCCACCAGTTCCCTTCCAAACACACACACACACACACACACGCACACACACCATGACACAAGATTGGGCACACTATATTAAAATAATTAAACCTTCCTTTATTCTATCACCTAAAACCACTAAAACACCTAGAATTCCAATTAAATAAGAATGACCATGTAGACAGTTTTATTTGAAGTCAAGTCTCAGATTTTAAAACTGATTCCAGTTCAGTTTTGCTTCTTTCCCTGGGGGCTTATTCTGTTGATTTCTGGGCAGTTTTACACGTCTCCTTCCTACCAGCTAAATGAAGACGGTTTAATCAACCTGCCAGCCATCTCCACTAGCAGTAAGTACAGAAACAAATACTAAGTCAAAGCCAAGGGCTTCTATTTCCTTTTTCTAAATTTAAAAATGAGACCAGATGAGACAAAAAATAAACATCTACCAGTCAAATTCTAAATCCCAGCTTAGGCCCACTTTAGAATATATTTGTATCACATAGTAATTATCTAGTAAGCTGAGCGGTATGAAAGTCTACATCAGTGAGGCTCCCAGCTGGTATACTGAAGCCAACTAATAAGTGAAAAACCTAGCTAGTCACTAACTTCTGTGGCACGTTATCCAGAAAATCTACAGGCTTTATCAGTGGGAAGGAACATGTCGTTCAATGGCACTGACCCACTTCTACCCCCTGCTAAATGACATCACTGGGGCCTTGGTGAGAGTGGCCAAAGCTGGTGAGAATAAAGAATAATATTTCCCTGCAACATGGAGAGGGGCTCCTTGAGCTCTGTCATTCAGAGAAAAACTAGTTCTCAAGTAGTTTCAAAATTAATTTCCAAAAAGTAATTTTTAAGTCTGGTCCAGTATGATCTAGATAATCACTTCTGTTTTCACTTCTTACTGTCTCGATAGATAAATTCTTCCTAGAGTTTTCTGCAAATATGAGTCATCTTGGGTTTCAGTTATGATGTCATTCAGTGAGGAATCTTTACCAAACTACACCCCAGTACCAAAATAGAGACCATTTAATATAAAACTGTGTTTTACCCAAGACTGTGCTTCTTAAAGTGTGGTACCTGATGGCGTCGTTGATTATATTCAAAATCACCAAATAAACAATGTGCAAGATTATCAATTTTACTTAAGTATTTGAAGGAAAATATATACTTCAATGCCGCACACCAGATCACCCCAGACTGCATGTCTACTCTTGCCTGAGGTGAGGAGGTGGAGAAATAGAGAGAAATAGAGAGCATGCCTCCTCTCTTGTGCTGTGTAGAGTATTTTAGTAGAGATGTATAAGAAATACTAACAACATCTTTAAGAGTAAGAATATTTTAGAGGAAGGAAAATGATGGCTTTATGAAAGCCCTGGAGCCATGTTTCCTAAGAGTGCCCCACTCACCATCAGTCACACAGAAATAATTTTAAGCAATATAGAAATAAACACTTCATATTTCAATGTGTTTGAACGTTGTTCCTCTATTCAGGAATGGCAAGTTACGCACGTGTTGCTAATTTTCTTTTAAAAAATTTTTAAACTATTTTGAGTAAAAGAAATGAGTTGAGCTAAAAAAAAAAGATTAAATAATAGTACATGTGGTAACAGATACAATAAAATCATGAAGGTGGCAAGTGAATGATTGGACTTATACAACCTAAATCGATCTCTGCCCTCACAGTATTTCTCTTTAGAAATATTGTACATAAAAGCATTAGGAAATGCCAAATTGCATCAGCCCCATGACCCATCTATTATATCCAAAAATAGCCCCAAAGAATACTTATTTCCTCATGAAACTGTGGAATGCATACTGCATCCTACGGACAGCCTTGCTTAAAGTAGCTACAAGTCCAGTGAGAAGACAGACTCATCCGAAGCCACTGCAAGGCAAGGTCACCATTATCATGACGGACACACCTAAAAAGTTCAGAGACCAGATGGAGCAACAAATTTGCTGAATTTGGGTCAGGGAAAGCTTTACAGAGGAGGCGATATTTGAGTTGAAGCCTAAAGAGGAGTAGAAGTTCACAAACAGCATTGCCTGAGAGAACATGTTTGCCTTTCATAAACAACAATGACAGAAGTTAATGGGTAAAACTTAAATATTTGTAAATTTTTTAAAAGCTCCTGATTCTAGTTCCATTACAGATTAGCTTTTATTAGTTTGTTTATTTTTTCCCCAGTCCAAACCGTGGTAATTTCTGTCCCTGTCAAGGAAGAAGATTTAGGAGAGCTAGCAGTCTCCTTTCTTATGCATGTATTCTCCCCTTAACTTACTCAGCTGACATCTTGAAATAAAGACCTGAACTTGTGTATCTACAGTCAACCCATAAACGTCCCCCTCTGTGTAATACTAAGATAATGGAGTGGGCCAGGGGTCCTCTACCCCTCCCCCACACACATACACACACATCATCACCTTTTAATACATGTGTCCTGTTAATTTCCTTCTTCCTACTGCTTTAAACCTGCTTGATGCTTTCATAAAAAAGAAAATTAGCACTTAATATGTCAATACTATAGAAATAAGTAGAAGTAACCTTCATAGAGCTTATCATTTGTTGATCAAGACAAGAATGTAATAACTGTAGAATACAAGGCAAAAGGAAAAAGTCCTAAAAGGGCCACAGGACAAAAGAAACCATTAATTCTAAACAGACATCAAAATGTTGAGGAAGCGAGGAGGCAAACTGATGAAGCTAGGAAAACTGTCCTTTGGATGGAATCTGCTAGAGATGACTCTAGGGTCGGCAGGGTCCTAAATGCAGACATGGTCAAGGCAACAAATACTACTTATAGAATATTAATTATCAATTAACTTGATTTCATTTCCTATTGTGTGACAGTGACATATTCCCCAAGTCACATCTGGCCAGCACTTCAGAGGTCCAGAGGTCCTCTCAGTAGCTCTACAAATAAGCACACTGGCAAGAAGCTCTAGGGGAGAGACCACGAGTCCTCGCCTTGGTGGGAGGGTTCTCCTTTAGGCATGATTTGCGGTAACTCCTCTGCCACCACCAAAGAGCATCCAGAACGTACATTCTTGTTTTCACTAAGGATCTGTTGAGTACCCAAAAAAGGTTAAGAGACTGAAGATTCCTTCATGACCTCATCCTCAAAAACAACTATGGATAGAATGAGTTTTATTTCCAAGGACCCTTGGAAGAAGTTTCCCTTGGAGGAAGTTTCCCTTGGATGAACCAGAAGAGTTGAAGAGATCAAATGAGATCAAATGAGTTCAAACACTAACCTCAAAACTTTCAGAAGCTCAAAGCTGCCTCCCTCTTTCCCAAATAGATATAGATATAGATATAGATATAGATATAGATATATGAAATGCTGGTGTCAGCATTTCTGAGTCAGACGCCAGCATTTCATATATCCAAATTCCTTTCTTTCTGAATACCAAAAATGGCTACTCTGAAGACATGTAACAATGGGACATCTGATGACTTAAGCATATTTGCATTAGAATTCTCCCAGGCTAGGGGTGCCTGGGTGGCACAGCGGTTGAGCGTCTGCCTTCGGCTCAGGGCGTGATCCCGGCCTTATGGGATCGAGCCCCACATCAGGCTCTTCCGCTATGAGCCTGCTTCTTCGTCTCCCACTCCCCCTGCTTGTGTTCCCTCTCTCGCTGGCTGTCTCTATCTCTGTCAAATAAATAAATAAAATATTTTAAAAAAAAAAGAATTCTCCCAGGCTAGCATCCTTTCCAGGAATGATCCACAAGGAAATTCCAAATAAAAGGGCATATATATCTGACATATTGACCTGGTACCAAATGCTACCAGCCACCTACTCAAACTCAATGCCAAGGAGCTCATAAATTGAAAACCCACAGGGTGTGTTCCAGATGTCTTTGTTCTCTGTGTATAAAAGGTGGCAGAGAACATTCTAAATTGTCAGCCCTTATGTCCACTCACAATCCCACCTTCTGTAACCATAACACAATGAATATCTCTGCAAAACTGTGAGCCAAGGAGCAGCTGGAAATACCTCTTTGGATGCCCACCTGTGTCTCCTTACCGTCTTGCTCACTAGATTGCCAGCTCTTCATCATCCTTAGCTTCCCCACCCAGAACCAGCACAGTGCCTGACGCAGAGTCGGGGCTCAAGAAATGTAAGGACTAAGGAATGATTCAATTCTAATTCCTTTATTTGGTATAGTCCCCTAAATTCAGTTCAGTTCAACCCATTTTTCAATATGTAAAATTTACTTAAATTTATTTAGTACAGATCAAACCAGAGATTGGACAAATTTGCAGATGGTGCCAAATCATATGCAATAACAAAATTACAGGCAGAAGCCACTGGAATGATTTGAGTTTCTAGAGTTTCCTACTATAGTACTATATGAGTTCATCGGGTACAATCTATTGCTCAATACCATTTGTGTGTATACAAGATTTAGTTGACATTCATAATAAGAATTCTTACTTTAGGTTCTCAAAAGAACGTAAACTAGGTTGGTATTAGAACCAAATTAATTTATCTGGCTTAATGTGGCCCATGACAATGTCCTTATGTATCCTTTTCAAAGACTGTACACCACACCTGGGAACTGTGTGTCCAAAGTAAGAGAATAAAAAATGGTTCTGTTCAGAAAGGAGAACCATAGAATTAAGATCTCAGCAGTGGAGACATTTCTAATAATGGTCATGCATGTAGGGAGATGTAGTGGAATGAAAAGAAATAATCAAAAGACAGAAACCATAATGCGAGTATTGGAAGGTCAACGTGGTTGCTGAAATTCCTGAGAAAAATGGCAATGGAGAGACTAGAGGGGAGGACTGAATCACAGGCTCAATTCTGTCAAGGTAGAATTATCTGGGAAGTAGACAACGGGTAAGATACTAAGATATGAAATCCTAAAGTGGAAAAATTGCTAAAAGCTTATGGTGTAACAAAAGTTTAAAAGCAATAATGGAGATTATTATAATGTTTTATTGATATATTATAATGCTGCGTCACCTTTCTTGCCTAGAAAGTTTCCTAAAAATAGAAGTAAGAATAGGAAAAGAAGTAACATTTATTATATGCCTACCATGTGTCAAGCCCTGGACCGGTAGTTTTTACCATTATTATTTCATTTAGGTTATCATTGAGTTGGCATGGTTTGTGCTTGGTCTTCAAATGTGAATAGAGATTCTTCAAGTGTGGTGTTTTTAGTATAATTTCTTCCTGTAGTGATTTAACATAATTATTCCTCTCTGAAATTAAGTGCGGAGATGTGCTAAAGAAAAAAAAAAAAACAGCAATACTAACACCGATCAGACAACTATTCTATTCCTGACACTGGCCTGTATGTTTAACCTACATTTATTTTCATATCCTCTCACTAGCTTTTTAAGGTAGATGCTACTGTTTCCACTTTCCATACTGTGAAACAGAGAGTCAGAGATGAAGAAACTTGCCAAAAGTCACATAATTCATTAACAGATGAGGGATTCAAATGGTTCTGTTTGATTCTTACTTATCTTTTTGAAGGACAGCACACTACCTTTCAGCTGGAGGACTTTCAAAGAAAAGTGATCATGGTGCCATTTATAGCTGCAATGAACAGGTAGAAATAATTTTCAAAGGGAAAACTTGAGACCGTTAACTCTTCTTCACAGTGGAACAGGAGTAGCACTAGTAGCCGGAGGGAAAGGACTAAGATGAATTGGCCTTCTTATTTCAAGATCAGAAAAGAAAGGCCAAGGATGAGAGAGGAATTCTAGAGGTATATATATATTTTTTTGAGTAAAAGGGAGATTTTATTGTGATAATTTAAATTGTAAGCTTTAGGAGGACAGCATAGTTTGTTATATCTCTTTAAATATGAGCAACACTACGTCACTATATATAGGTACATACATGGTCCTTTTGCTTAAAGAGTATTCCAGTGAGAAATTACTGGAGCGTTAAAGCCTAGCTCCCATCCGATAGCATAATTAGAAATTATCTTTCACTCTGTAAACAACCCTGATAGGACATTTGCCATTCTCAAAATAAGTGTACTGTCAAATGGTCTCTTTGGTGTTTAGTATTTCTGTTGGTAGTTTGAATTTTAATTTGTGGTCAGGACACTGTATTATACTTTCCAATAGTATAGCTTAATAAGACAGAACTTCCCAATTGAGGTATAAAATCCATTGATTTCCCCCAAGTTTTAACTAGAGTTTAAACACACATGAATTCTGGGAGGGGGGGCGCCTGGGTGGCTCAGTTCATTGTCTGCCTTCAGCACAGGTCATGATCCCAGGGTCCTGGGATTGAGCCCCACGTAGGGCTTCCCTGCTCAGTGGGAAGTCTGCTTCTCCCTCTACCCTTGCCCCTCCTCCTGTTCCTCCCTCTGCCCCTCCCCCTGTCCCAGCTAGTGCTCTCTCTCTCTCACTCAAATAAACAAATAAAATCTTTATTTTATTTTTTAATAATTTTTTGTTATGTTAGTCACCATACAGTATATCCTTAGTTTTCGATGTAATGTTCCATGATTCATTATTTGCATATAACACCCAGCGCACCATGCAATATGTGCCCTCCTTAATAACCATCACTGGCCTATCCCAATCCCCCACCCCCCTCTGAAGCCCTCAGTTTGTTTCCCAGAGTCCATAGTCTCTCATGGTTCATTCCCCATTCTGTTTACCCCCCTTCATTCTTCCCTTTCTTCTCCTACCGATCTTCCTGCTATTTCTTATGTTCCATAAATGAGTGAAACCATATGATAATTGTCTTTCTCTGCTTAACTTATTTCACTAAGCATAATCTCCTCCAGACCCGTCCATGTTGCTGCAAACGCTGGGTAATCGTTCTTTCTGATGGCTGAGTAATATTCCATTGTATATATGAACCACATCTTCTTAATCCAGTCATCTGTTGAAGGGCATCTAGGCTCCTTCCACAATTTAGCTATTGTGGACAATGCTGCTGTGAACATTGGGGTGCATATGGCCCTTCTCTTCACTACGTCTGTATCTTTGGGGTAAATACCCAGCTAGGCTCTTTGAGCAACTAATCTTTGACAAAGTAGGAGAAAACATCCAGTGGAAAAAAACACAGTCTCTTCAATAAATGGTGCTGGGAAAATTGGACAGCTATATGCAAAAGAATGAAACTTGACCACTCTCTCACACCATACACAAAGATAAACTCCAAATGGATGAAAGACCTCGATGTGAGACAGGAATCCATCAAAATGGTAGAGGAGAACATAGGCTGCAACTTCTTTGACATCGGCCACAGCAACTTCTTTCATGACACATACAGACACTTTTCCAATGAAGACATACAAATGGCTAACAGACACATGAAAAAATGTTCAAAATCATTACCCATCAGGGAAATTCAAATCAGAACCACATTGAGATACCGCCTTACGCCAGTTAGAATGGCAAAAATTGACAAGGCAGGAAACAACAAATGTTGGAGAGGATGTGGAGAAAGGGGATCCCTCTTACACTGTTGGTGGGAATGCAAGTTGGTACAGCCACTCTGGAAAACAGTGTGGAGGTCCCTTAAAAAGTTAAAAATAGAGCTACCCTATGATTCAGCAATTGCACCACTGGGTATTTAGAGGTATGTATTTATAATGGATAAAGAAAGAAGGCTTATTTCTGATATGGCTTACTCCTTCCTGTGTACACTTCTAGAATACCTCTGAACATAGATACTTGCTCCGGGCCTTCCACCTACGGTTCTAACAGGAAATCAATCCATTGGCAACACACATAATTAGTAGTCACTTCTGCCAAAGATACCCGTAGTGCACATTCTTGGGGGTCCCTGAAATTGTCTGCCTCCCTTTATTTCAAGATTAACTATAGTCTTGTATTACTTCTCCCAAAGATAGTACCAGGGAAACAGTTTGTTTCTGGCTCTGGTCTGGTTAGTTTTCCTACATTAGTTGTTTCAACACCAGAGACACATGAGAATGACCCGAAGCGTTTTTTTTTTTTTAATATCAATTCTCTTGGCCCCATTTCAAGAGATTCTGATTCCATTGGTCTGAGCACTTTTTAATTCTCCCCAGGTTATTTTCATGTATAGCCAGGATTGGGAATCACTGGCTTCTGACCATTACCTCACTTCTGCCATAGACACACATACTCCCACCATCTAATATCCCAAGCTGCTGGAAAATGCTGGGAAATAATGAAGGGCCAATTACCCCTCTCCTTGAATATTCTCCTTTTCTCCTCTTTGACTCACCACATCTCTGTCTTTTGCTTACACATGTCACTCAAAACTACACTCAAAAATTTTACAGGCAAGTAGCCGAGAGACACAAGAAATACCTTGCTTACCTGCCTTTTCATATGTCCCCACTATTGCCTATTTTTATAATACTTTTGGATAGCTAACAGGAAGATTAAACTTCCAAGAATCTGAGGAAAATGTCTACATAGTTTGGAAACACGTTTGATGGTTCCATGGACTTAATTTCCTGGAGTAGTAATATTGTAGTGACAAGCTTCCATTTGAGAAAGAATGCAGTAAACAAGACCAGACAGCCCCATCCCACAGGATGGACAGTGTGTCACAATGCCATGCTACTAGGCATATCCAAAAGGACAGAATGAGAATCTAGAATTATTACAATCAGGTCATCCCCTTGTCTTTACATGCTGTGTTACACTACTAGCTTAAGACCTACAGAGTTTCTATGAACTAGAGCCACCATATACAGAAAAGTTGGGATCTAGGTGAAAATTCTGTTTTTAAACATGAGAAGATACATGATAGCTTATGATAAAACTCTAAGTGGGGGGAGGAAAGGGTTACATATACATATTTTTTGAGATTTTATTTATTTGAGAGAGAGAGAATGTGTGAGCATGAGCAGGGGGCAAGGGTCAGAGGGAGAGGGAGAAGCAGACCCCCTGCTGAGCAGGGAGCCCAACATCAACACGGAGCTCAATCCCAGGGCCCCGGGATCATGACCTTAGCCAAAGGCAGACGCTTAACCAACTAAGTCACCCAGGTTTCCCCATATACACATATTTCTAAACCAGCATTTTAGGCTTTCTCTCTCATTGAATTACTACAGTTGCCCAAATTTCTCTGGTTCAAAGATGCAAGCACTAAGGTTCAGAAAAGTTAATCTGGAGTCAGCAGAGCGCAATAGGTGAGAAATCCAGGTTCAGTTCCGACAGCATTATCACCTATAAGCCATGTGATTTGAGGCAAGTTTTTTCCCTGAACTTCTGTTTCCCCATCATAAAAAGTAAAGGTAATAAGAGCCCCTATGCAGTTGTGATGAGAATTAAATACAAATAGAGAAATAAGATAACAATCACCGATCATTTAGTAAGCCCTGTCTATATGGTTATGGTAGCTCAAATTTACTCAAGATAACATAACAAGGGTCCTAGCTGAAATATGAACTCTGGTCTATGAAATCCCATTTCCTTTCTGCAGCACAAGAGATACAGACTGAGAGAGTTCAAAGGAGGGAAAGGGGGTAGACTGAGAAATTCAGGGAAGATCCCAAAACTGAAGGGGTAAGAAGTTAGCTGGGTTTCCAAGAAAGAACATAGATAAACAAGAAGACTTGTATGCTGTCCCCTTTGGAATTGGGCTAATGCCAGCAAATACTGCTTTGTGGCATCCCACATCAGAAATCATATTTTAATTACTCTTTGATACACAGCTACCAGCTTCAGCATGACATTAAGCAGCTGTGAGAAAGAGCAGAGAACAAAAATTAGGATGGCAAACTCACCAATCCCAATTCCAAATCTCTCTGCTAGATCTATTAACACACCAGACATTTGTTCCCCAAATTCTGGTCAGTGTGAGCCAGGCAAAGGGCAAGGTGTGGCCACACTTCCCTCTGCGGGCAGACACAGAGAGAACAGAGCCCCCTGGAAACTCTTGACATCTGTGAAGTCTTTGAGAGAAAGGGCAGGGCGAGTCTTGGAGTGTGCCGGCTCTCGCAGCTACCTTCCAAGGTGCCTGAACCACTCCTCGGACTTAATGAACTCCACATGCTGCCATAGCTATTTATAGAATCAGCCCCGTGTGTGTTTTGTTAAAGCCTCTAGACCATATTTTTTAGCTTTGCAAGTTTATTTCCTACAATTGGTCCATTACATTTTGCCTCCCTTTCCTCCTCCACCACATTCTTGGAAATCCATGGTCAACTATACAAACAAATGTACGGGATTATCAAAATATTTTTGAGCCATTATTTGCCCTCTCTGTTTTTCTTGTGCTCCCAGAAGTGTGAATTTCTATAGCATCACTCTTCCTGGAAACTTCGATCTGACAGGGCAATCTGACAGAAGGGTAATTCAACCCAAGGGGGTGGGGGAGGAAGAGTCCTAAGAGATCAGCAAGGTTGTCAGTGACCCTGCTCCTACTAAGTGGAACTAATCACGGAAAGAGCCACAGGAACACAAGAAAAATCTTCAGACAAAATCAAAATGCATGGTGATAGGTATTAAGGAGGGCACGCATTGCATGGGGCAGTGGGTGTTATACCAACGAAGCATGGAACACTACATCAGAAGCTGATAAAGTACTGTATGGTGACTAACATAATAAAAGAAATCAAAATGCAAACAAAAGGGAGAACAGGCTGAAGTGAACTAATCGAGAAACAAAAGAACATTTACCTGCAGGAAGATGGAGAAACTGACAGTGAGGTCCAGGCTCTAATGAAGAACCAGAGAAAGGAGCCAGGTGTGAGTAATAGTGTAGACCATGTCTTATGAGTGGCCTTTCTCTCCCTTTTTGTACAGTCCAGAGGAATGTTTGTACCAACTGTTTTGTAAATGCAAGTATCTTAGTAGCTTTAGAAAGCCATTTTTCTCAGGAGGGAATTAATTCCACCTCATCCCACTTTTAAAACATATTTAGATAAGTTCATGTGTTTTTCTTTTCCCTTTTTTTCTTTTGTCTTTAAATTCCGGTGTGGATAACATACAGTGTTATGTTAGTTTCAAGTGTACAATATAGTGATTCAGCACTTCTGTACTTTACTCTCTGCTCATCATGATAAGGGTGCTCTTCGGTCCCCATCACCTGTTGAGCTCATCCCCACACTTACCTCCCTCAGGTAACCAGCAGTTGGTTCTTTTCAGTTAAGAGTCTGTTTCTTGGTTTGTCTCTTTTTTTCCCTTGTTTATGTATTTTGTTTCTTAAAATCTGCACATGTGTGAAACGGGATTTGTTTTTCTCTGCCTTATTTCACTTAGCATTATACTCCCTAGCTCCATCTTTGTTGTTGCAAATGGCAAGATTTCATTCTTCTACGGCTGACTAATATTCTAGAGTGTGTGTGTGTGTGTGTGTGTGTGTGTGTGTGTGTGTGTGTGTATACCACATCTTCTTTACTCATCCTTCTATCGATGGACACTTGGGCTACTTTCAGCTATTATAAATCATGCTGCAATAAGCATGGGGCAGCTTATATCTGTTAGAATTGGTGTTCTCATATTCTTTGGGTAAATACCTGTAGTGGCATTATTGGATCACAGGGTAGTTTTATTTTTAATTTTTTGAGGAACCTCCATACTGTTTTCCATATTGGCACTTCGCATTTCCACCAACAGTGCATGAGGGTTTCTTTTTCTGCACATCCTTGCCAACACTTGTTATTTCTTGTCATTTTGATTTTAGCCATTCTGACAGGTGTGAGGTGGTATCTCATTGTGGTTTTGACTTGCATTTCCCTGATGACGATTGAGCGTCTTTTCATGTGTCTTCTATATGTCTTCTTTGGAGAAATGTGTGTTTATCTCTTCTACCCATTTTTAATTGGATTGTTTGGTTCTTTGGGTGGTGAGTTGTATAAATTCTTTATATATTTTGGATACTAGCCCTTTATCAGATATGCCATTTGCAAATGTCTTCTCCCATTCCATAGGTTGTCTTTTAGTTTTGTTGTTCCCCTTGCTGTGCAGAAGCTTTTTATTTTGATGATTTTTTTTTATTTTGTTGATTTTTGCTTTTGTTTCCCTTGCCTCTGTAGATATAGCTAGAAAAATGTTGCTCTCTTCTACAATTTTTATGGTTTCAGGTCTCACATTTACATCTTTAATCCATTTTGGGTTTATTTTTTTGCATTTGCTGTAAGAAACTGATCTGGTTTCATTCTTTTGCATGTAGCTGTCCAGTTTCCCAACACCATTTGTTGAAGAGACTGTCTTTTTCCCATTGCATATTGCCTCCTTTGTCTAAGAGTAATTGCTTATATGATTTTGAGTTTATTTCTGGGCTCACCATTCTCTTCTTTTGATCTGTGCATCTATTTTTGTGCCAGTGTCGTGCCATTTTAATTATCCCAGCTTTGTAATATACCTTGGAATCTGGGATTGTGACGCCTCCAGTTTTGTTCTTCTTTTTCAAGATTTCTTTGGCTCTTCAGAGTCTTTTGTGGTTCCATACAAATTTTAAGAGTGTTCTAGTTCTGTGAGAAATGCTTTTGGTATTTTGGTAGGGATTGCATTAAATCTGTAGATTGCTTTGGGCGGTATGGACAGTCTAACAATATTCGTTCTTCTAATCCAGGGGCATGGAATATCTTTCCATTTGTTTGTGTCCTCTTCAATTTCTTTCATCACTGTTTTACAGTTTTCAGAGTACAGGTCTTTCACTTCCCTTGGTTAAAGTTTATTTCTAGTTTTTTAAATTATTTTTGGTGCAATTTTAAATAATTTTGTTTACTTAATTTCTCTTCCTTTTACTTCACTCGTATATATAGAAATACAACAGATTTCCTCATATTGATTTTGTGTCCTGCGACCTTACTGAATTCATTTGTCAGTTCTTGTAGTTTTTTGGTGAAGTCTTGAGGGTTTCCCATATATAGTATCATGTCATCTACAAATAGAAGTTTTACTTCTTCCTTTCAAATTGGATGCCTGTTCTTTCTTTTATTTGTATGATTGATGTGGCTAGGATTTCCAGTCCTATATTGAATAAAAGTGGTTATAGTAGACATCTCTTCATTTTGTCTTACTCTCTGTGTCTGTCTCCATGTGTTAGGAAAGTCACCTATGTCTCTTGCTCTCGCAAGTAGTGGCCTTGTGAATAAGAGGTCCCACAGTGTACTGCACTGCATTGTCCTCTATTCACCAGAACCTGGCCCTTCACGGGTGTTTCCTGTGTGTGTTGTGTGCCCTGTTATTGTGTCTGAGCGACTTTTGCCTCCGGTCCACTCATCTGCAACGGCTGTCTTTGCCCGATGTGAGCAGAGTTTGGTCCTGTGTTGTTAGCAGGCCGGTCTGAAGTTACCTTGGGCTTGAGTTGAGTCAGACCACGCATTTGCCAGAGATGCAGTAGCACCAGATTTCAGGGTCCTTTCCCTGTGTCGTTGGTGGGTGGGGCCTGCAGGCAGATCAGCTGCCTGCCCCCAGTCCACTGCTGGGACCACAGTCAGACTGGTGTGTGTGGTTATCTTCCCCTTCTGAGTGATACTGGCCCCGTCCAAGCTGCTTGCACACTGCCAGGCTTGTGGCGCTGCTTTGGATGGGCTCCGGCCAAGAGCGTATTGGAGGGGGAGGACCACAGGAGAACATGGCTCAAATGCTTTTTTTTTAAAAAAAAAGATGTGAAATCTTCTGCTGGTTGTTTATCATTCTGTATCACCAGAAAATAGCAGGATACTTGGGGCGCCTGGGTGGCACAGCGGTTAAGCGTCTGCCTTCGGCTCAGGGCGTGATCCCGGCATTCTGGGATCGAGCCCCACATCAGGCTCCTCCGCTATGAGCCTGCTTCTTCCTCTCCCACTCCCCCTGCTTGTTTCCCTCTCTCGCTGGCTGTCTCTATCTCTGTCGAATAAATAAAATCAAATCTTTAAATAAAAAAAAAAGAAAAAGAAATAGCAGGATACAAAATCACAGGAAGCCTCAACTGTCTTAGGTGTCAAGTTAACATTCCGTAGGTTGGGGCGGGGGCAAGTTTTATGCCATATAATACAAAGCATACTAAATGACGATTTAGAGTCATAGTCAGGCCAGTGATCCCTGGAAATCTGGTGCTGTCCTTCCCCTCTGCCTCTTTCTAAGCCTCAACCACCACCACATGCTGACAGTTCAGTCCACCACCTGCACCTCCACAAAGGCTCCTCATCCTGTGCCTCCCCCTGCCCTGCAGCAGGCTCTCCTGAGTCCTCACCTAGACCATTGCAGTAGCCCTTACATTTGAAAGATGTCTCTGGATTTCCAAGGACCTCAAAGTAGCCAAGGCAAAAGGGAACTTGATTGGAAGGACACAGGTTGTCTACAGACAGAAGGCTGGGACACCCCTTGGGATGGGGAGGGGGGCCTGGAGATGAGGAATGTTCACTCCCTTGCCTCCCTACCCTTGTCTCTGCCTCTCTGCCCACCACCTTCCTTATCTCTGTGTAGATGTCAAGAAAACTACCACCTAAGCCTCCCAGGAGTGCCATCCCACAGTTTCTGTAACCAACAGAGATACCTCATTCACAGCATCTGTTTGGAGAAAAGGAAAAAAAATAAAACAATTCCAGAGAAACAGACCTCTAGATCAGTCAAACATGGTCAAGGAGCAAGGTCAGGTAAGGACATGGAAGCACATGCTTGGAATTGGAAGACGACAGTTCCCCACACAGGCTCCATGTTCTTCCAGCCACTATGGACTTGCCCTGCTGCTCCCTCCTCACAGCCTTTATAGGCAAAGCCTATGTTCTCCAAAGGCCATCTTAAATAGCACTGGACCAGGAAGCTTTGCACAGTCACCTCCAAGAGGCCTCTCTTAAAACCCTCAGCCCCTCCTCAGTTGTTTCTCCCTCCGGGCACTTTTCATCATTGACCTTAGGGATAGCGTTTGCAAGCTTTCTAGCACGAATAAGTTCCTAGAGGGAAGAGGTCAGATCATAGTCACATTTATATTGCCCCCGCCCCCCAAAAAATGCCAAGCAAAATCTTTGCCTGCGACAGGTACTCAATAATTGTTTGCTAAATGGTGAAGTGGAGGAAGATAAATGACTGAGAGGAGTTTTAGCAACCACCCTGGAATAATGTCCTTTGCTGGAGAGAGGGTGCACCTGACTTTTCTCTTGAGGAAATTAGCAGGACCCGAATATTCATTTACTAATCTAGGCTAGGTTAGAGTATAGTTTGACAGCCCGGCTCACACATTCATTGGTAATAGGGAGATTCTTTTGGGTTCACTTCAATTATAACTGGCTCAGATGTTACCTCTGCTTTTACAGGGCATGATGGAAGCTACGTAAGGTCTGTTTCCTCTTCTGCCTGATAGGAATAAGAGTAACTGTCTTACAGCATGACCCTTGGACCTCATGAGGTTATCTCCTGGGCAGGCTTCAGGGCACAGGAAATGCGTAGTCACACAGGACCTCGTGCTGAGGGGCGTCCCACACGTGAGGTTTACCACTCTGCAGTCATAGTCCCAGAATTTGAGATTTGTAAGTGAAGTCCAAAAAGGCAGTGAAGCTTAGAGCCTCAGTTAACTCTGGGTCTGCCTTTCGTCACCTCCCAGGAACAGCATCTTGGCTGCCAGCTTCCCCACTATCTACCGCCCTGGCGCTCTGCCTGATCCTCCTCTCCCCACCCCTACCCAGCAAGGTTTTGCAGAATGGCAGGGGTGGGTCAGGGCCAGGCGCACGTGCCAGAGCAGCCCATGGCAATGCCAACCGGGCCTCAGTCTAGCGGAATGGGAGTGCTTGTATTGAGCAACACAGAAGGGGCCAACCTCCCACCCACCCATCCAGATCACCTTTCCACCTTGGTGTGGAAAAGCATAGATGCCAGACTTCACTTGCCCAACTCAGTCAGGCATACACATCAGCCCAGTATTCGGCGGACCTTCCCGCCACTCCCACCCTCACCCACCTGCTTTTGAAGACTGTACTTATTCTGCAAGTATCCCCATGCCTGAAGGAGTGCAATAGCAAAGAGAGAATTAGAAAACAAAAACAAAAAAACATGTTGATAGGTAGAGAGAGCTCATGGATGAGAAATAAAAGTTTTATTATTTTTAAATTACTTTTTAAATTGAGATATAATTGACATATAACATTGTATTCGTTTTAGATGTATACGGTAGTTATTTGACACATGCATACATTATGAAATGGTTACCAGAATAAGTTTAATTAACATCCCTCACCACACAGAATTACTTTTTTTTCTTGTGATGAGCATGTAAAAGACCTGTCTTTGCAACTTTTCAAATATACAATACAGTATTTTTAATTATAGTTTAATATTTTAATAAGTTTATTGGCACTTTTTCCTTCTTTTTGAACGAAAAGACTCACATTTTTCTTTTGTGCTGAGCCCTACCACTGTGCCAAGTACCAAAAAGTGTTTAGCAATTGATAGCTATCATTTTCTTATTATTAATAAATGTTCACACAAAGACTGACAGTTTCACATGGTAAGAGGTTTCCAAAAATCTGACCGCTATAATCTCACTTGATCCTCTAAGGTGGGTGGGATATGGATATTATATCTATTTTGTAAAGGAGGAGATTGAAATCCAGACAAGTCAGGAGGCACACACACACAAAAAAAATCATGTCACCCATAAGCGGCAAAGCAAGCCCTGGAATCCAGGGGCTCTGATTTGCAGCCCCATGTTCTCCCCAGGGGACCTGCCCGGCAGTGACCTGTGGGGCAGCTGAGCGGCCTTCTCCTCCCTTCTCTAGAGGGAGAAGGAGCCAACAGTGTCTAGCCACCCTGGAAACTCTGCCGGGTGCCATGGCGCTATGAGCATTTGCACCGGCCGGAGCAAGGAGTCCCGCCCTTACCCTGCATTTATTTTCATTCCCAAACCTCACAAAACCATAAAAATCAGAGATGACTCCTAAGAAGCCAGCCATCTGACTCTGAAAACCCAGCCCACGGCTGTGGATGGCAGGGCCACAGAGCTGTTTCTGCACTCCTGTTGACTCAGGTCTGTTTACCTGGCTCCATCATTCCCATTTCCTTGCCTCGGAACTTGTACAGCCCTCGGATTTATGCTCCAGGCAGACAGGGAATTTATGGTGTGTTCATCACCCATCCCACCTCAGGACACAGCACCTCTCCCTGCAGCTGTCAAAACCACCCACTCGTACCCAGCAGAGTGTCAGGCAGTTCACAGAGGGAAACTCCTCGGAAATAGTGCCCAGTTCTGGCCCAAAGGTTTTGCCCAGTTGCCCAAGCCCTGGTCATAAAAACGCCAAATAGACTGTGGAGTGAAAAACAGAGGTCAGACTCGCCCAGAGGGCAGGATGGGGCAGGAGTCGTAGGCTGGGACTAAAGGACGGAGCTGATGGGGCAGATGCTATGCTCCTCGGTTTGCCCTCATGTGCCCTGGTCTTGAATGGAGATGTGGGGCACAGAGGGAGTTGCACTCCAGGTGGCCGCACTGGAAGCAGAGGTACTCTGGGGATTGACCGAAACCCAGAAGCTGGCTTCCCTGAGTCCCAGGAAAATCCTTTAAAAAAAAAAAATAAATAATAATAATAATGCCTTTGACTTTCATTTGGGGACCATTCAGTGAGAGGAGTATGGGCTCAGTGGCTAGAATGTGACGGAGGCAGCCATCAACACCAGTCCTTAAGCTGGAAAACAGGGCAATAAGAACTACACATACTGAAGGTTAGCCATTTGCCATCCATTGGACTTGGCATGTGTCATTTGCATATATTATTCCTGACCCTCACAGCAGCTGTGGAATCACATTACTTATTAAGCCCATTTTCAAGATGAGGGAAATGAGGTTTGAGAGGTAGCAGAACTTGCCAAGTTCACACAGTAAGTAGACAGCATTTGAAACCAGGAGAAATATTTCTCCGCAAAGCAAGTTCCACGCCTGCTGTGTCTACTGGGCCTCTTTTTGCTAATCACATGGAAAGAGGAACGGTGGTCCTCACTGCTGATATCATGAGGACTTATCCAGCCTGCTTTGCAGGAAGACAGCCAGGCTCTCCGTGGCTGACAGTTCTGGGCCTCTCTCTGGAGGACGGAAGTAGAGGGTAAGCCTCTCTATCACTGGAGGAGAGTGGATGCAGATGTTGCCAGTTTTCCATTCACCAATTTGTTCTGCCCCTTATTTCTTCTCTGCATTTCCAACCGTTTTCTCTACTTATTTAATGTCTCTTCCAGCGACATACCAATTAAGGCCAAAGAGATAAATTAGAAATGCTGTGATTCTAAAACTATGTCTAGTGGGACTTGGCCAATAGGAAATGAAAATAAAGATCACACCCCTGTTACCACCAGAAAGGAATTTGTGTCTGTTGAAAAAAATACCCATTTGAAAGTTGTCTGAATTTTATTAATCCCCGTTCTTACTTCCCTTATCCCTCAGCTTAGACAATTGAGAAGCTTTGGTAAGTACATAGACAATCAGTAAGGTAGATCCCTATAGAAGAACAGAATTTTTTTAAAAAGAGAGATTTAAAGGCTTTACAATTTACATGGAAAATGAATTTTTTGGCTTTCGTTAACCCTCGTGTTCAGTTTTTTCATCTATAAAACAAGAATCCAATTCAGCAAGTACTTATTAAGAGATTACCATATAAAAGATGTAAAATTAGACATCACAGGGAAGACAACAGTGAAGAGGGTCTGGGCTCTGCCCTCCAGGGTGTGACGGGCCCACTGGCAGAGCTTACACCTGCGTGGTACTTGTAACACTGGCCTGACTATCATCAGGCTGTAGTAGGATCCCACACCAATGTGCTGGGCCTCCAGGAATGACAGCACCTGCTCTGATTACCCTTGGTCCCCAGGGTCATTAGAATGTGTTTGTGATGTATATAAAAGTGCTTGGTAAAGAACTATACAGAACTAAGGGATTTTTCATCGTTATTCTTTTTTTTTTTTAAGATTTTATTTATTTAATTTGACAGAGAGAGAGAGACAGCCAGCGAGAGAGGGAACACAAGCAGGGGGAGTGGGATAGGAAGAAGCAGGCTCATAGCAGAAGAGCCTGATGTGGGGCTCGATCCCATAACGCCGGGATCACGCCCTGAGCTGAAGGCAGATGCTTAACCGCTGTGCCACCCAGGCGCCCCTCATTGTTATTCTTATTACCAAGCATGGTGGTTAAGAATGCAGCTTCTGGGACCAACCCACCTTGGTTGGTCTCCCCACTCTACTACGTACACTATGTTATCTTAGGTAAATTGCCCAAACCCTGTCTGCTTCAGTTTCCTCAGCTGTAAAAAGGGGATAATGACAGGATCGACCTGTACGGATGTTGTAGTAATTAAATCAGTCTGTATATCTAAAGGACTGTGCACATCGCTCAGCATAATATGAGGCCACCCACATGTTACTGGTGGTGTTATCGTTAATCCACACTCACCGGTACTTCTCGAAACTGTTAAGGTCATCGAAAATGAAGAAAGTCTGAGAAACTGTCATAGCTAAGAGGAGTCTAAAGAGACAGGACCAGTAGATGAGGTGTGGTATCCTGGATGGGACCCTGGAGCACATAAAGGGCATAAGGTAAAAGCCAAAGATCTCTGCATGACGTATGGGCCATAGTTAATAATGACATATTGATACTGGTTCATCAAAACTGACAAATGTTCCAGACTAATGTAGGACATTAAGAGTAGGGCAGGCTGGGTCTGGGGAGAATGGAAACTCTGTACTATATTCACAACTTTGGAAATATAAAACGATTCTAAAATTAAAAGTTTATTTATAAAAAAAATAGTATGAGAATGTAATGATATAAGGAGAGCTTGAGCAACCACAAGGGAAAGTCAGTCAGGCTAACCACTGCCTGCATCACAAATTTTCAAGGAGCCGACACTGGCCAGGAGAATTTTCATTAGGAAAAAAAAAAAATTGAATAGCCAGTATTCATCTATGTTCTTAAAAAAAAAAAAAAGCCATATTGAGCAATTCAAGAAATAGCCAAGGTCAAGTTCAGTATTATATCACCAGTCAGTATACGATGGCCCATAGCACTGAGAATGATCAAGAAGTATTTTCCTCTCACATATGAGTAAGCCCTCTAAGGAAGAGGTTAGGAGCTAGCAGAAACTAAAAGTCTACTTCCAGTTGGAGAGAGCTATTGAGTATACCTTCCACTTTATTTTTCAGGAGATAGTGAGACCTAATCCTATCATAAGGATCAAAAACACTTAGCCCAAACACTTACCTCCCATCCTGCCTTGTTTTTGCCTTAGAATAGTTTGTCAAAACATGATTTTAATTGCATTGTTAAAATCTGCATCATCTCTTTTCCCGTAACTGCCTCCATCTGGCGCCTTGGCTGGCTCCCTGGGAAAGACAACTGGACACCTCATGGAAAAGTCACACAAGCTCAGAAACAATTCTGCTTAGAGATACTGAACCAGAGCTCAACCCCAATTTGCTCGGGATAATCTCTGTCATTGTCAAATAAGCAGTTCATAGAGGGGCTTGTATATTTCCAGATAGGATTATAAATGCGCAAAGTTTACAGAATGTTAGATCTGGGAGGAAACTTACAGATTCTCAATCCAATTCAACTCCACATTCTATGGGGAGGAAATAGAAATAGAGAAAGTCACACAGCTATTTGTATTCAGGATGGAAACTAGAACCCTGATTCCTGGCTTCCAGAGGAGCAAAGTTGGCTCTAAGAATAAACTTGTTACCCTGAGCCCTTGAGCTGATAACCAGAGGAGCTACTTGACCATGTAAAGGTCACTGAAAAGAGTTTTTCTGATGACTTGCTCTGCAGACACATTCCGGCAACATCTGCAGTGTTGAAGACAGAGGTAGGACAAGAAGCAGATAAATTATGAGGGATGGGGAAATCTCAGCCGGGGACAGCCATGCCACACCCAGCCCATGTGTGGATTGAGTAATCTATATGTAAGACTAAATTCCGGTTCCTGACTTCCGAAGTGCCCCAGTGGCTATAACTGAATGGCATTCTAGCCACATAGTCATTTCTCCCTGCTCCTAAAGTCCGCAGAGCAGGTCTTACCATTAATTCTTCTAGCCCTGTGAAAAAGTAAGAGTCAGGGCAGAGAAAAGCCTGGGTCATTTGGCCTGTTTAAAAGTCATAGTAAGATCTCAAATCTTAGCACTAACTCATTTGCCAGTATTACAGGTGGTATATGACATGAATTAATCCATTTCTGTGAGTCACTGATTTCCCTAAGTCCAGCCACACCTCATGCCCTGCCTAATTTGACTCCTGTTGATCCATCACCAGCAGTCAAGGTAAGCTTCGTATAGTGAGATTTTTTTTTTTAATTATGCCAATATCAAGAACTCTTCCAGTATTAAAACCTCAGGCAGCAAGCGTGCCTTTCTAGTTCCCCTTTGAAACAGTTTCTAAATGCATTAAAAATGCCCAATTCTGTTTTTCTGTCATACTTTCTGTTTCTATAAATACACAAGCATGTGTCCTAATTCAGTTCTTATGTGGATTGTGTTAAGTCTATGAATTTTGGTGACTGTTGAAATGTTCTGTGGTTTTGTCTTTTATTTCAGGAAATACTTTTCCAAGTTACCCTCTCTGTGGTTTATAGTCCTGTATGCAGGAAGCTCATTTTATTGCCAGCTGCTGTTGCTCATTTTCCTCTTGACTGGAGGAAGATGGGTTGGGTCTCCAGTTGTGAGATATGAAAGAGGGAGACATGTACTCTCTACAAAAATGACAAGTAACATCAACATGGTATCAGTTATCAGCTTCCCAATGGATTGTCACTGATAGTTGCCAATGATAGTTGAGGATACAACAACTAGCTCATCTAGAAAGGAATGAATAGAGCAGCCTTCAGTTATAGGCTGTGGAGTCTCAAAGGAGTGGCCAAGATGTCAGGGCAGTTTTTTAAAGCTTCTAAATAGATTTCAGTCTACTTTACTTAATCTTTACACATACACATTATCAACTTGGAGTAGCTAAACTCAAAGACCATGACAGCAGAGGTAAAGTTATGTTCACTATCCTGTTCTAGGCTTTGCCCAGTCCCCTATAAAGTAGACATGTAAAAAGAGGGAGAAGAGAGGCATTTAATGAAATAATTAATTATTGAATATTTATTACTCAGAGAACTCAAGCTTTTCCAAACTCACTTCTCCATTTCTGCTTCTGCCTAGCATTGGCACCTCTTGATGCTTTTCTAAAAGCTCGTCAATTACTAGGGGCTGGAGGAAATCCATTCATATCAAGTCTAAGCCTCTTAAGTCTCTGCCTATTCATGTCTTTGATCAACAGTTGATAGAAGCTGTAGCTTTCACCAGTTTTGGCTCCACTGCTAGAGTTATGTCAGCCTGCCTTCTTTTACATCCTTGTGTTTGGTGGCCAAGGGCACACAGCACATTGAATGGGCTGCTGGGTGTGCTAAGCTCTCAGGCCATTAGAGTGATGGCACAAATAATAGTGTAGTGGGAGGGCAGGGTGCTGGAAGGGAGAACAAATCGTTATGGAAATAATGGGACCAAAGGAATTTCCCTGTTAGGGACGCCTGAGTCCCCAGTGAGTGATGAGGGTCTTTCATAAAGAATCCTAACCATATTCCCATGAAGCCACTCATTTACTGAAAAGTAAACTGGGCAGTGAGATTTCTATCCAAATTAGACCTTGGAAAGTGGAGAATTAAAATATAGTTTGTAATTCAGATCTTCCTCCCTTGATCTCTCTAATGCAGCCCCTCAAATAAATTGAGGTTTGGTAACAGAAACAAGAGCATTCTGTTCTGTAATTTCTACTGATAGGGTGACCAACCTTCTTTGTGTGCCCAGGACTCTTCTGGTTTTAGTGCTGAAAGTCCTGCTTCCCAGAAGCCCCAGAAGCAAACCGGGAAGTTTAGGCACCATAAGAGAGAGAAAGGGATTGTGCGTACCTTTTAGTGACACAGTCCTCACTAGCAAGAAAATATAGCACCTTGCAGCTGGATTCAGCCCACCCTAAGGTTTCTAGGTAGTTCAGTATCATGTCATCCAGCAGGGCCACAGAAGGTAATGAGCATGAGAATCTGTGTCTGGGAGGTGGGGGCACAGCACCTCCCTTTTCAGGATCTCCAGGTGTCTGGCATAGCCTCCCACTGAGACTCATTCTCATGAGGGAAGGCAGGGCAGAGCTAAGGTTCCCTTTCCCTCCATTTTGTAGGTGAAGAAATGGCAATGGGGAGATAGTGCAGCTGGCTTGAGATTTCCCAGGTGGTAGCAGAGCCCACACGTGAAACGCAGTTCTGAATGCTAAGTCATGCTGGCTCCTAACAAGCACCTGATATGGCATGGATTCTTTTTTATTTGTTTTAGTTAACATATACTGTGTGGGATAGTTTCAGGGATAGAATTTTTTGATTCATCAGTTGCATTTAATACCCAGTGCTCATTACATCCAGTGTCCTCCTTAATGCCCACACCCCCAACAATCCTATTTGTTTCCTAGAATTAAGTATCTCTTATGGTTTGCCTCCCTCTCTATTTTTATTTTATTTTTCTTTCCCTTCCCCTGTGTTCACCTGTTTTGTTTCTTTTTTTTTTAAAGATTTTATTTATTTATTTGACACAGAGAGAGACAGCCAGCGAGAGAGGGAACACAGCAGGGGGAGTGGGAGAGGAAGAAGCAGGCTCCCAGCAGAGGAGCCTGATGTGGGGCTCGATCCCAGAACACCGGGATCACGCCCTGAGCTGAAGGCAGACGCTTAACGACTGCGCCACCCGGGCGCCCCACCTGTTTTGTTTCTTAAATGCAACATATGAGTGAAACCATATGGTATTTGTCTTTCTCTGACTGACTTATTTCACTTAACATAATACTCTCTAGTTCCATCCACATTACTGCAAATGGCAAGATTTCATTCTTTTTGATGGCTGAGTAATATCTGTCAATGGACTTTTGGGCTCTTTCCATAGTTTGGCTATTGTAGACATTGCTGCTATGAACGTTGGGGTGCATGGATTTTTAATGCCTAGAAAAAAACCTATTTGGCTGGACTTAGGAATGAAGTAAAGTAGAATGACCCACCTCAACCCCCTCAATCTCCGGTCTAACGAAGAAGCATTTGCCTATGGAGGCAGGACACACAGCCCCCATCCTAATTTGCCTAAAACAATCTCTGACTCAAGTTTTAAGGCATACATTGACACGCTGTATGAGCTGGTCATTATCCTACCGTCAGCCTGAGGCCTTAAAGCTGTAGATTATATTACAGGAGCAGAGGCCTCTGGGAGTTGATGACTGGGGGAGATATGAACCTCAGTGCCATATGCACATCTACCTACTTGTGCACCCACCCGGAGTCTGAACCCCAGATGCACCAGAATCACAGAGCCAGGGACCAGTGCCCTTCATCCCTCCAAGCCTGAGATGGCTTCCCCACTGGGCACCACACTGGGGTCCTGCCAGCCAAGCTGTGTGGGATAAGCATGAGTCTCTCAGATGGTTTCCCTCGGAACTACCGGGTGGCCCACAGACTATTTTGCCTTCATTTTCCACTGGTGTATTTATCCTCCCTTTATCATGTTTTCAAGAAAATGACGTTCAGGAGGACGCAGTGCACCCAGTGTGCTTCCCCAGAGGTTGGGCAGAGGCTTTGCACTTCTGGAATTCACTTCCAGAAGAAGGTGGTGGCTTCCAGCACCCAGGGCCCAGCAAAAAATATCTGTACACAAGTCTAAGGTGGCAGCCATGTTGATCCTTAGGAGGCTTGAAGGGGGAAGCAGCCGAACAGCGTGTACGTGGCTCCTCGGGGTGGGGGAGTGGCTTCCCTGTGAAGGTAGGCTACGCTCGATGAGTGAATTAAGTGTTTTTTTACAGCTTACAGTATATAGAACCTCAGTATATAGAGCTGAATGGAAAGAATTGGAAATTACAACTGAAATAAGTAGACAATGTACTTCCTCAAGGAGTTTTGAGTGCAGCATTGGAAAAATCAAGGAATAATCAAAGGAAGGATTTGAAAACGATGGCATAATGTAGGTTGAGTTTGGGGGTTGTGATGTCAAACAACACAGGGCAAAAATCACAAATTGATCTCAGCCCCAACTCTAGGCTGCCTGGTTTCTTGGGCTCCCAGGGAACTCAGACCAAACTGGGAAGTACTGTGGGCCCCTCTAAATATTATGGCTTGTCAGATTTCTCAGGTTTCAAGCTACTTTTCCCAAGGACTTTTGAAACGAAGAGGAGGCTAGGATTCTCTGTTATCCTGCCTTGACACAGAAGAGAACTTCTTTTGAGAGAAGAAACTGTTCTCTCTCCTTACCCACACAAATTGGAATACAGTCATTTTACTTCCCACACAACTCTTAGTCATGTGCCCACTTCATCTGCTTGACGTGTGTGTGTGTGTGTGTGTGTGTGTGTGTGTGTGTGTGTGTGTGCCCTGTGCCAGCATCTCTGCTGTACTAGAGATAGAGATGAAAAGACTCAATTCCTGCTTCATCTGAAGTTTTACCACCAAATCGTCTGCCCTCAGGGTTTCCCTGGCCCCAGATCCTAAGACCTTAGAGCTTACTAAGCTGGAAGGTAAAGTGAGGGTAAGAAGGGGGAGAGTGTCCAAGCTATTGCCAAGCTCAGCTTCTTAGTAATGAATTTGCGGACATCCCTGTAGGGACAGAGGCTCAGTTGTAACATAAAATGAGAGGCCTGTGACATTTGATACAGTAAGAAATACGTATTTGACCTTCGTCTCTGGGTCTTGGTACACGGCTCCTAAAACCCTTGTAATTTCCTGAGGGATGAGGGTAAGAGGAGCATCTTTTGTTATTTATAATAAACCTCTTTCAAATATACTCACATTCATGCTAATGTAACTTTCTTTGTTTCTAATGAGGTGACTTTTAATGGGCGCCTGGATAGCTTCAGGATGGGGCATGCTCACCAGAGGAATCAAAATAATGTGTGATTGGAGGGTTGGAATTTTCACATACATACTCCCGCCTACCCTTGACCTCCTGGGAAGAGAGAGGGACTGGGAATTGAGTAGGTCACCAATGGCCATTGATTTCATCAGTTGTGCCTATGTAATGGAAACTCCATAAAAATCCTGAGTGAAAGAGTTTGGAGAACTCCCAGGTTGGCGAGTGCATCCATGTGCCAGGAACGTGGCACACTCCACAGGGACAGAAGTTCCTGTGCTCAGGACCCTTGCCCTGTATATCTCTTCATCCGGCCGTTCATTCACATCCTTTATAATATCCTTTATAACAAACTGGTCATAGTAAGTAAAGTGTGTCCCTTGGTCTGTGAGCGATAATAGCAAATGATGGGACCTGAGGAGAAGGAGGGATGGGGAACACCAAATCCGTAGTCAAGTCGGACAAGCAGGGTGACCCACTACATGCAGTTGGCAGATGAAATGGGGGGCGGTATTGTGGGACTGAGCCCTTCACCTGTGGAGTCTGCACTGATTCCACGTAAGTAGTGTCAGAGTTAAATTATATCACAGGACACCTGGTTAATGTTCAAAGAGAAGCGGAGAATTGCTTGGTGTGAAAAACCCTCACATTTGGTGTCCGAAGCGTTATGAGTAGGGCCAGAATTCCATCCATGATTCTGTCCTTTGCTTCCCCAGGGAAGATTTTTCAGTTGGTATTATAGCCCTGTTTCATCAATAAACGTTTGAGTTCTGATAGTGTCTTCTGGCACAGGTGAGCACTTTGTACTGGGCACCA
Source organism: Ursus maritimus (assembly GCF_017311325.1). Lineage (NCBI taxonomy): Eukaryota > Metazoa > Chordata > Mammalia > Carnivora > Ursidae > Ursus > Ursus maritimus. The sequence goes on along the minus strand of NW_024426119.1, from coordinate 5,540,205 downwards.
TTTACAACAATGGTGATGATCGCTGCCACCTTCCCAACAGAAAGTCAGCCCCTGTCTACCGAATACATCTGACCCGATCCATCAGAGCCTATGCTGTGGCGAACTACCACCACCGCCCCTGAAGGCCATGAGGAAGGGGTCCCTGCCATGCAGCTCAGGGTCCAGGCTTCCCTGTCCAGCCACAGATGAACTCCACAATGCCTCCCTGCCCAGGGTCCTCCGTGGGACCGCTGGGATTCCAGCCATCATGTCACACGTTCTCATGTGTTGGCGTATTTCCATCAGAGCACTTGTCCTGCTTTTTAATACAGCTCTATGGGAGCAGGACTAGATCTATTTTTATTCTTCATTGCATTACCAAGCAGAGTGTCTCAAAAAAATATATACCTATAACAGATACTTAATAAATTGGTGTTGAATGAATGAAGGAATGAATGAACATGCAAAAGAATGAGTGATGGGTCAAATGAGCTTCTCCAGAGGCATTTCAGTAAGCGAGGTGGGAGTGATCCAGGAAAAACCCCAGCCGGCAGAGTTAGGTAGGCTCTGTTTAGCACAGAATGTGCGGCTTGGCGAATGTCATTGATCAAAGAAAGAAAACATCTCAAACATGTGCTAGTGAGAAGTAGCGATGAACTTATTTTTCTTCTAATAAAATCAGCCTCATCAGGGATCCTGCGGAGCCCCCAGCTTGTGTGATAAAGCCACAAAATAACTGCAAGAATAGCAGATGGGGCGGGCCTCGTCCCACAGAAGCCCCAGTCCAACCCACCAACCTAATTACAGCACATGCCGTACCCAGCGCTATTCACTGTTTGTCACCCGAGGCATTGGCTGGATCAGTTTAGGGACATGAAAAACAAAGCAGCATTTTTGCCAAAGCCCTTGAATTTCTAGGCCTTGTGGTTTCCATTCAGACCATTCGTAAAGGATTGCAGGCTTCCAATGCCTTTGCTGTTTCAGTCTGTGGTGAGTCCAACAAAAAGAGAAACCTCGGGCCCTCGCCAGCAGAGGCCGAGGAAGGAATTTCTGTGCCTGGGCCGGTGGGCAGGAGGGACAGGGGCCTCTGCTAGAAACCCCACACTCCCAATGCAGCCTGGGTGGTCTCGGTGAGGGCCTCTGCAGCTCCTTCTTCCGCTTAGAGACCTGCAAAAAGGAAAGCAATCTTCACCATGGAGACCCTCTCCGAAGGAAGCTGTGCTATTTAATGAACCTTTGGAAAATGTTTCACTTTTCACACCTGCAAATGGTCCTTCGGTATTTGTCTTATGCCACAGGACTCCCTACATTTCTTCTCAAACCAAATAAACGTGAATGTTAGGGTCTCAGGGTCTTTTCCATCAGGCTCCTTTTTCCTTTGAATTTCTATCCTGCTTATCATATAGAACTAAGGATGGGACCTCTTTGCTGGATCATTACTCTTCCCGGTATGTAAGAATAGAAGGTTTCTTCAAAAGCAGGCTCGATTTATGTCAATCATGGATAACTTTTGCAGCACCATCTTAAAAAAGAGGAAAGAGGAAGAATTTCATCTGTGCTCCTGGCTCTTGCTTTCCCAGCAAGTGCTTTGGTTCATACTGGTGTATCCTTGAGGTCCTAGATTTCTTTCTTTCTCTTTGAGCCTGTTAAACTCATGCTGGCCACATCACTGAAGGGTCTCTAATTTCATAAACATGGTCTGAGAGTCTCATTAAGAAGCAGATTTTGTGGTGGTTAACCAAATCTGAGACGAGTGTGGAATGGTTAAGTTAATGATGGGGAGTCTATGTGATTCTGTTTTTTGAAGAGCTTTAATGACATAGATGAATATTTTTGTGTTAACTAGAAAGGAATCAGAATAAAAATTGTGTCTATGGTATGATTTCAACCATATCCATAAAAGAAAGAAAAACATCGACACATTAGGATAAAATTATGAGTGATTTTCATTCTCTGTACTTTCCTGTATTTTTTAATTTTGCACAGTAAACACACATATTTTCCTTTATTAAAAAATATTTTCCTGATTATAGAAAAAATGTATTCATTACTTTTTATAATTTATTTCCTAAGGCAATATGATAATAGTCTCAAAGATAGTAGAATTTGTATTTAATATACTTGGAATGAGAATCTAAGCAGTCTTTAAACACAAAAATATGTGAATAGAAATATAATAAATTTAAACTCTTTTCCCGAAAGTAACCATGGTGAACAGTTCAGGCTGTAAACTTTTCTATAAATTTACATATGTATATGTTTATATTTGCATATATATGGGTTTGGAGTTTTTAACACTAATGGGATCCTATCATATGCATTGATCTGTAACTTTCTTTTTCTTAATATATCTTAGAAGTTCAACTTGTATCTCTCTGCAGAGATCTACCTTGTTTTTAACCACCATGTTATTACGTAACAGAGATGTGTCATGCGTTCATTCATTCTGACATTGATACACATTTGCCCTACTTCCGAGTTCTTACTTGAGCGTAAGGACAGCTACATATCCAAGGATGGTCCCGACAGTATTACAGGGAACATCTTCTACAGTGAACCTCCTCTACATGTAGCTTTGTGCATACACGAAAGTATCTCTGAAAGTTAGGTTTCTGGAATTGGAAATGCTTGGTTACCGAATTGTCCTGCCAAAAGGATTGTATTAACTAAGTCTCTAGTCAATAGGATCAGCACATTATCTTAGAAAAATTTTCTTTTCAGATTTAGAATCTGAAATCCCAGATTTCTTCTGATCAGTGTAATTTGTAGATCAAGACAATAATTGAAACAAATGCAAACGTGGAAACCATCATCAAGTCCCTTGAAACAAGGTGACAGTACAGTAAACTCAAGTAGTAAGAACACAGAACTGTTCTGGGAGTGGCTAAGGAATTGTTAACTTTTGAAAAATTCAATAATCAACACTTCAGTTCTACCAGTCATGATTTAATAGCTCTTAAATGATTCAGAAAATATGTATTTTTTATTTTACAAGGCCTCAAGAGAAAAGCTACTTGCGTTTCTTCATGTGTTTTGGATAAACGGGCAGAATCCATCCCCCTGTTGATTAAAAGCAGCTGAGGGCTGTGGCAGCCAGGTCGTCTCTGCACCTAGAATAAAGCAGCCACAAGAAGTGTGGAAAAGCCTTGGTGAGCAAGGAGGCTGCATCTTCCAGCGTCCGTCCATTTAGGAGGTACGACATTTTCTGCTGTTACCCACGGTCTGCCTTCCTCAGAGTGCTGGCACAGTGCTTTATGTACATGTCTTCACCTCCTATTCACATTTACAATGTTTTACTTATGCAATAAACTCAACATAGGAGGCTAATAAAACAGACACTTAGCTACCTACTATCCAGATTTAGAAACATTGATCACGTTGTATAATTTGCCTCAGACCTTTTTAAATTTTTTTATTTATTTTTTTATTATATTATGTTAATCACCCTACAGTACATCCCTGGTTTTTGATATAAAGTTCGATGATTCATTAGTTGCGTATAACACCCAGTGCACCATGCAATACGTGTCCTCCTTACTACCCATCACCGGTCTATCCCATTCCCCCACCCCCTCCCCTCTGAAGCCCTCAGTTTGTTTCTCAGAACTTTTTTTAAAGAAACAAGATATTACTGTTGAATCTTTCAATTCCCAATCTATAATATCTCCCTCCAAAGAGGTAACCTCCATCCTGAAGTCGGTATAGTATCTTTTCTATCCATGTTTTCTATTTTCACAGCATTTGTATATATCCATTTGCAATAAGCATTATTTTATGCATTTTTAACTTATGAAAATAGTATCATAATACAGATATTATGAAACCTGACTTTTTTTACTCAAAAAATTTTCCACGTCATTTTTTTTCCAATGTTGATAGTAGAGTCAGTTCTTTCACATTAACCATTGTATCGTTAGGTATATGACTATACAAATCTGTTATTATTGTCTATTGATTCACATTTAATTGGCTTCCAAAATTTCGCTATTACAAGCTTAGTAGGTTTTACTGCTATTTCAAATGGGGTCTTTTAAAAATATATGTATATTTTTATATATTCTGTATATATACGCTACATAAATATATAATACATTATGTCTATGTATATATATTATGTATATGTGTGTGTATATTTTATACATATATACACACACAGTTTTTAAAATTGGCATCTATTAATTTATAAGAATGACAGAAACTTCTTAGTGTAAATAGTTTATAGGATTCCTTGGATTCTGCGTGTAAACTATTACGGTGTCTTCAAATAATCAAGTTATTTCTTCCATACCAAGGTATAGCTCTTACTTTTTTTTTTCTCGTCTCACTGCAGTGTCTTGAACTTCCAACAAAATTTTAAGAAGTGCTGGTAACAAGTAATTTTGTCATGGTTTCACTTTAAAGAGAATGTGTCTAACATTCAATCATTACCTATGATATTTGCTGGAGGATTTTGGCACTGATTAGATTTCTTTAAAGGTTATGGGTTAAGACTTACAGGTTTCTTCAGATGATCTATACCTTCAGATTATCTATATACATATTGTCTACATTTTCAAATTATTAGCATGAAGGGTAGTCAGTCTCACAATTATTTTCAGTCTATATGTTATGTATAGTATGTTCCCCTTTTCATTTTCTATTCCCTCTATATTTTTGATGGATTTTTCCAGAAGTTTGTCTATTTTATCAGTCTTTTTAATAACCAGCCTTTTTTCTTGTTAATATTCTTTATTGTTTCTTGGATTTCCAGTCCATCGATTTCTGCTCCCATCATTTGTATTTACTCCCATCAGTTTGTTCGTTTTCTTCCTTCTGACTGACTTCAACATTTTGGCAATCCTATCTACTCTTCAGGCCTTGTATTTAACTTGCCTCCTCCAAAAGCACCATTGAGAAGCCCTAATCCTTGGAGAAATGACAAATATCCAAATGTTCTACAGAAGGACTCTACAGGTCAGATACAAATTCTAGGAAAGCTTACTTCAGAAAACCAGGAAGGTGACAGGCTTGGCTCTGCCGGTCCTCTCTACCAGATCCTTGTCAAGATAACACTTGACTGCAAATGGTTTTATAAAGTCAGTCTCCTGGAAAGCCAATTATTTTCCTCAGAAGCTGGGAGAGAGGAGACCGTTCATGCAGCATATGCATTCTAACCACCCAGGGGAGAATCTTTGTGAGGAGCAAACTCTCTGGTGGTGTTTGCCCTGTAAATATAACACTTAGGGCAATAAATGTAGTTTTGTAGTTACTCACTCATCAGACATCTTGCCATCTTATTTTGTGTGTGGAAGCCAGCAGAGTTCCATCCAGTGCGGCTCAAAATGTCCCATCTCCCTGAAGCCCTAGACCTCTTGCAAGTTACTTTGCGCCTTGATATCTAGATTGTCCATCTTTAAAATGTTGGAAAAAATGGTTCCTTCCTACCTCACTGTATTTCTTTCAGGCTCTCCTGAGATAATGCACGTAAAGAATGAATGCCAGGCATATATAAAGTGCACAGTAAAAACTGGTGATTAATGAAAAAAATAAATAAAAATAAAACATATAATTTCCTTGAACTTAGCTCCCCAAATTCAAATAGTCATGCAGTGCTTCCAGTTTTGCTTTAGGTATTTCTGATTCTATCCCCTTTATTGCATCCTCTCAATTACTGTGTTTGTTTATACCCTCAGCCTCTCACCTGAAGTACTGTGAAGTCCTAACAGGTCTCCCTACCTCAAGTCTTGGAGTGTCGCCTCCTCTAAATCCACTCACCACACTGCATGCATAGAGGTATGTGTCTAAAAGTCTGCTATGACCAGTCATACCTCTGCCTTAAAGCCCAAAGTCTCCCCAAATCTATAAGATCAGACTTTCCTAGTAAAGCATTCAAAACTGTACAGAATTCTTGGGTGCCTGTCTGTTCTTGGCTTTCCAGCTCATCTCCTGCCACATCCTCCTGCAAACTTTAGAGTCTAACAATACCTAAATACTTGTAGTTCCCTACATATTTCATGCTATGACATACCTTTGAGACTTTGTTCATGGTAGTACCTTGTACTTAGTGTCTTGCAACACCCTTCCTATTTTTTTGAACACTGAGTAACTCAATCCTCCTAACACTGCATGAATTCTGAGGCTCCTTATAAAAAGCTTTGCAGATTCATCTGGATCTTTTGAGATACTCACTCACTGGTAGTATCCAGCCAGGCTCCATACTGTGAGAAGCCCAAGGACATGGACAGACGAATTATAGAAAAATCAAGTTAACAGTCCTAGCTGACCTCCTAGATACTGACCAAGATCAACTGCCAGCCGTGAGCCATCTTGGATAACCAGTCCTGTTGAGCCTGAAGGTGATTCCACTCCTGGCCATCATCCGACTGCAATCACATAGGAGACCCGCCCCAAAGAGAACTTCCCAGGTGAGCCAAATAAACATATGGTAACATGAAATATAATAATAAATTGCTATATTAGCCAGTGAGTTTTAAGGAGGTTTGTTATTTAGCAATTGATAACCAGAGCAATCTCCTGAAATAGACACTCAATAGTTAGTGGTTCAGCTGAAAAGGAAACTGATGCCTCATATACTTGCATTGGGGTGGCTTACATTTTTGAGTTTCCCGTAATTTATAAATGTAGTTTACCTCTAGAGAAGGTAACTCACGCACAAACTCCATGTCTGTGAGAATGTATACTGAATATATGGACAATTTGTCTTTCAGTGACTCCTTAGATCATCACGTTCCTTGAGAATGACAAGCTAGACACCATGTAAAAGTCATACACCTCTGCTTCCCAGTTTGGAGAATTAAATGGATTTTATCCACATGTGAGACAATTGAAGTCCAGGACAATTGTTATTTTCTTATCTCTTTTCATGGTCAATTCTAAAACAGAAATGTTCCTTCCCAGTGTTGGGGTCCCAGTCAGCTTTATACCTCATATCCTGAAGTGTCTGCTTAGAAGACCAGAGAAGGCAAATGGCAAACTGGAGATAGAAAGAGATATCCTTAAATTGTTTGGCTTTACTTTCAAAAAAATGATTTGGAAAATGCTAAGTATTAACTTCAGTAAGAATGAGCATGCCCACCATAAAGGCAAATGGTTTGTAAAAAGGAGTCCTTTATCTACCAACATCGTAGGACCATCAGTAAAACACGTAACTGCAGCTGGGCTGTGAATAAAGTTGAGGTGGTATGAATGTGACATTCTCCACATAGCTGAAACACAAAGCTTGGCCTGGATTCTGAGGTTTGGTGTGCTAAATATCTTCTTCCATTTGCCCCTTCAGGTTCACTTCTTTCTACCCTGCTACAAACCCAGGGCGATTCCATCAGGGGGTTCCACTGACACCTGACTTCCCACTGGTTCAGACAATGGAAGGCTCTAGCAAGAGGGTAAGAAGTAGAAGGAAAGTGAAGTCGGAGTATTAATTCTCCAGCTCCCCTTTTGATGGAGCTTCGTTGCTGTCATTTGGCTGCTCCCACTCCTGAAGACCACAGCTCCTGTTGGGTAGCCTTACACATAGAGTTCTTTCTGTCTTGGTTCCAACAACCAGTCCTTTCCTTGCTCCTTCAGATCCAAGGGTATTACTACCTCCATCCCTGGTTGCTTTCCCTAAATCCTGCTCACACTTGTATTAAACTCTTTAAATAACCCAAATTGAACACATTGAACCCTGACTGCTATAGATGGTGTATGCCGATGTGGCATTCTGTCCCTATCTCCCATCCCCCCACGACCAAACCTATTTTCTATGCATGTGGTTGAGAGGACCAGGAAGGAGGAGACATGGAGTTTCCTGCCACAGCTTTTGGCGTAGGTCTTTGAGAATCCCCTACTTGAGGATGACACAGGTGGGTTACTGAGGGGTAACCAGACCTCCCATTTTAGCCAACAGACCACAGCATCTAGGTCTTCTGCTCATGCACACTCTACAGTTTGGTGCTATTCCTCCCCTTGCCAAATGGGGACTGGATGAAGTGTGAACCCAGCTGCATGTAACCAGCAAATCAAAAACCAGGTCACTAGATCTGAAGAAGCAGGGGAGTGAAGGAGGATCTAAGACATAGAGCCAAAACAGAGAAATAAGGGGACTTAATAGATAAGGCACATTCCAGTAGGTGGAAGGGAATTGAGCTAGGAAAGTTCCTTGGCATTTTTTTCTATTGTTCCTGGATTTATTATGTGGATGTAGCATATTTAATGGGGCTAAAGAGACTGGACATTGTTTTCCCAGAATTTTCCAATTTCCTCCTTCTTTTCAAACCCAAGAGATTTCTCTCAAGACTCCCTTTAGTGGTTTCGGACTGACTTCCAGGGAGCCCTGGTTCCATAGAGATACCACAGAAGCCTCTTTGAGGGTGAAGGATCTCAGCAGGTGGGACTCCCAAGTCAGTGGCTGCCCCCAGTCCTGACCACTCAAATTAGTTCTTTATTTATCTTCCAAATTGGGTTCTATATAGCATTTCATTTTTCAAAGGTGGGAGGGGGAGGATTCTGCTACTTGAAAAAGAAAGAAAAGTGAGGACCATTGCTCCTCTCTCCTCTTTTGAAGTCTCCTTAGGGTTTGCTGGTTCCGAGGGCTAAGGACAATCTCATGATCCTTTTTTTCCTTATTTCAGAGCCTCTCACAGCCAGAGGCGGAGCTGCAAATACTCAGAAGCTGAGCATCTCCGAGTTGAAGCAACCCTGTGGTCATCTGTCATCTACGTTGTCACAGTATTCCTCACAGCAGGACAACCAGCCTGTGTTCGAACACCTCTAAGGACAGGTAGTTCTCCCACGCCAGCAACCCACCTTTCATTCAACAGCTCGAATGAGTAAAATGCCCGCAGTTAGATGGTTCCAGATTATACCTCTGTATGATTTGGGTCATTTTGCCTTCTAGCCATATACAAATACAAAGTAAGTCTATGGACAATGCTTCCAATAATTAACTAAAGCTATTAAAGAGTAAGTCTTTCCTCCTACCTAAAATTTCCAGTTAAGTTCTTCACTATCCTCACATGAGTCCTTGTTTATCCATATCCGCTTTAAGAAGGCCCAAACTGGAATAATTTAGATGTGCTGTGACCAACTAGAACTAACCTGGATACCACACTAATTTTAAAAGAGCCTAAAATACCTTGGTTTTAGCAGCCACATCACACTTAGAGTTCATTCACAGTTTGTGGGAAATAAACACCAAAGTCTGCTTTAAAGCCATATACCTCTTGTCCTTAGCCAAAATTTGGGGGGGGGGGGCTAAATGTAGAATTCCATTTATCCATATTCTAGTCATTCTACCAGTTTCAGTCCATCACCATAGCTTATTGTAATCTTTTTTTTAAAGTTTTGATTCCATTATTCAACAGATTCAACATAGTTTTGTGACATACCCATAATTAATGAATAATAAAGTGAATTTATAGCACATGCTTCAACTAACATCCAGGTCATGAAGTTTCCAATCACTGCCATAGTGTATCTATGTAAGAGGTTAAGCAAATATATTAGAAAATGACCATTAATTGTTGAAGGGGAATGAACAAATGAACTTTAAAATTAAATAAGACCCAATTACAGCATGACACCCACAGGGAACATTATCAGGTCTTCTTTAAAGGAGATAAAGAGTTGGGGAGCTTTAGCCAAGGAGCCGAACCCGCTGTAAGGAACAGACAAAAGCATGAGAAGAACTGTTATTCCCAGGCCTGTGGTCCATGACAGCTTCCGGTCAAACAGCAGAGAATGCTGCCTTGATCCTTTCTAATCAATCCACTGAGGCTCCGGAGAATAGAAAGACGGCATCAAGCTGATGGACCTGGCACTAGGTGAGAGTAGGGGGAAGCAAGGTGACTCTTGTCTAGAACCCTCTAATAAGCTGATTTTTGAGTCACTAAAAGAAGTGATGACCTCTAAGATCCTTGTAGCCCTGGATTTGAGGATTAGATGAAGGAAAAAATAGACGAAACGGATTGGACTACATATGTGAAAGATAAAAGAGAAAGAAACGGATAATGGAAACTTGACTGGGTGTGTAGCTCCCTGTGTTTTTCCTCTAACTGGGTTTCTCCTTAAAAATATGGCTGGAAGTACATTATAGGGATGGGAGAAAGCCTTTGGCAAAATTCAACATTTTTTCATGAAAAAAAAAACTTTTAACAAATTAGGTATAGAAAGAATGTACCTCAACATAATAAAAGTTATATATGACAATCCCACAGTTAACATCATACTCAATGTGAAATGAGTAGGCACTCAAAGAATAAAGTGAAACTGGTGTTGTGTGTGATGGTTTAGGTGTAGGAACCAAATTGCCTGTGCTTGAATCCTCTTCCATGACGTTATTAGCATGACCTTGGAAAATGTTCTTAAGTTCTCTGATTGTGACCCTTGTCTTTCAAATGATGGTAATTATTGTATCCACCTCACAGGTTTTTTTGTGAGGATTAAATGCAGTAATAATCCAAAAGTGCATACACCAATGTCTAGTGCTTAATGAGCTTTCAAGAAATTAGCTGTTGTTAATTATGGTAAAGCACCAGGTGCTAGAAAAGATTTTGAAAACCCAATCTTCGATTCAAATTCCTTTCAAAGGAAGCCATGGATAAGGTGGATGGAGAGAAGATGATATGAATAAATGGGGAAACTCGCTCTCTTCGGACTCTACCAATTGTCTCCATCGGGGCATTTGAAGGTTGCTCAAGAAACCAGAATGCATGGTAGTTTGAGGAGAGATGTTGGGTGTTACTGACATGGTAAGGTCCTGAGGAGACCTCAACTTCAGAAAGATGAATTAGATGAGGGACACCATCTTCTACCAACAAGGTAATAAGCAGTGCTCTTGCAGCCCTAGTTAACTCTCTTCCTTGGGTATTTTTCCTTCATGGTGTTTGCCAACAATTAACAGTTGGCAGAGGTTGTCCTAGGGTTTGAGGTGAGGCTGTGACATAAATGAGCTGCTATTTGGTTTTCTTAGAGAGTTTATAAATGTTACTCTTTACATTGAGAGACCTTTTGGGGATGACCTTTGTGTTATTGAAGACAGTCCCACTATTGGTTCTCCATACTCTTCCTTTGTACATACCGATCCTTTGTATCTTCTAATGGAGGTGGCAATTTCCTAAGACACGGTGGGAGGGAGTCCTGGCCTGCAGGTTAGGAGACCTGGGTTCCATTCTGGCTACTTGTATAGCTTTGAAGTCATTTATTTTCTCTAGGTCTCAATTTCCACATGTGTCCGATATGGAATAAGATTAGAAAGCACCCATGGTGCTTTCAGCTGTGATATTCTACCCACTCTTTGTGTAAAATACCCCAATGTCTGGGGTGCCCAGTCATTATTAATTTATTCCATCTATTAGTTATCCCTTGATTATATATTTAGTATTTTCCTTTTCAATATTTTTAAGTTCGTTACACACAAAACACAAAAAATTACAGATTTTCATACATCTGCCATGTAGATCTCACAGATGTTACTATTTTGCTGTATTTGATTCAGATTGGTTCTTTAAAAAGAAATGAGACATTAGAGATAATAAACCCCCATTTCTTCTCTCCCAAGAAATAAGCACTATCCTTAAATTAGTAATTATTCTCAGTATATAGTATTGTTTTTAAATTTTAAAGTGTACATATATAATATGCTATAAATTTCCTCATTTTTGCTGAACTTTATATTTTCCAGATTTATTCACATTACCACCTATGGGATTATTCATTCATTCATTTTAACAGTGGCTTAGTATTCCAGTGTATGAATATACCACAGTTTATCCATTCCCCATTGATGGCCTTTTAGACGGTTTCCAACATTTTGCTATTAAAAATAACATTGCAACAACCAACTATGTAGAGCTCTCCTTGAGCACATGTGTGAGAGTTTCCCTAGGGTAATTACTTAGAAGCAAAATTACTTGGTGGCTGGGTATGTTTATTTTCAGTTTTTCTAGATAATGTGAAATAGCTCTCCAAAGTGCTTGTAGATATTTACACTCTCAGCAGTACTAAATGACATATTGTTTTCCCATATCCTTGCCAGCATGTGTGTTGTAAGACTTTTAAATTTTTTCCAATCGATGGGTATGAAATAATATTTTCTTGATGTTTTCATATATTTATTGGCTATTCAGATTTCTTTGTAATTTTCCTGTTCCTATCCTTTGCCCATATTTTTTTGTTTGTTTTGTGTGTATGTGTGTGTTTGTTATTGACCTGAAAGATATCTTTGTATATTTTGGATACTAATTCTTTTTTTATTATTATTTTAAGAGTTAGAAATATCCTCTCCTAATTTGTAGCTCATCTTCTAATTGTTACGTTGGTTTTTTCACCAAAAATTTTTCCAGTTTTTTGTAGCTAAATTTATTAATTTTTTTAAATTTTTTTATGCCTTTTTGCCTTGTTCAAGAAAACCTTCCTTATGCCAATATTATAAACATATGCCATATATTCTCACAAATGTTTTACAACATTGCTTTGTTTCAATAGCTAGGCTTTTAATCCATATGGGATTCAGTTTTGCATAGAAGACTAATTTTAATTTATTTATTCTACATGAATAGCTAGTTGTCCTGGCATCATTTGTTAAATATCTTGTCCTTTCTCCATTGACTGGTATTGCCACTACTCTCATTCACAAAGTTTCTACATAGGTGCGGGTCTATTCCATTGCTGGGCTGGACTAGTCCCACTTTAATTACTGTAGCTTTAGGGCAATTCTTGATACCTAGTATGGTAAGAATTGTTTTTATTCTTTTTCTTCATGGCTATACTTTACCCTCCACTCATTCCTGTGAGTTTTACAATCTGTTCACTCCCACCAAAAAAAAAAAAAGTGTCTAGTATTTGGAATGGCATTGAATTTATAGGTACATTTGAGCAGAATTATTATAATGCTATTGAAACGTCCCATATCTCTTTATTCAGATCTTTTTTTCTTGTTTGTAAAATATTTTATAGTGCTTTCCAAAAAGTTTTGTCCATCTTTTGTTAATATATTCCTGTTTACCTTATAATTTTCGTTGCTGTTGTGCATAGGATCTTTATCTAAAATTATACTTTCTAATTTTTTTCAAAAACGAGAAAGTCCATTTTGTGGCCCCTGGAGTAGAAAAATGTTAATGATTTTTTTGTGTATTGATTTTTAGCTTGCAAACTTGTTCTCTGTTCATGCAAATATTTTTGTCTGTAGAGTCTCTTGAAATGTGAATCTCTTGAATTTTCTATGTAGGAAATCGTATCTGCTGATAATGAAAACATTGTTTTTTCCTTTCCATATCTTGTACTTTTTACCTTTTTTCCTTGTCTTATGCTAGCTGGGATCTCGAATACGACATTGAGTGGAGGGGATGAGTGGGGGATACTGGTCAATTTCCTGGTTCCAGAAGACCCTCTTGAATATTGTTTCATCCTTAAGTCTGTGATTCAGGCAGGTTCTTGATTGGGATTCCCTTTAAAACAATATAAGCCTGGAGAGTCCCTTTTCCTCTTCTCTCTCAACAGTTATTCATGGTGGTGGGTGAGTACTGATTAGACATACATTGGACACTTCGAGTTGTGGAATTATTGATGAGCTAAGCGATCAGTTGTTTGGTTTTTCTGCTTGTGATTTGGGATAATAAATATTGGGCCAGATGAAACCTACACTGGTGAATTTCCTTACAACAGAGAAGTCACTTTTCTGGATGATGTAGCTGCAGAAGAATGTAGGTCATGAGCCGAATGCTCGGTTTTGTCTCCAGGGTCTGACTACACCTCTAGATGGAACGTGAAGGTGGTTGTAATGTGGAGGGCTCAGCCTGGTAGAGGACTGGCTTCCTTGGGCCCACCCAGGCCACCAGCCTTCAGTTATTTTGGAGAAAAAATTTCAGGGAGTTTTAGATTATGATTATTTTTATACTGTATGTTGAATGATGGAGCTAGGGAGTAAACTCATATTATGAAAGATCCAGCATCTTTAGCAATGAGTGCAGGAAAGAGAACATCTTGATTACACATGAACATAAATCCAACATGTGTTTAATTCCTGAACCTAACTGCCTGGCAGAAGAACTTTGGACTGGGGCTAATGGTGCAGCAAAGTAATTTTCTACACTAGAAACTCAAAAATCATAACAGGGTGTAATAGTAAAGTCAGGAGGATAAAGAGCCACCATGGCAGACCTGAAGAGAAGAAGTTCATTATAGAACAATCTCACCTGTAATCCAGTCTTCTGGGGTTGGCTCCATGGATGGTGTTTTAAGGGCTTTACAGTGAAGTGCACTGAAATTACCAGAAGAAAGTTTAGGCCAATGGATTCCCAAGGGCACAAGTCTTTCAAGGGATGGGGCACGTGATTCCCCCACAGAATAAATACCAAGAATGCTAATGCTTTTATTATGTTAAGATTCTCTTAATAACTAGTTGTACTGGGGAGCCACTTGTAGAGGAAGGAAGGGAGGGAGGGAGGTTGTGAGGAGGGAAGGAGGGAAGGAGAGAGATCGGGAAGGAGGGAGGGAAGGAAGGAAAAAAGCGATGAACAGCATGGTTTGCAAAAAATCATCACCAGTCATCTAAAGAAGAAGTAGAAACTGTTGTCGATTTTGTGTCAGTCCTCACCTAATCCTTTGGGGTGAAGGTCTTACCTAAGTACTGTGTGGCCCAGGCTCAGTGGTGACATAGGGGGCTTAATAGCCACGCTTTCTCTTTAGCTAGAATGACCCTGTGTGCTGGTTTGCCCGTAATGGACTTGGCTCATGCATTTTTGTGGGCATATTAGTTAGTGTTGTAACTCTTCACTCTAAGCAGTAGTCCTAGTTATACTCTAAGCGATGGGTGCATCCCATGGAGACCTTGCCCAAACCTCTCTTGTAGATATGTTTTGTGTCACTTACCTGACTCCCTGCTGAAGAGTGACCTCTTTAAGGCTAGAGACTACACATCACTCATCTTCGCGTGCCCAGTTTTTATCACTGTGTCTGACAGTTAGGAGGTGCTCTGTATTTCAACAATGGACGGATAAAATGCTACATTAAGGAGTCCTTCTGTAAGTATTCGAATTAATGAAAGTACCTTTGGGAGGTGATATTTTGTGTCATTTATGAGCACTTGAATGAAGTGCTTAAAACTAGATCAGAGGATGGACCTCCCCACCCCTTACCCAGGAGGAGGAGTGTGGGAACTACATGGGCAAGTACTTCAAAAAGCTGATGTGTACGATCAGAGGCAAACTCT
Source organism: Ursus maritimus (assembly GCF_017311325.1). Classification (NCBI taxonomy): domain Eukaryota; kingdom Metazoa; phylum Chordata; class Mammalia; order Carnivora; family Ursidae; genus Ursus; species Ursus maritimus. Next base: position 5,525,039 of record NW_024426119.1, on the reverse strand, counting down.
GTACGCTTCTCAGCTTGGCATCAGTTCTGACTTTGAGCCTATCTTCTTCTTGATGGTAAAAAAAAAAAAAATGCCGTAGTAAAAATGATTCAAACAGCACTTTGAGATCTTAAAGAGAGCTCTACAGTTCTTATGGGGTCCCAGCTCTAAGCCGTGCAGTCATTCCCTGTGCAGTCAGCGAGAGCAGCTTGGGAAGGGCACAGTCCTCTCTACACTCTGCAGACAGAATCACAGATCTGTAGCTGGAAGTGGTCTTGCACTGTCTAGTTCCAATCTCTCATCCCAGATCTGAGAAAACTGGCTCAGGCAGGCTGAGCAATTGGCGAAGCCCACAGAGCTGGTTCGTGAAAGGAGCCAGTTCAGGTAAAGAAGAACTCCCCCTCGAGTTCCTCCTGTCCTCAAATATCATTGTAAAATCTAATTTACATCTCTTTTTCGAGTATCCTGATTTCAACCCCTTTCCTGCTTTCCAAGACCTCCGGGGATTAGGCTCTGCCAGTTGGCAAAGTCCTGCCTTGATCAGCAGAGCTCAAATTTGCACCAAGTGAGAATTCAGGCTCCCAATGGCAGAGGAAAATGTTGCAGACCAATGTCCAAATAATTTTGGAAGCACTGAGTGGCTCGGGACCCTGCTGACTCTCCCGAGGGCAGGTTTCTTGTCCTGTACAACAACAAAGAGAAGAGTGAAGCGAGGCGTCAGACTCATTTGAGGGTATAGGAGGGCGAGTCATTCCCACAGGGCGGGGGAAGGAGGATTGTGTTTCCACACACACATGAAATTGACAGTAGTACTCCCGTGCGGCTCTTGAGGTGAAGGCCGACACTTTCTTTTTGTGTGTAACCCCAGCACAGAAACCGACGGGAACACATGTTCCATCCATGAATTCTGAAGTTTGGCAGCTAATAAAGGGTCCTGAGACATGGCATAAATGAAGGCAGATCATCTTGGCTGCCCATGCCGTCATGCGGATGGAAAAATGTGCTGGGTAGAAGTAAACAGCCTGCAGGACACAGGGCTGGCTCAGGAGGGTGGTCTCCAGGGTGGGTCGGGAAGCTGGCCTCCCCTCCTGTCTCCCTCAGACCTGTCTTTATTAACGACCTCAGGGAGTGAGCAAGGGCTTGAAGATGAAATTCACAGATGATGGGGAATGGAGAAATGTGACAAACACCAGCATAAGCGAAAGGACAACCTAAAGGAATTAGGAAAATGGGAAAGGCCAGGGACAAAATGCGGATCACCATGGAAAAATGCAGATGGACACATCTGAGGCGAAATGATCCACAAACCAGATATTCATGGGGCAGAAAAATTTTAAAGCACATTAAGAATAGAAACATCTGCTATAAAAGGGTTGCTTCTGACAGTTACAGAGACCGAGGTGGAGTGTGCAGGCAGGGAGGGAGGGGGCTGGGAAGGTGGGGGCCCTTAGAGGAGGCCTCCTTACAGCTGTGAAGTGACCTCACTCTAGGGCCTGCTGCATCTTGCTCCTCACCTAACACCTGCGTGGCCTGTTCCGATGCCCCCAGGGGTCGGCTGGGGTGCAGTGCATGTCTTGTTGGTGCGGGGAGATGTGGGTTGGGAGTAAGCAGATAACACTCCAACCTCCAGACATCGGCTTTGGAGTGAGTTTTCCAGACTGTATTCTTTTATTCACTCTTATTTTTATTAGCTTTTTCTTTCTTTTTGTAAAATAGATTTCCTCTATCGAAGAACATCTATTCTTTTTTGTTTTACTTGAGGTAAAATTGGCATATATCATTATATTAGTTTCAGGTGTACAACACGATGATTCAATATTTGCCTACACTACAAGTAATCACCACAATAAGTCTGGTTACCATCCTTCACCATACAACCAAGCCTCTTTATTGTTTTCACCCACCCTCAACCCCCTTCCTGTCTGATAACCACCAATCAGTTCTCTGTATCTATAAGTTTTGTCGTGTTTTCTTGTTTGTTTCTTTGGGGGTTTTATTAGATTCCACATATAAGTGAAATCAAACAGTATTTACTTTCACTGTCTCGCTTATTTCACTTAGCATAATGACCCCAAGGTCTATCTGCATTGTCACAATGACAAGATTTTCTCCTTTTTATGGCCGAGTAGTATTCCATGTTTACATATACCACATCTTCTTTATCCATCTATCTATTGATGGACACATATGTCATTTTTATATCTTGGCTATTGTAAATAATGCTGCAAAGAACATAGGGGTGCGTATATCTTTTCAAATCAGCGTTTTTACATTCTCCGGATAAGTAGCCACAAGTGGAATTGCTATGGAAGTTCTATTTTTAATTTTCTGATAAAGGTCCATCCTGTTTTCCACAGTGGTTGCACCAATTAACATTCCCACCAACAGTGTAAAAGTACTCCCTTTTCTCTACAATCTCTCTAACACTTATCTCTTGTCTTTTTAAAATAGCCGCTCTGACAGTTATGCGATAACTCGCGGTGGTTTTGATTGGCATTTCCCTCATTATGAATGATGTTGAACATCTTTTCATGTGTCTGTTGACCATCTGTCTGTCTTTTTTGGAAAAATGTCTGTGCAGATCCTCTGCCCATTTTTTAATCAGATTGTTTGGCTTTTGTTATTAGATTATGAGTTCCTTATGTATTTTAGATATTAGCTCCTTATCAGATATATGATTTGCAAATATCTTCTCCCATTCAGAAAGTCGCCTTTGTATTTTGTGGAGTCTTTCCTTGACTGTGTGCAGAAGTGTTTTATTTTGATGTAGTCCTGTTCGTTTATTTTTGCTTTCATTGCCACTGCCTTTGGAGTCAGATCAAAAAAAAAAAAAATCCAATAGTGATGTCAAGGAGCTTACTGCCTATGATTTCTTCAGACTATTCTTTAAAAAAAAAAAGGAGTGAAAAATATTTCCATCATAGAACAAACATGTCCTATTTATGTCATGCAGAATAATAAATTTGGGATAATTTTGTCTTTGTTATTTCGCTTTGAGAAATTTGTTACCAAAATTCTCTCTTTTACCCTCACTTGTAAAATTTCAACAATTACAAACTGATGATGACCAGAGATTCTCACATTTTCCAAAACAGCCAGCATGTTTATAACTTTGGAAATTGCTCTGTTTTGGAAAGTCCTGCCTGAGACCCCACTGAAGTGCTCTGTATTGATGGGGCCTTCAGCCTGAGGAATTCTGAAGAAAACCAGAGCCCTCCACTCCTCTCCTATTATAGTGGAGTCAGAGGTCCCTGGCATGGGACTACTTTCCCTGAAAGTTTGTCATCTTGTTTTGAGCAGCTCTTCAGTTTAAGAAAGCGAGGCCAGCAACGAAGGTCTCATGACTGCTGATCAAAGTCACTAAAGAAAGTGTGGGTTCCTGGGAACTTCTGTTATCCCTGCAATATTCTCCAGAGGAATTATTCCAAACGTATAAACTGAAATGGCATATTTAACCCTGCATAATTGAAGAACGCACCTCTCACTGCAACAGGAAACCGCTTAATAGGATGTTGGGGTTTTGTTTCCAGATCTTTCCATCTTCCTTTAATCACAGTAATTCCTGACAGGGCAGCAGATCAGAATCACCTGGGGAGCTCTTTGATGACTGGGACTTGGCACCGCCCAGAGCAGGGTTGGGGGGAGTGAGGCGGGGCCTGGTGGTCCAGGATGTGGTGGAGAAGAGAGACGGAGGCCGAGTTGCTGTGTGCAGCTGAACCTTCCCAAAGCTACTCCACCTCCCCATTCATGACTTGACCGGGGCTAAAGAACACCTAAGCTAATTAACTCCCGGTGAGTCGTCGGATGGTGCAGCTGGAGATGCAGTTTGGGGAGCCTGGCTTTAGGACTCCCTTCTGAGGCACAGCGTCAGTCGGTGACCATGGGTTCAGGAGCCAGAGGAGCGTGGAGTCACGTGGCTCAGCTTCCTGCCTCTCATCCCCACCCTCTCATGATAACCCTGGAAAGCCCATTCCTGGGCGGTGGCTGGGCTGGCCCAGGCTGGGTTGAACGGAGTCTGGAGGAGGGAGAGAAGGTGAGGGTTTATCTCCAAGAAGTCAAAATCTGTTGTCAATTCCAAGGGGCCAAGAAACAAGAGGCAAAACAACAGGGTCCGAGCAAGGGAAAACACAAGCAGTTGATGTGGGAATGAAGAAAGATAGAGAGGGACTTGTCCTCAGGAGTGAAGGCAAGCCTAAAGCTCGGTTTGTGTTCTCTACGGAGTGGATGGGGAACAGCTGTTGGCCTGGAGAGATTGGATGCGCACGTCTCGTGTAGAAGTTCAGCGTTAGGACGACTGCAGCTGACTGCATCTTGGCTGAAAGCCCACTTCTGCTTCTGCAGGTCCCACTAAGTATGGCCTGATAGAAAGCCCTGGACCCCCGCGGGGAAAGAAGCGGGAGCAAGGTCAGTCCCAGGTAGCCCAGTATCCGTGGAGTGGCCCCTGAAGTGTCAGAGTTTACACCTCAGGACCAGTTTACTTGTGTTTCTTCTGTCAAAGTTAAAAGCACTAATGATGGCTCTTGACAGACTTACATGATTCTGTTTTTTCTCCAGGGAAGAGGTAACCCTGAGGACCAGCCTCTGCCATCAACTTGTCTTACTCCCAACAGAACACCTGTGGCTACCCTGATATTTTATTTATATTTGTTCACTGTGTCTTCCTCACCCTGTCAGGTTACCTTCATCAAAGAGGAATTGCGAGTCTTTCCCACTGTGTTCTCTTGACATAAGTCCGATAAATGGTTTGATGCCTCGTACGTTCAGAGCAGACGCTGCTTTACCACAGTCTGAGTTCGGGGTACTTTCCTCTGACTAAAAGCAGCTTACAAAATGGACACATGAGGCACTTCCTTAGGATTTTAGTCTGCTTTCTTCTCTTTGGCTCCGTACATATTAATTTATGGTTTTTGTAAGGATCCAAGAGACCGTCTGGTGATGACCTTTTTCCCTAGATAACAATGAGCTAGTGGAGGTGTTTCTTCCTGAGAGTCTGTGGAACAAGGGCCGTGCTGACAGCCACATCCTCACTTCCTTCGCAGGGTGAATGTCTACCCCGCTGAGAGGCCCCAAGCATGGTGTCTGAGTGCAGACTTGTAGTCTCGGGACAGGCTCTGCTTCTTACAGTGTGACCACTGACCCCCGCCTCCAGTTCTCTCACCTGGAGCACAGGATGATAACAACCAACAATACCTACTTCTCGGACAGGTGCTGGAGACGACGTGAGTTAGTCTGTGTGAGGTGCTGTGCCCCAGAAAGCACTGTGCTTCCACTCACCCTCATCATTATTAGTGTGGGAGCAGCCGACATACGGGCTGTCTCATCAAAGTCATTATGGTACTTGTGACTCCTAGGTATTGAAAAGATTTTCATGACGCCCTACATGGTCATTAATGCACATTTGTTTCAGAGCCTCTGTGTCACTGAGTGAAAAATGGTGGAGCAGAGCAACTTTGGAGCTGCTCTCCCCAGGAAAGCTATTTAATGGCATTACCTTAAAAAACTCGTGGTGCTGCTTTTGCTTAGTAGAGGAAACCCTCTTCCAGTTACTATCCTACCTTAAGGACCCTTGTTCACACCCTTGTACAATACCCCTCCCCACACACCCTCAAATGTGGATAGGACATGAGACTTGCTTGTAGCCAGAATATAGCAAAAGTAAAGGAATTTTGCAGATGTAATTAAGCTCCCAAATCAGTTGACTTGAGTTCATCAAAAAGGAGAGCACCGGCGTGAGCCTGACTCAATCAGGGGAAAACCCGTCAAAGAGACGTTGAAGCCCTCCCTCAGATGAGAGACTCATTACAAGACTCTGGCCTTGAAGGCTACGAGTTTTCTAGCTGCAAAGAAATAAATTCTGCCGTCCCTCATTGCAGGCTAAGGAAGTATAGAAGTGGATCTCAGTCTAGTTGAGCGAGCCTCTGAGGAGCACGTAGCACAGCTGATTACCGTCTTGTGCGACTCTGCGCAGACGACGCAGCTTAGTCATGCCCAAACTCCTGATCCCTGGAAACTGTGACACAACAAGTGTGTGCTGTGTTAAGCCTCTACACTTGAAGAAATTTGTTAGGCACCAATAGAAACTAACACAGCTTCAATTAGGAAATGACTCTTTTCTCCCCCTACAGTGGCCTGCATCCTTCGTTTTGTTACACAGATAGAGAGATCATACCCAGACCAGAGCACAGCTGTGGGAGAAAATACTGAGAGAGAGCTGTATTGTCAAGCAAGACAAAAACTATTAAGTTAAAAAAGCAGAACAGGAAGTCAATGTGCTGAGGATTGTACTGTAGTAAGAGACCACTGTGGTAATAAGCAATTAAAAGTGCGTTTGAGAACGTAGCGAGAGAACTCTTGCAACTCAGTAAAAAAATATTTTTTAAATAGACATCTCTCCAAAGAAAATATACAAATGATCAACAATCATATGAAGAAACCCTCAACGTATTAGTAAAATGCCGATCAGAACTGCAGTGAAACACCACATACAGTCTAGGATGGCTGTAATAAAGATGGACAATAAGAAGTACGGTGAGAATATGGAGAACTAGAAACCCTTCTACATGGCTGGTGGGAATGTGAAATGGTGCAGTCACCTTGGGAAACAGTCTCTGTTTGAGGACAGGTCCTCAAAAAGTGAACATAGCATTATCTCCTGGCTTGGCAACTCCACTCCCACGTATACAGCCAAGAGAATTTAAAACGTGTGTCCACAAAAACGCTTGTACAGCTTTCGAAGCAGCATTATTCCTAGTAGCCAAAAAGAAGAAACAGTCCACCTGTCCATAGACTAATGGATGGATTAAAAGTGTGGTGTATTCATCAATGGAATATTATTCACTTATGAAAAAGAGGAGCGTCTGGGTGGTTCAGTCGGTTAAGCATCGATTCTTGATTTCAGCTCAGGTCATGATCTCAGGGTTGTGAGAGCCAGCCCTTCATTGGGCTCTGCACTGGGTGTGGAGCCTGCTTAGGATTCTCTCTCTCCTTCTCCCTCTGCCCCTGCATACCAACTGGTGCATATACTCTCTTGCTTGCTGTCTCTCTAAAAAATAATAATTATGAAGAGGAATGAAGTAGTGATTCATGCTACAATATAGATAAACCTTGAGATGTAAAAGGCTACAGATTATAGGATTTTATTTATTTATTTTTTATTAACATATGATGTATTATTTCAGGGGTACGGGTCTGTGGTTCATTAGTCTTACACAATATACAGCGCTCACCATAACACATACCCTCCCCAATGTCCATCACCCAGCCACCGCTGCCCCAACCCCCCTCCCCTCCAGCAACCCTCAGTTTGTATCCTGAGATTGAGTCTGTTATGGTTTGTCTCCCTCTCTGGTCTCATCTTATTTCATTTTTTTCCTCTCCTCCCCTATGATCCTCTGCCTTGTTTCTCAAATTCCATGTATCAGTGAGATCATATGATAATTGTCTTGCTCTGACTGACTTATTTCACTTAGCATAATACCCACTAGTTCCATCCATGTCATTGCAAATGGCAAGATTTCATTTTTGATGGCTGCATAATATTCCATTGTATGTATATATACCACATCTTCTTTATCTATTCATCTGTTGATGGACATCTGGGCTCTTTCCATAGTTTAGCTATTGTGGACATTGCTGCTATAAACGTTGGGGTGCAGGTATATAGGATTCTATTTAAACAAAATGTCCAGGGGCACCTGGGTGGCTCAGTTAGTTAAGCATCTGACTTTGGCTCAGGTCGTCATCTCAGAGTCCTGGGATTGAGCCCCACATCAGGCTCCTTGCTCAGCATGAAGTCTGCTTCTCCCTCTCCCTGTGCCCCTCCCCACCCCTACCCCCCCTACTTGTTCTCTCTCTCTCTCTCTCTAATAAAAATCTTAAAAAATAAATAAATAAATGTCCAGAAAAGACAACTCCATAGGAACAGAAAGTATATTAGTAGTTTGTGGGAATTGAGAGAAGGGAAGGATAAGGCATGACTGGTAATGGATATGAAGTTTCCTTTGTGGGTAATGAAAATTGACTTATAATTAGCAGTAGTGGCTGCACAACTTTATGAATATACTAAAAAACCACTGAATTGTACATATGAGAAGGACGGATTTCATAGCATATTAATCATATCTCAATACAATAAATAAATTTTGAGTACTACAGCATAAGACCTTCCAGACAAGGAGGTGATCAAGTCCATTGTGGATGGCCTGGAATACGAGCAATGAAAGATACCCAGAGAACAATTTGCAGAGGCTGCAAGAAGTTTACATTGAAACAGATTTGGTCATCCTGACCCAGTGTTTGTTCCCAAAACTTAGCAAGCTAGTACTGGACGGACCGCAGATCAGTGCTGGCCGGCCACGCCCATAGCAGCCTGTGATGGCCTCTGTCCCTCACTCCACCTGGGGATATGCTTCCTTCTTCTCTTCCCTTGTTTGCATTGATTACCACATCGTCAATGGCAGAATCTGTTTAGGCTTCAGATGTTCTGTGCGTGAGCTCCGAATCACAAATTAAGTATGTCTTGAGTTCACTGCACATTGATTAGAGAACCAGTGGGTATCTAAAAATTAAACACAAAGGAATTTGGGTATTAGGACATAAAAAATGAATCATCCATGGTCCATCCTGTCTCTCAGCGTTTGGGTTAGTTCGGGAGGTAGCTCGCAGACAACACTTACACAAGGCAGCATATCCCACACAGTGCTAAAGTTATTAATGTCACTCAGGGAAGCCATGGCAGCTAACAGGAGCCTTTCAACTAGACTGTGGTGCCAAGGGAAGTTCCTCTGAGGCAGAGATATTCAAGACACATCTGGAAAGCTGGATTTGATTTAGATAAGCAAAGAGAATGGAACAGAACTCTAAGTTGGGGAAATGGCAGGCATGAATGTGTGGAGGCCAGAATGTTCACAAGATGTCCTAGAGAGTGTGATCTGAGCAGCTTGCAAAGGAAGATTTGCTTTGGGAGGAATAACATAGAGGTTTGGAAAGACCTGGAAGGGGAAGAGAGAAGGGGGCACGGTGAGATGCAGGTTCTGTGACTTCTTTTGTAGGTTGGAACGCGATTGAAAATGCCCTAGGAGGTTCACCCCATTAGTTTGCTCTTCTCTCTCCCTACATGGAGGAAAAATGAATGTAGGGCTTCCAGAACCTTGGGATTAACTACATTTCACCAGAGAAGACTTCTCTGCATATATGGGGAAGAGAAAACCTCAGGCAGCACAAATACAGCACTGTCTCATGTTCATGATGACGTATGTTGAAAGCTTTCTCTGGAAAAGTCTTGGACTGTGGTGGTATTTGAGCCCAGTATTTATTCTATGATGCAATTGTCCTCACACAGGATGCTCTCGCTTACCAGCTTCATCCACAATGACGCCATGCACACATGTTGGTGTGGGTATATAGAACAGGTTTTCAGCCATGCTTGCTTACAACTGGCTGCCAGTCAGATCCGTGATCCACCCCATGCACAAGCAGCTTCCAAAGTCCCAGACAGAACAGCTTTGTACCTACTGCCTCACCTTGAAAGAGAAATGTACCTTTTATGGCCTTTCTTGACCTAAGTTCTTGGCAGTTTGGGGCCTTTTTCCTTGGAGACATGTCACATATGGCTGTGACCATTCGGGGGACTCTGCTTTTCCATTCCGATCCAGGAAGGGTGCCATAGAACACTGGGAGATTGAGTATGACTTCTCTAAGCACATGAGTTTGTGAATATTTCCTTCAAGTTAGAGATCTGTTGTTTACCGAAGAAACTTACCAATCCTTTAGCACAGGAAAATTCTTAATTTACAAAATTGCCTGTGGAAAATTGATGCTTTAAGCAAAGGATGAGGAAATGAGCTCTTTTCTCCTAATTTCTATCCTTGATTGCTTTATGATGGTGGGAGGGATGGGCAAAGGGCCACATGAGTTACTTTCTCCACAAAACAAGTTCTCTGAGCCCTAGAGATCGCGAGGTGGTGTCTCTGGACAGAGTATCTGGATTTCCATCCAGGCAAAAGTCAGCGCTCCAGGTGAATCATTCTCCTTACCACTTCACATGCCACGAATACTTCCGCCTCTACACCTGTACTCAGACTCCTCCTCTAATGAAAATACCCTCCCTCAGCCACATGTCGTCTTTCTTTCATGTTCCAAATCCTATGCCCTCCCTTTCATGAACAGTCACTGGTTATCTCAGCCCACAGGAATGCCTCTCATCTGACTCCTGCCACCTCATATGGCCCCGCCCCCAGATGCTCTCATGTTTGTATTTGTTGCTTCATTGACCATACAGTAACCATCCCTGGCACAGGATCTTTGTTGGATTGAATTGCAGAGATTAGAAGGAAGGTGAAAAACTGGGACTTGTAAGATTCACACATTTATTTTGCTTCTATGAAGAAATGTAAGTTATGCAGACTTTGCAGAAACTATTACCATTAGGAAAACATCACCAAATGGTTATCAAAGAGTGTTGCCTATAGCAACACATTCTAGTTTCGGAAGCAGGTTCTTTGCCCTGCCCAAACATCTCTCTTAGAAAAGCCAAAACTGGGGGCGCCTGGGTGGCTCAGTCGTTAAGCGTCTGCCTTTGTCTCAGGGCGTGATCCCAGGGTCCTGGGATCGAGCCCCGCATCGGGCTCCCTGCTCCACTAGGAGCCTGCTTCTTCCTCTCCCACTCCCCCTGCTTGTGTTCCCTCTCTCGCTGGCTGTCTCTATCTGTCAAAATCGAAGAAAGGAAGGAAGGAAGGAAGGAAGGAAGGAAGGAAGGAAGGAAGGAAGGAAGGAAGGAAGGAAGGAAGGCGGGCCAAAAATGGAGGGGCTGGAGCCAAGATTGGGCTGATTCAAAAATACTAAGTCACAGTGTCTAGAGGGAGCGATGGATAAGAACAGCAGTACCACCCAGGCTCTGGAGCCTGTGGCCAAAGGTGTGGCATCAGAGGGGCTCCCTGCTTTATGGTGACTTTTTGTTTGTAAAGGGCAGGGACCTGGGACTACTTTGCTCACCATTATTTCCCCACTAGGTAATAAAGGACCTGGCGCATATTTAGTGAATATTTCTTAAGTGAATCAAAAATGACAGAATGATCTATGAGAAAGGACCATGCTAATGCTAAGTTAAGGAAAGGTGGTAGCCCCCGGGGTGTCTCCGTGTATGCAAGTGTACTCTTGAATTGTGGCTTAAATAAGAGTGACCTTTCTGATCCATCCCAAAAGAAGAGCCCGGGTGACTATTTCAAGGTTTCCCTTGGGGAAATTTAGGTCTAGCATTTGCTCGGTCAATTAAGTGTCTATTCAGAACATCAACTGTTCAACCACTGCTTTTGTCTTAGCCCAGGAGACCCTGAGAACTCCAGTGAGCCCCAGAAGGCCTTTACCTTTCAACCTCAAAGAGAACTAAGAAAATGGTAGTTGATCTTGTAAGTCACGTGGACTTGTGGACCAATGCATATTAAAAAGCTGGCTTTTAGAGTGAGCCAAAAACAAATGATAGCTGCCCACATATCTCTGTCTCGATTGAGATTTAGGCTTTCTCTGCCATACCCTAGAATTTTACAGTTGGTATTCGTGTGCGTTATAGGGAATTGGGGGCTCAAGAATTCCCAAGGATTTCCGGTGACCCACTTTTACACAAATGTCTTTGTCGCTCACAGAAGGCATGCGTCCCTGAAGCTGGCTGGTGATCTCAGCAGCCAGGTCTCTCAGGAAATTCCAGGTTACCCACAGACATTTCAAGAGTCCTGGAAATTCTCTAACAGACTAACCCAAACACACACAGGGGCCGGATTTTAACACAGCCAGATTGACCCAGAAGTCACAGAGGTATTTACTCTGTTGGGCTCCTCTGTGGACAAGGGTTCCAGGAGGGGGGGACCTCATGCATTTTGGGGGCCTTTCCTTGGTGTTCAGCAGCTCTCTCTGAGGAAGACCTGTGTTTGCTTGGTGCTCTCCCTTTCTTCCAGGATCTCCAGAAAGTGTTTTTAGTTGCTATTTCCGAGCACATGGCAGGCAGCAAGAGCTGGCAAGACTGTCTTGGCTCTTCTGGCCACAACTCCTATGCTCCCTGACCCCAGCCTGAGTGCATACCTGGGGAGGAGGGTGTCTGGAAGGGTGGAGAGCGAGGGACAAGCTCCCATGCTGTTGGCTGCATCTCGAACCACAAGAAAACTTTCCACCACTTCCCATTATATCTGGCACAGAGCCATGCTGTAGGAAGACAGACTTTCTGTTCTGAGAAGAGGAAAGATGGGGTCTGGTGAGGAAGACCATGAGGCGGTTAAAGAGAAAAGGAGAGCAGGAAAGCAAGAAGAGAGAAAGGCAGAAAGGAAAGCAATCTGTGCTGGCCACGGACAGGCAAGGCCAAACATCTGGACAGGTCTCTGAACAGCATAGTGTGTATAATGAAGTTAGAGTTGTCTAGTTAATTATGAATCGTGTTCAGTCAATGTGTTTTGACTTACCTACACTATGATAGAAATTTCCTTTAAATTCCGTGTCATTCAAAATAACTTCAGTATTCATGAAGGGAAGGGTTATGGAGCTCAAGGTTGCTCGATTCGTTATTGAACAAAATCTGGATATTTTTCCAAGTAGCTCCATGATGCATTTCCCACTTCCCACCTCTAAAAATGATAAACACACATGTGAACACACTGCCTTGCAGGTACCCAGACTGACTGTGGGTTATGCTCATTTCTGATTACTTCTGCAAATTCGTGGCTTTCTCTTCTATTCCAGAAAACATGGGAATGCAAAGGGTGAGGATTACTGAATATAGGAATAACTTGCAATCCTCTCTGATTTTATTTTTCAAGAATCACCATTCACACGCCTGGGTGGTAAGATTATTAATCATTGAAATTATTTGCAGTGCACCTCAGGAAAGATTGAGACATGCAGCTCTGACTTAAGATCCGTAGCTCATGGAGTGGTTGGTCCTAGATGTTCGAAGCACCAAGATTATTGTCGTGTAGACACAGGGGACACAATGAGACACTTTTTTCCCATTCCCAACAGGAACTACAACATACATGAAGTGATGCCATCTTGAGAGTTAAACTTTAAGATAAAATCGTAATGGACCAAAGCAGATAGGAGCAAAATTCTGAGGCACTCTATGTCCTGAAAAAGAAAAGTGAGGAAAAGGATAGAGAAATATACAACGAAAGAGAGAGAAGAAGGGGACGCCAACGTACCAAACATTTCCCAGACAGAAGGGAAGGATAGTACTTGTGTACAATTATGCAGGACAGAGAAGAATGGAAAGTTGCAGAACAAATTAGGGTCTGGAGAACAGCTCCATCCCGCCCTTGAGGAACTTAAAAATTTCTTCAGATCATGAGCCATCCAAGGGTGAACGTCTATGGTTCTTCTTAATACACAGTCTACCCAGGAAGACATTTCTGGAAAAGACTACTAAGAATTTTGGTCATTAAGACAATTTCTCTATGTTCTTTCATTAAAGATTCACTTCTAACAATTAAACGTTTACCTCTAAGGTACATACTGTGATTGCCTCTATGAGTTTTTTCAAAGTTTTAAATTTAACCAAATTAATTGTTATAATGAAGTAATAAATTAGGCTTTGAAATGTAAGTCAATGCTAATTTTAGCATTTGTGAATATTAAATAAGATTTTCTCTTACCTCTGACACCTCTGTTTGCTATTTAACCTGGAGGCTATGGGATGCTCCCAGGCCTGCCCTTAACAGTTTAAGTCCATTAGGATCCCATTGGTTAGAACTTCCTAATCTACCCAAAGGGCAGTCCAAGTCTGGGTTAAAACTAGGAAGAAAAAAACAAAGAGAGAGGGTTTATTTAGCACTTAACACCACCTAGCGGAGCGAGGGCTCAGCTTGAAGAATCCTAGCAAATTAAACCAACAAAAGGGGCTGGTGCCAGCTCAGTGGGCCAGGGGGATTTTTAAAATATAATTAGAGTCCGTCACCTTTTATCTTGGGTCAGTGGACACATTCGCCCCATTGACAGCCCGTTTCATCATTCACTCTATTCACTTGAATGTTAGAGAATTATTTGGTGGAGGCGAGCTCAAATACTTGATTTAAATAAAAAGAAATGGGAGAGAAAATGGTTTTTAAACTCTTAGGACAATTTGCTTAAAACTCATAACCTAGTGGTAATGATGGCATCTTTCCTGCTACAATCAGGGGTCCTCAGGCTCTATCCTCAGCCCTGTGCAGATCACCCTGTTCTCACTGCCTATGAGGGGGCATCCCCCAAACACCACAGCCGTTGATGGCTCCACAGTGTGCCTCCCACCTAGGACTGGGTTTCGGCATGAGGAAACACCAGAACAAAACTCTAGAAGGTCCCCATCCACACACATCTTGCCCGTTTACCAGTGTACCCCCAGTACCTACCATAGTAGCTCATAGCAGGTATTCAATAAATATTCACTGGATGAATAAATTAATGACTATTTCTAGTTGTCTGTCACCAAGTCTGTTTGCCAGACATTTCCCGGCTCAAACTCCTCATCTTCCCATTTCAACCCCTGTCCCTATTCTACGAGCACCTGAAATTTGCAACTTGCAATCAGCCTATGTTCTTCTCTGGGCCCTATACAGAGTCCTACCAACTTCTCCACTCATGTGTCTGATTCTCTCCTTTGTCCCCCTCCCAGCAACCAAGCCCACACCATACACCTCAAGCTTTTAATATAATAATAGTTCCCCTTCTGGTTTCCTATTTTCTCCCTGTTCAGTACATCCAGCAGAGTGGAACTTAAGCATGGCAGGGCTTCTTTACTCCCTAGCCTTCAATGGCTTCATGTTTATGACCAGACCAAGCACAGAGGCAGGAACGTCTTGAGGAGCAGGCACTGAATCCCTTGAGACCCTGGGAGAGTTGCCTCACCACCCTGAATCTCCATTGCTTCACCTGTAAGATGTGAGGTTTGGAATAGATGGTTTGTAAAGAGAAGCCCACACTAAAATACTGCCATTGGTATCCTGCCAACTTCATAATATTCTCCATTAATTTCATATTCCTCATCCATTTAAACTATGTCCCTACCCTCATTGCACACAGACCAGTTACCTTGTGCTTCTATCAGGCTTCCTGGTCTATACCAAGAGAGACAATTCCAGCACTTACTCTTGGGTCATCTGACTTTTTTTTTCTCCACATGATACACCCCATCCCACACCACCCCCTTCCTTCAAACCTGCACCTCCTCAAGGTCCCACTCAGGTCCAACCTCTACGAAACCTTGCCTAAGTCACCTGTCTACACTGACATCCCCTTCATCCAAGTCCCTGTAACCAAGCATCCCATTGTCTCCCCAAGACGGATACTCTAGGGCAAGAAGTTCTCTGCAAGGAAATGTCAATGACTCTCCAAATGAAAGGAAGTGGCAGTGGGTTCTAAACTTCTCGAGCATGTTCCCAAGTTACACATTTGACACCAACTCTTGTTTGTTTATGTTGTGCTTCGAAGCTATGTGCATAAATGATGTGGAGGAAGAAATTATCCTCTTGCTAGTGAATGTAGAAGAATTTTCCTTTGCAAGAATAGTGGATGTGTTTCAAGAGATAAGGGGGAAACTCAGAAAGGATGAAACCCCAGAGAATATGCTCAAGTAACAATAAATCCCTAAATGCCCTTTCGGGAGGGTATTTCCCGTTAACTATAGGGTTTTCGTTTTGCTCAGCACGAAGGAGAGTGTAGTATTCCACCGTAACAGGATATTGAGTGGGTCTTTTCCTGTTGTCTAGAATTTTTGACATAGTCCCAAGCTGAGAACAATAGAGGAAAGATAGCCTCACATTGCAAGGAGAGATGTTCAGCACACACAGGACTGACTAAAAAGCAGGACCACTGACCCTGTGATTCTTGACCTCACTACATACCAGCTGCCTATTGAAGAGAAGCATGGGGGCATATCTGAACACAGAAATTGAGGCCTACTTCCCATGGACAGAATTAAAAGTATGTAGTCCTGTTTGGGGGAAAAAAAAAAAAGAAGAAATCAGATTGCTACTAGGTTTTTCAGATAAGCTATAGACAGAACAGGAAAGGATGGTGTTTAAGAATGTGGCCTTGCGGGGCGCCTGGGTGGCTCAGTTGTTAAGCGTCGGCCTTCGGCTCAGGGTGTGATCCCAGAGTCCTGGGATCGAGCCCCACATCGAGCCCCACATCGGGCTCCTCTGCTGGGCGCCTGCTTCTTCCTCTCCCACTCCCCCTGCTTGTGTTCCCTCTCTGGCTGGCTGTCTCTCTCTGTGTCAAATAAATAAATAAAACCTTTAAAAAAAAAAAAAAAAGAATGTGGCCTTGGAATCATATAGGCTGGGCTCAGATCATGGCTCTGCCTCTTACTACCCAGAGAATCCCGGCGAACTAACTTCATCTTTCTGAGCCTACTTCCTCATCCTCAAAAATGCAGTTCTGAACAACACTTACTTCACAAGGTTTGTGCGGATTAAAAGAAGTGATGCTTATACTGTGTTAGCACAGAGCCCATCCCTTGGTCAATGAATGTGTGGTATTATTATGTCCCAGACAGTCAACTAGCCAGCGGCAGAAATTCAGCTCAGGAAGGCACTTTCTTCTTCCTCTAGAACACAAATATTTATTCTTTAAATGAAAAATCCCTTTCCGGTTTCATAAGAGATTCCACTTCCCAAGTAAACAGCTATAAATCTCAAGTACACATCTGGATCGCAGTGGCTGATGGAGAGACCCAGTAGAAAGCATGCACAAAATATGAAAAACCCGTTCGCACAGTTTCCCTAAAATTTTGCAGCTGATGGGGGCCCTCCAGTGGGAGAATCGTTCACTCAGGATTAAACTGTTTCCATTCTGTTAACAAGCATAGTTATCTTTTCATTTCTTCCTAATTGTGGTGTGTAATGGTAAAAAAAAACAAAAACAAAACTTAGGAGACACATAGAAAAAACTCTGAGTCAGGAGCCATAGGTTCATACGATGTTACGCTTGGGCAGGTGGTTGCTCTGTAAAGACAAGATCGGCGCTGCTCTGCAGGATGACATCATAGAATGCCTGTTCTGTTCAGCATCAAGGAACATTGAGTTATGCTCATTATGTTTTTCCATGTTACCAATAAGTCCCGTTTTGCCTGGGTGAAAGCACATTCCTCCTGGTGCCTGGAATACACAGGCTCTCTTTTCTAACTTGACTGATCTTGCCACAGATGGTCACGGTGACCTTGGATGTCTCAGAGCCAGGCTCAAATCATCTGAGCTAATTGGCTTAGACCCTCTTAGGGATGAGGCAGGACCCCCACCTCAGGGATAACAACACCCCATTTCTAAAATGGCCTGTGGGAAATTTACAGGGTCATGGTCATGTTATTTATATGCAAACAGGAAAAGAAAATCCATTCCAGCAGGCCGCACTCTAACTACAAATACCAGAAGAAGTTATAAACACGCAAGAGGAAAACCAAGCAGTCTGTTAGCATTATCTCAGAATGCCTAGGAAAGTGAGCCAGCTGCATCGGTGGTTACAAAGGGCTTGGGCAAAATCCTATGGCCCTTGGCATCAGATGTTTTCCTTATGCTAATTTGGTACATAGCAACTTTTGCCTTACATTTCCATGGCTAAGCCAAGGACAGCATAATGTACACGTATTCTTTAGAACTCCATTTATATTGTATTCACTTCTTTGTGCTGCTCCTAGAGCAGCAGGAAGCCCCAGATCGGTCTCCAGGCTTCCTCCGAAGTTTTTTCTGACCTCTTTCTTAACAACCGGAAGTTACCAGTAAACACTCCTCTCAGGCCTCCTACAAGTTCAAGTTCAGTGTGAAGTTCAGATCTGGTGGCTTTAAAAGCTGAGTTCAAAGTCAGTCCATTGTCATTTTTCATCCCTAGCAAAAGTTAATTTTTTTTTATTTTAAAGATTTCGCCTAGCTTGCAGATTTGAGCAGTTTATTAGCCCCAACAGAAAAGGAATGAAAGCTTTAGCTCTTGACATTTCACCTGGCTTCTTGGAAAACCACCCGCCTTGCAGGATGTGGATGCAGAAAAGTTGACCCACAGCACCATCTCCTGGTCCCATCTGGTGCATTGCACTGAGAGGGAAAAGCATCTGGGAACAGCTGAACCCTTCTGCATGACATTCAGGCCCTTAAAGTGTGCCAGGCCAGCCATAGTGTCAATGATCCATCCCTCAAATATGAATGTGTGAGTGTGGCCTTCCCATAAATGCCCAGGACATTGATTAGTGCCAATATTAAAATCCAATGTGGTTGTAAAAACAGGGACACTAAAAACTGGCAAGAACTTGGAGGAGGTAAGAGGGGAAATGAAAAAAGCCTCTGTAACAATGTGAGAAAACTTCTAGATGAATACTTGTAAGAGAATAGAGTATTGATTATGATCCTAAGCTTCAGGAAAAGGAATAAGGACAAGTGAAAAGTGGGAGGTATGAGGGTGGCAACCAACATGGTTGATCTCTTTTTCTAATATCACTTAATAATGCACATTGCATGTGCATTACATGAGGACACATCGGTAATCAACGAGTCATTTGCATGAAATTGTACAAAACATACAAAAAGGACTGATCTTAATTTTACTTCATGATGGTGTATCAAGGTCACAGGAAACATCCTCCCAAAGGGAAACAAAGGAAGCACACCCGACTGACACATGGTGACCACTCTCAACCCTGCACAACACACCATTCCTTTTCTCCCCTAAATCGCAACAGATCATGTGGGTAAGGACATCCCTGAAACTGAAAGGATGCAAGAGCATTAATACATATCACTCATCTCCAGGAAATTTTACCTGCCAATCATATAGTCCCTGAAACAGTTATTTCTAACTGGCTTCTACAGAATCCCCTGGAGAACTTACTAAACAGATTTCCAGGTCCTACTCCCACATCTGCTGTAACAGAATCTCTAGGGCGGGAACCCAAGAAACTTCACGTTCAAAATGCTTCCCAGGTGATTCTAAGTGCAGCCAGTCCGTGAACTCACAACGAGAGCCCACGTGGGGATCACAACTGTATCTTATTGAGAAGGGAAAACAGACCCAAAATCCTTGTATCGTCAGTGCTGCATGGCTTACAAGAGACATGGCTTCAGCTCCAGATCATCAAAGGTAAACATTTTTTTACTACAAAAGTTTGCTTATAGTTAACAGATTTTCTTTTAGGTAGACCATTTTTTAATGAAGAAATAACCCAGTTTGTATATAATCTATGGCTACTTTCTTCCCATAAGCCTTCCATTCGAACTATGAGTTAAGATCATTTTAATGTTGATGAAAGTCTGAATTCAGGAAGAAAAATGTCTTGGATGCTGATGGTGGGGTGCACAGTTACCCAAAGGAGAGACCCTTTCTGGTCCAAAAACTGTGTGGATGATTCTGGAGCATTAATTGTGGTGCGGGGCTAGAAAGCAAGGCTGGGGGCTGGCAGATTCTTTCAGGGCACTTGCAGCAAATTTCTTGCAGTGAATTTGGAATGAATGAGTAAATGCCAGAGCTAAGAGGGTGAGTGAAAGGAGGCACGTTTCCTTCAAAGTCCATGAATCCCCTTCCCAAGAAAGGTCCACCTATGTCCCCTTGTTGAAATTACTCTATCCCACCCTTCGTGTTTCGCCCATTCTCGTGGGTCTATCAGAGTCCCCGTGTCATAGTATTAGCGTTGATTGGGTGATGTACATTCCAGCTCCTAGTCCAACAGAGTCTGATGCCTCAGAGGACAGATCTGCTCTCTCACCTTTGCATGCCCTGACACACCTAGAACAGGACTTTGGAAAGCTCATCAGTGTTGGTTGAATGTTGCAAAGAGGTTGATGACTAATTTAGTTAAGGAGCAAAAATGTGTTGCCCCTGGCGGCGTTGATTAGAACCTGCACTTTGTTTTAAAAAACAGGAATCAAGTTCCTAATGGTATGAGTTCCAAGGGAGATCACAGATGGCCTTAGCAGAGGCTGTCGCGCGTACCCTCAAGAATCTTTTTGGCTGTGGGTTGTTAGCCATGACTGAGAGAGGAGTGTGAGTCCGGGACAGTCTCAGAGACACCGTCTCATCCGGGCATGAGGCAGAACAGGAATTACGAGACTTGTGGAAGCCTCTTGCTTTCCCACCAACCATCTGAAATCTCACAGCTCAGCATACTGACAATGAAAAAAGAAGGAGTGTACATAGAGGTTTGGGGAGGTCCCAGGGAGGGCCGTGGAACAGACGTTAAAATAAAGAGTGGAAATCATGGGCTTTGCAAGCTAACATGTTGTGGCAGTCACAGGAGCTCCGTGGGTTCTGTTGAACAATCTACTAAAACTGCCTATGATTCTGCATTTCCTCATGCTGGTGGGGAGGATGAGAGGAGAGTGACGTCTTCTCCACCCAGGAAATCCAGAAGGAGCAAAACAGATCGAGTTGTTATGACCATAAATCCTTAGTTGTTCTCCTGTCAGTGAAAACATCAGAGTAACCTACCTGTGTACCACTAGTCAGTTTCACGGAACACCATTTTCATTTATTTGACTGTTTCTCCACGAAATCTCTGCTAAGCTAGAAGACCTTTACTTTTGTAACATAATGTCATGTAATCAACGGACAAGTACGTACCCTGAGCACCTACTGTTTTTACCATGTATGCTGGGAACCACAGCTTTACAGAGAGTGAGCTGATTCCTGTCCCAGAGGGCCTTCATTGGTAACTAATGAGACACAGGTTTATGAAACTATCAGGGAGTAAACACCACCACACAGGCTTCACGTGTGATCTAGTCAAAACAGGACAATATACAATAAAATAGACATCTAAAGTACTTACTTGTCAAAGATCATTTTAAGTCACTGTCGCAGAATGCTCTCATCTATTATAATCCGGCCTAGAGGAATGCCCTCCCCCCCACATCAGGCAAAGTTGATATATATAGAACTTTAGATTTATACCAGATCTAAAACAGGGAGAGGTAGTTCTGTTTATAAAATAAATATTCATCTTAAAGGAGGACTTCTTATAGCTCCTTTGAAATTGTGAGCTCATGGGACAATTTGAAAGCAAGTCTTGGTGATTAAGAGCCCAGCCTCCAGAGCAAGACAGGTGGGTTGGATTGTGAGCTCTGCTGGCTTCCCGCCGTGGGGCCTTAAGGAAGACACGCCACATCTCGGTGCTTCTGTGTCTTCATCAGTAAAAAGGAAATAATAAAGCTATGTCTCCGTGGGGAAGTTTCAAAGATTGAATGAGCTCATGTAAGTTCAAGTTCTTGGCACTGAGCCTCCCACGCATCAGCCGCAGAAAGCGGGGCGCAGGACTGGCAGGAGTTCTTGGCACTGAGCCTCCCACGCATCAGCCGCAGAAAGCGGGGCGCAGGACTGGCAGGAGTTCTTGGCACTGAGCCTCCCACGCATCAGCCGCAGAAAGCGGGGCGCAGGACTGGCAGGACCAGGTGAGTGGGAAGCATCTGGACAAGTAGCAAAGTTGGTCCAAGATAAAAATTTATTTTCTCCAGAATCACAACATAAATGTTTATGTCTCTCTTTTAAAAGCAAATCGAAGTTATCCCTTTGAGAGATGCCAGAAGAAATCCCAAACACTGTTACTCAGATACGTAGTTTCCCCCTTTTATCTCAATCGGAAAGCAGATGTGCTTCCTCTTTGACATCAAATTGATGACGGGATCTTGCCAGCCACTCCAGAGTCAATCCTCACCAGCTGGAAAAGGAAGGAAATTTCCAGGGAAACCATAGAAATCACATATCTAATCCGATGCTGAATTTCTTTCCATGAGGAATGACAGTCTTTCCATCATAAAGACAGACAGGTGGTTGGTAGATGATAAATTGTTCCTTAAGTGATTGATGCTGGATGATTATATGTAATTTCTGTACGTAGAAAAGCCATGCTTTCTGACCTTCCACTTGTTAGCAGTAAACATTTGGTTGGGGAAAAAATGACCTTAATAATAAATTATTTTCATTGAAATGAGGCCAACTTAAAACTAAATGTAAAGATAAATTTAGCAAAAACTCACAGCAAATGAAATACTGGTTTAGAGGATGTTCCTTGTGTTTTGATTTTGTCCGGGCCTATTACAGTTCAAAAATCATGGTGCATTTAAGGGTGGGTGTTTTCTTAGAATAGCAAGTAGAGTTCAAAATGTAATAATTTCATAGATTTTTTTAATATTGGTTCAAACCCAATTTATTCTGGGTTTTTATTTCAGTTCCTGATGCTTGTAACTGTGTGTGTGTGTGTGTGTGTGTATGTGTGTGTGTGTGTCTCTTACCCCAGCCAAGTTGTCCTTAAAAAATGGGTAGGGGCCAAGTGTTCTATCTTTATAAAATTTTGTATTTGGGTGTAATGAAAACATAGGACAATGTGCAGATCATAAACATAGTACTCAATCAATTTTCACAAAGGGAACACAACAGTGTAATTAGCACCCAGATCGAAAAACAGAACTTGCCCACAACTAAGAAACCCATTTCCTGCCTCCTTCAGGTCATTGTGCACTTTCCAAGAGTAACCTCTATTCTGACACTTAACTACATGGTTTAGAGTATCGGTTAGTTCTTGCTGTATCACAGGCAACCACACAACTTTAGTGGCACACAAAATCAAGACTTTAGGGTTCACTCACTTGAAGTGGTTATATAGGCAACTCTGCTCGTCATGGCTGGGCTCTCCCGCATTTGTCGGGGTTGGGGACAGCTCTCCTCCGGCGGGCTAGCCAAGGCACAGCCGTGGTGATGGCAGAGGATAAAAGAACGTACAGAAATATGCAAAGTTCCTGTTTATGCTGGGTAGGGTCTGACAGAGCCTGGATTAGTGTGGGGCGAATCCAGTCAGTCGTGCAAGTGCAGGGTCAGCTCCTGTCTTTACTGAAAACTCATCATTTGTTTGCTATGATTTTTTTTTGCATTAATTTTTATTAAAAAAAAATTACATTTGAGGCACCTGGGTGGCTTAGTCAGTTGAGCATCTGTCTTCGTCTCAGGTCATGATCTCAGGGGCCTGGAATCTAGCCCCTGTCGGCCCCCTGCTCAGCAGGGAGTCTGCTTTTCCCTCTCCCTCCACCCCTCCTTCTCTGTTCAAGCTCTGTCTCTCCCTTTCTCTCTCTCAAATAAACAAAATCTTTTTAAAAAATTAATTCTTTAAAAAAAATTACATTAAAATCTGATTTCCCTTGACGACCGGGGTTTTGGCCAACCCCTTAAATTTTGTGCCAGGATAAATGTCTTATTTGCATCACCCCAGGGGGCTAGTAATGCAATGAATTACCATTGGTTTTGGCCATTTTTGTGTTTTATTAATGAGGATGGTACAGTATGTATTCCTTTGAGTCCGGTTTCTTTCTGTAACATTATGTTTGTGACGTGCATCCGTATTTTCATGTGTAATTGTAAATCATTCATTCTCATTGCTCCATAGACTTCCATTGCACAAAGACACCACGGTGTTGGTGGGCATTGGAGCAGTCACAGTTTAGAGCTATTATGGTTAGTGCTGCTTTGAACAGGGTAGTGTAAATTTCTGTTAAAGATGTATGCATTGTGGTTGGGCGCATACCGAAGAGCAGAATTGCTGGGTCAGAGGGTATGTATATGTTCACTTTTAGTAGATACTGAACGTTTTCCAGCGATTAATTCCTTTAGCTTTATTTTTTTAAGATTTTTTTTTTTTTTTTTTAGAGAGAGAGGAGGAGAGGGAGAAGCAGGCTCCCTGCAAGCAGGGCTCAATCCCGGGACCCTGGGATCATGACCTGAGCCAAAAGCAGATGCTTAACAGACTGAGCCACCCAGGTGCCCCTCCTTTAGCTTTATTAAAGGTCTTGATATCTGGTAGTATAAGTCTTCTAAGTTTTTTTCTTCTTTTTTGAGATTGTCTTGGCTATTCTCGGCCCTTTGCATTTCTAAATGAATGTTAGAAGCATCTTGTCGGTTTCTACAAAAAGAAAAGAAAAACCTGATAGGATTTTTATTGGATGCACTTGGCATCTCCAGACTTACTTGGAAGAAACTGTCATCTTTACAACATGCCCCTGTATCTTCTTACATTTCTGTCAATGTCTCTATACCTTCGTGTATCTACTTTGAATGAAATAGGTAGCCAGTAAGTACCTAAAATAGGTGGTCAATAAGTGCATTGTTGGTACAAGGCTTCAGACTGAATTATATTTGTCAAACACGCCACTAGCTTGCTGACACCCGACCTTGTCCTTTTCCTCCACCCTTCTGAGTCTTGCCTGTGCTCTTCCTTATCGGATGGGATTCCCTTGCTACTCTCTATCCCCACTGCCTGAACAAATCTAATCTTCCTTGATGGCTCAACTCAGATTTCATTGCTGTACAACGTTGGCAGATCTTCCTGTGGTCTCCACTGCATTCTCCTTTCACTGAATTTAAATCACCACATTGTATTGTGATGAGCTGCTCCATGGAACTCTTGGATGCTAACCACAGCCCGCCCAGTACTTGGTAGATATGTGTTGGATAATGAAAGCAGCCGTTCCAGTTTTGTTCGTTTGTTTGGTTTAGGTGGTTTATTGGCTGGTTGGTTTGCCCATGTGGGACTTCATTTAGATATAAGTATAGTCAAAAAATGTAGTGTCCTGGTTTGGCCCTCCGGTGCGTGTCGATCTAATGTTGTTTCACTATTCATTTTGATTTGAAAATATTCTTACACACTCAGTCTCCTTCCAGCAAGGTTTTGAAGCACATACATTGTTTGATCTGATTCATGTCACAGCGTCTACGTTAGATGAAAAGAAAACCAGCAGCTGAATTATTTTCAGGTACCATTAGCAAGGTAGCTCCTGAAAAGGCGGTCACACCTCCGATGACCACTAGGTGGCAGTTTCACGCTCAGTACGAACAGCTTGACAATGTCGGGTGCTGTCATTTAGGAAGTCTGGGGTAGGCAGGATAAACCATGGGGTGAAGGTAACTAGGCCTCTTAAAGGAATAATGAAGGTCAGAAATCAGCCCTGAAGAAAATGGAGTTACAGAGAATACAGCACATGGAAAATGGAAAGCAATGCTGGTAGATATTATTTCGCTGAAAGGTTAGTAAAAAGCTGAACTAACCATATTCAACAAATCAGTAAAAAAGGTATGTAGGACTGGAGACAGATGGTGTTGGAGGGCGACGGAGTCTCCTGTTGGCCCCCCACAACCGAAGCCCAGCCCCATGGGGCAGGGGAAGGGGACAAAGACTGAGGGGGTATCACTGATAACATTCTTGAATCCTCCTGGGGGGAAGGTTTCCAGGCTTTAGGCAACATCGGATGGGGCTCTGCCCAAGTGTTTTCAGTTGAAACTGCTATCAGCCACAGGGTTGTAGGAGTGCGGTGCCAGAGTTTGCTCTGCCTTTGCGAGGTGGGGGCAGAGGGCATGTATTAATCACCGTTTCCACACAAAGACGTTTATGGATTTTATTGCATTTAGTCCTCACAACAACTTTATGGTTAAGTAGCCTCATCTCCATTTTGTAAACAAGATACCTGAGGTTTAAAGTGAGTATATATCTTCCCTAAAGCCACAGAGTGAGAGGTTGGGGGTTGAAACCCAGTACTCTGACTTGTGCCATGACTGCAGGCTTATTCCCCAGGAAGCCCTCCTCCCTCTCCTGGGAATAATGAGAGCATCTCCCTCGTTGACTTGCTGTGGGAAGAGAGGGATCATGCTGGAAGGGAGCGTTGGTACAGCGTCCGGGGCGCAGTCTCACTCGGCATACGGCGCTTCCAGAGGCACAGGGTCCCTCCCCACCAAATGCCCTCCTTTTCTGGACCCTGAGAAAGGACAGCAGCCTGCAATGAGCCTCCCTATTTTGCCCATGTTGATCTCTTCTAAGAGTGACCGCTCCACCAGCCAACGGAGAATTTCTCCGAGGTCCTTGAGGCAGGAACGGAGCCAGGTAGCAGTGGCTGAAAGCGTCGACCATCTTCTTTCGGGACTGGATCTTCTGATGCCACAAACTCCTCCTGGCCCAGAATAAGGACACTGAGGCCTGGAGGAAGCAAGCGCCGGGGTAAATGGAACCTGTGTGACCAAGAAGGTCACTGACCGCTTGGACGGGCCTGAGGAGATGGGCGCCAAGGACACAGCTGTCCTGCTGATTGATGACTTGGGACTTAAAACACAACATCCACTCATAAGCCTGTGGTGGGGTTTTAATTTTTGCACACAGAGAATCTGAGGAATCAAATGAACTCTTTATTCTTTCTTTGCTGCCGAGCCCACAAAGACTGCTCAGAACAAGGACACTAGAGTCTAGACCACACTGCCAGCTTCAGCTGTGAGTTACTAGCCACTAGGGATTACAGTCTCAGGGAACAGGAATGGCTTCTTTGTTTGTCCCCCTGCTGCCATGTGAGCTGTAAAAGAGACGAAGGGGATGAGGGAGACAGAAGTTTAAAAGAAGAGCTAATAAGAAGGGGCAGGTAGCTTCTGCCCTGCATCCTCTTCACCACCACTGACAGAACCCTTAGGCCTTGCCCTACGTGGAGTGGTGGGGAGGGAGAAAATAGGCAGGACTCCCCACAAAGGATCTGAGGAGAGGGGAGACTGTATGCTGTCATTCGGTTGCAGTTCCCTAAGTAGCAGTCCCCATAGACACCTCTGCCACTGTGTCCTGGGGAGAAAGGAGCTGGGAGGGGGCAAGGCACAGTCAGGTGGGAGGGGCTGGAAACCCCTTCCAGGCTTCCCTGGAGTCATGCGTTGTCATGGAGGAGAGCCACAGTTTCCTTGGACCCAGTGTGGTCTGAAGACATTCGCCGGAACCCGACACAACTTGCCAGCCCCAGGAGGATGTGTGCCAGCCCCTTGGAAGAGAGAAGAGGCATGTGGGGGATGGAGGTGGGCCACCTGCCTGGGGTGAGGGGCCTCCCTGGGCAGCAGAGATGACAGGAAGCAGTGGAGGGTGCTTCATGAAGAGGGCAGCCTTTAGCGGCATGCAGCCCCGGGCCACGTGGGTGGGGATGCCAGTAGCAGATACCAGCAGAGACGTGAACGCAGAGGTGCAAGGAAGCGTAGAGCACCAGGAGGAGAGATGCCCTCCCTGCCACCAGAACACGGACAACCATGAGAAAGGACTTTACCACCGGCAGCCACCAAGCAAATGAGGTGTGTTGGAGGCAAGAAAATTACATTCCGTTATAAAATATACTCCACTTTGTAGCCATGTGTATTAGTATTCTGTGGCTGCCATAACAAATTGCCATCCTTCAGCCCAAATATATTATGTCTCCGTGCTGTGGGCCAGGAGCAACATCAAGGCCTCAGCAGGGCTATGGGCACTCCTGTGGACACTCTAAGGGGGAACTCTTTGCTTTGCTCACTCCGCTATTGGCAGTTCCGTGAGGTTGTAGGACCGAGGTCCCCATTTCCTTGCTGGCTGTCAACTGGAGCTGCCCTTAGCTCTTAGAGAGCCCTCTCTGGTCTTTGTGTGTGGCCCCTCACATCTCAGTTCCAGCAGCGGGGTGTGGAATCCTTCTCACACTCCTAGCTCTCTGACTCTTCTTCCGTAGTCATATTCATCTCTCCAACTGCCCCCAGGGAAGGTTGTCTCCTTTTAAGGACACATGATTAGAATGGGCCTGCCCAGATAACCCAGGATAACCTCTTCACTTCAAGGTCCGTAATGTTAATCCTACATGCAAAATCCCTTTTGCCATGTAAAGTCACATATTCATAGGTTCTGGGAATTAGGACATGAACATCTTGAAGGGGTGGGCATTATTCCGTTTACCACACCATTGTATATTCAACAAGTATTTATCTAGTGCCTTAAGGGGCCAGGGAGATGGCCAGATGCTGATTTGAGTGCTAGGCACTCATTCTAGGGAAGTTAGGCCAGGGTGGAAGCTGGGGTGGGGGTGCAGCACACTGGGACTTGTGTCCTCGGGCTCCTCTGTAGGACTCCAGGGGGCACCATTTATATAAAATGCAGTGTGGGTTGTCCCCACACCCCCACACACCCCACTAACCCCTGGACTGTCCAACCCTTATCCCTGAGTTATGCAGGCTGCAGCCTGGTCTAGAAGTTGCTGGAGATCTCTGGAGGGGGTCCATCCAGTTCTGCTGGATCCAGGCTCATCCATAGCAGAGAGGCAACAAAAGCAAAGTAGGGCTTGCAGCATTCCAGAGAACACTAGAGACAGATGCTTCTGCTGCCTTTTACCCTGTTTTCTGACCTGGCTTCAGGCCCCTCCCCCTGCCCCAGGAGACCAGGAATGGAAATGCTCAGTGTCCTCCTGAGCCCCTTATAACTGCACATCATAAAAGAGTGATGGTCAGAAAAATGTTGGTTTCTCACTCAACTACAGACCTTTCCGGCTGAGGCTCCCTGACCTATAGTTTGCAGCTCCAGACCTCATGGGAGCCACCAGTAGGCTGGTTTTTTCTCAACCACAATCACAGTGAGTCAGCATGGTGTCTGCTCTCAGCCGGGAGGCTGCAGCCCCAGCAGAACTCCAGGTGGAGCCGCCTCCTGATGGGCCTGTCCCCATTGTTCCTTCCAGTCCTGGGCCTCCCCGAACTGACAGGGCCCCCATGTGAGCGGCAGTTCCTCTAGCTGGGTGCTGTGCTTCCAAAGCCAGGGCGTGAAGGGTGAAGGTGACAGATGACACAGAAAAGAAGTCATCAGCCCAGTCGGACAAGCACAGGCTAGCATTTGGCCAAGAGCGTCTCAGGCTCTTTGCTGGTGGCCAAACTTGAGATGGGAGGAAGTTGGGAGGGCATTTTGCTTTCCTCGGCTCTAGAATCTTAGGTCTGGAAGCCACGCCCTGACAACTAATATCCTTCAGCTCTGTCCACATCACACCACCTCATTCTGGCCAACCAGACTTCTGGTGGCAGGAAGAGCTACCATAAGGGGGTGCTCAAGGCCCCTCGTTTACATGGCTCTTGGCCACTCACACGGCCAAACCCAAATGCGAGTGGAGGTTGTCACTGCTCTTTCTCCTGCCTAAAATTTGCTGGCAGGGGACACCTTGGAGGGTGGTGGGAGTGATGCCTTCATGAACATAGCATCCCTTGGTTAGGTTTCCTGTATCCCCTCGTTAGGGCTGAGCCGTTGTCTGCCACACTGAGTGACACAAAACCAGTTGATAGTAAGGAGGAAACCTGTCAGCAATTATAAGCTCCAGACCAGCTCCCTTTACTATTAGGTCATAATAAAATAATCAAATCTCCAGTAAAAAAAAAAAAAAAAAAAAAAAGTCACCAAAAACACAACGGTTTCTTGAAAGGTCTTGTACCAGATCCCTACAAGTGGCTTAAGGAGCGGTGGTTGTCCATTTCTACTTACCTCTCAGGATGTTAAGATGACCCTAATTTCTGCTGCAACAGTACTGAGGAATGGCCTGAAGGGGGCGCCTGTGGGGGGTGCTAACAGACCATCTCCTCTGGCACTTTGAGCATCTGGAAAGCAAAAAAGTCAAGGCGGGTCTTTCTTTTCTCCCTGATGAAGTTAATTGTCTTAAGTTAACACACAGCATAAGACTTTGTGGCACAAAAAGGATAACACAATTATAAAAGGTGTAATTTGGAGGCTTTGTCACAGCTGTAATGATCACACCCTAATAGGCATGAACGCTCTGAAGCGCTCACGGTGACGGGTTTCTGGAGGAAGAACAATGCCTGCATTAGTGTTCGGGCTCCGGAGAGGGAAAGCTTTTTGGTCTGCAATTACTAATCTGCTATTCTTTACTTTGGAACACATCGACTTGATGCTTGCTCTTTTCTCAGGCTCAGAACTTTTCCCCTGATAGATTCACATGCACATTCACGTGAGTAAAAGATGCTTTTTACACTTTGCTGGGTGTTGAAGTCACTGCCTGATGGAAACACTCAGATCCTCGCCTTGCTGTGGCTCTTCCTGGCACAGGCTTTGTGAAGCTTCCAAGTTCGAAACGCAGTCATCCAGATGATACCAGAAGGCCACTAAGTTTGCATTTTCTGCCCTATTTCCCATCCTGAATCCTCATGTGTATCCGCTCATATTCTCCCCGCTGAAGCCCTGTAATGTGTGTCCTTGCTTCCACGGAGAGCACGCTGCTTCCAGAGCAGGAACTGTCAACACTTTCTCTTGTATTACTTTGGCAGTAACAGAACTCCGGCCTCCCTTCTTGGTTCCACATTGCCACCGTCCCACACCCTAGTACTTTCCCACCCTGGGCTAAGACCAGCGTGGTGTAATGGCACATCCCCCCACTCTTAGAAGGTCCCAAACTCTGAGCTAGGCTTGCTCTGGTTCTTGGATTCTTCCCTTAAAGATCAAGTCTAATCCTCCTGAGGAGAGCTTTTTGGGGGAAGAAATTGAGCTGAGGAATTCTTTCTGATTCCTTATATCTTTAAGGACCCTGAACTGAGCTGAACTATGAATGCAGAAAGGTGGGCAAAATGGAAGCCAATAGAAATGGACTGCCAGTTGGCATTGCTCCAGCCTTACCCCTTCCATAACTCCTAACGCCACAGCTTCCCATAGGAAGGAAGACCTTCCCTCTGTCTTCTCTCTACCTCCATGGCCTATTGGCCTAGCCTGACTTTCTCTCACCTGCCCCCTTCGTTTCTTTCTTTCTTTTTTTTTTAAAAAAGATTTTATTTATTCAACAGAGATAGAGACAACCAGTGAGAGAGGGAACACAAGCAGGGGGAGTGGGAGAGGAAGAAGCAGGCTCATAGCAGAGGAGCCTGATGTGGGGCTCGATCCCATAACCCTGGGATCACGCCCTGAGCCGAAGGCAGACGCTTAACCACTGTGCCACCCAGGCACCCCCCCCCTTCATTTCTTTCAATCATCCTCCCAGGGTTGCGTCTCAAGGGAAGTAGTTGAAAATGAGGGAACTAGAAAGGCAGACCTGTGGAACAGTGGTGAGCCACCGGGGGGGCCCAAGAAGCCAGGCGGCCTTGGCTGAGGAATGCCTTTCCCCCTCAGGCCTCAGTGCGTTCCCCTGCTCCACGTGCATGCTTTGAATAGAGAAGTGTCAACACAACTCCCAATTTCTCTTCTTTATGACCAATACTTGTCTCCCAGACTAACCAGAGGTCTTTGGAACTAAAGTTTTGATGCACTCGGAACAGAGCCACCCCACCCCCACCCACACTGCTTCCTCTCAAGCCCCTCATCCGGGTCAGGTTGTAACAGCAGTCGTGTCCAGGATAACGGCTGTGTCCCCTCGCACTCCTTCCGGAACCTCTAGCTGTACCCCTGGGAATTGTTATTACTCCCAACTGAGAGACGAGAAGACCAGGGCTCGGGTTAGCTAAATAACGTGTACAGATGCATTCGGCCTATAAGGGAAGAATTTGGGGCCCCAGGGAGGGGGGGAGATAAGGCCAAAGTCCAGCTCCAGAGCAAGCAAGGAAAGTGTGGGCATCAGAGGCAGAGGAAACAGCCTGGACGGGAGTGTGAGGAGTCGTCTTTGGTCACAACCTGCAGACAGGCGGGTGTGCTGGGCACACAGGGCAGGGGAGAGGGCTGAAGGAACATGACCTCTCAGTTAGCTGGTGCAGACACTTGTATGTCATGCTGAAAGATGACTGTATTCTGCGAGCCCAAGATTTTTAAGCAGAGTTTTGTATGATCAAATCTACTTAGTATTAAGACCTTTGACTGGGATATTTCCAGATAATTTTCTATTTTTTTTTTAAGATTTTATTTATTTATTTGACAGAGAGAGACAGCCAGCGAGAGAGGCAACACAAGTAGGGGGAGTGGGAGAGGAAGAAGCAGGCTCATAGCGGAGGAGCCTGATGTGGGGCTCGATCCCAGAACGCCAGGATCACGCCCTGAGCCGAAGGCAGACGCTTAACCGCTGTGCCACCCAGGCGCCCCTAGATAATTTTCTATTTTTGACTGATTCCATTAACAAAACCCATGAGACAGGATAACAGCACTGTCCCCCCCCCACTCATTGTACCAATAGGGAAACTGAGGCAGAGACGTGCTTAGGATCATAGACTGTCACTGACAAAGCAAAACCTGATGCCTGATCTTCCAATTCCTGGTCCTAAACCCTGTCCCTAACAGTGACCCAATGTTTGACTCCAAGATCACCACCAACCCGGGGCGTACTTACCCTGTGCTAAAAAAAATACAAAACCCCTGGGCCCCGCCCACCACACCGCTGCCTCGTTCAGTGCCTATTTAACACAACACAGCCTCGGTGCACGCTCTCCACAGTCCTGCAGAGAGGTTCCTGCCACCCTCTGTCTTGTCGTGTTTGTCGGTGCAAACATTTATTCACATAGCAAGAAAGCAAGCTCTGAGCCCCACTGACCTTTATCGTCTGAATTACCTTTTGCACTTGCCCTGTCCAGGTCAGAGCAAACACCAATTGACCTTCAGAAAACTGAGTTTCAACAAGTTTAAAGCATTTCACTGAAGAAGATACTAAACTCTGATGTGGTGTTTGAGTGACACCCTGTAACCCTGCAATGTTGTGCTTCTCCTTTGAAGAATTCTAAGAACCTTCTCACAGGAAAGGGTGGCTCTAGGGCCTCTGGCGGTTCTCTCTGCTGTTCCTTTGAGCTGGGAGTTTTGAAGTGTGAATAGGGCCAAGAAAAGTTGGTTGGGGGGAGGGGAAAGAGTGGGAGGACTGGCAATGAAGAGACACGAGAACCAGCCATGCAAAACCTAGGTTAGCCAAATATATCGCTCTGGGGACAGTGGGTCCCTCCTTCATACATGGCTATGTCTCCAGTCCCAGGGAACTGCGGAATAAATGGGTTTTGATGATGTTGACTGTGGCTCTTTATCACCAAGTAGGCCAGGAAGAGTGGAGGGGTGCAGGAAAGGTGGCATTGAGGAACAAAACGAGTCGCTAGGAACTCTAATGATGCCAAGATCTAGGAGCTGGGATTCAGGGTGCAGGGAAGGACAGAGTGACCACCGTATGAACCCGTCGTGAAGGCCAGGACTCTGGGGACAGCAGGCCTAGAGTGGAGTCCTGGTCCCAGGCCTCCTAGCTGCATGACTTTGGGCAAGTGATAGAACCTTCTTGAGCCCACTACTCCCCTATGAAAAGGGGGTCAAAGCAACATCATAGCAACACAGAGTATCTGTGAGAACTGAGGAATAAACTATCGATTAGCACTGATCCTACTACCTGGCCCTACCAAGCACCCCAGAAATGTGAGTTTTTATTGATTAAAAATTCAAGATTGTCCTCCTTGATTCCAAAAACCCTGCCACCTCCGTGAGCTTTCTCTCATCATTTTTTCTTGATTTTTTTCCAGAGATGGTATTTGCAAGGAATACACATTTGTAATTCTCTGTCCCCCAGCTTATCCACCTTCGGTTCGTCGGTTCCTCCCAAAACAAAGCAAACTTCTCCGCCTGTTGTGCAGTCCGAGGGCTGTGCTGCCCTCTCTTGCTTTCCTCGTTGTTTAACTGCATTTTGTTTCTTATATTCTGGGAAATGGTGTTTGCCTGAGGTTCCTCCTCCCCAGGGCCGGAACAGGGCACTACGGTTATCTCAGTGCATCCCAGGGCGTCCCGGGGAGATAATGGATTCTAGAGCGCAAGGGGCCACTTACACGAAGAGCCCAGAGTCTCTGGGTAAAAGATGACAGTGCAGAAACCTCCCTAATGCACTCCTTCCATTACTGTTCTCCAATTTTCCCTGTCTCCCACTATTACCTTCAATTAAGCTTTGCTCTTTAAAACCCTCTGTCCGCCCCTGGGGTCATTAGCTTTCATCTGGCACAGCAGCTGGCCCCGGCCCTTCTCAGAAATCTCCAAGTTCAGAGCCAGATCATTGCGTAGAAACCTCCCGAACGTGTTCTTTACCTTGAATGTTTTCATCTTTGACAAAAACCTCTCAAACGTGGATTCGGAAGGAGTGACGGACTAGTGGGGGGTGGGGAGGAAGTCACTTATGTCATGTGTTTTCTGTCCCTGTTGCTGAGGGTGGGCAGGCCAGAGTTCAGGTAGACTGAGAAATGAGTTGATTTTGCAACTGATTTATCAGCTATGGGGAGATTTTGAAATTTTGTTTGGTATGAAATTGAAAGTCCTTTTGTCCCCCAACAACTGTGAAAACCCAGGTTACCTCGGACACCAGTCACACTGGGAAAGAGGGAAGACTGGCTTGGGGGGAGGGGGGGGAACTGAGAGGACAACTACCCATGATTTGCAGACATTCTCACTCTAGGGTGTTTGTCTAGTGAAATCTTGGAGCATCTCTCATTTTCAAACACTCTGTTCCACTTCCCCAAACACCCACCTGCACCCCCAAAAAGGGTTGAAGTTCCAGAGTTCAGTCGCTATATAATTGAAGACAGTGCTCTGTAATACATGGATTTGGCCACCAGATGGCATCAAAGGTCACAGTTCTGTTGGTGTACTTTATGCCCAATACCTTGCTGAGGCATTAAGAA
The DNA here is from genome assembly GCF_017311325.1 of Ursus maritimus. Taxonomy (NCBI): domain Eukaryota; kingdom Metazoa; phylum Chordata; class Mammalia; order Carnivora; family Ursidae; genus Ursus; species Ursus maritimus. Next base: position 5,490,743 of record NW_024426119.1, on the reverse strand, counting down.
CCCAGTGGTGTTATACGTAACTAATGGATCATTGAACGCTACATCAAAAACTAATGGTGTACTATAGAGTGGCTAAATGAACATAATAATAATGAACAAATCCAGTAGTGAACCAAGAAAAAGTCGCAATCCTTCAAAAGGTCCACATCTAGCAAGAAAACAGACATTAACCAAAATGTTATAATTAACTAATTACAATACTGGGAGGCAGCGTCCAGACTTGGGCTGGGAGCAGGCAGAGACAGCAAAGCTTACCCCATGGTCTGTGGGCTTCTCCACATTCTCCGGGCACCTGACAGTTAGGTGGGACCCTGCGACTTGTTCCGGGCAATGGGATGTGAATGGGGATCACATGTGACACTTTAGAGCCAAAGCGGAGAAAAGTGAGTATAATGTCTCCATGCTTCTCTCCTTTGCTGTAATAGCTAGTAATGTGACAGAAGGTAGGCCTCTGTTAGCCCGTGTCCCTGAGCGCCTGTGTGGAGCAGTGCTGTCAATAGTCTCCACGCTTCCTGACCTCCCCTGCTCACGGCGGCTAGGTAGCATAAACCTTTACTGAGTTAAGCCACAGAGGTTTGGGCCTTAATTTGTTTCTGCAGCATAACCTAATAACTTTCTAGTTACAGAGCTAGACTAAGAATGAGTCTTTTAGCTCTAAGGGAGTGGCCTTTGTGCAAGAAGCACAGGCTTGGGAGAATGGAGAAAATAAAAGCAAGCTCCATGGCCACCACCAGGCCTCCTAAGACCAATGGGAGGAAAGGGGAGATTCATAACCAAAGAGGCTAGCTAAGGTGACCATTTCTTACCATTTCCAGCAGGCTATTGAGCCTGTGATAACACACCAGGATGGTATGATTGTTCCAGGAGGCCCGGGTTCAGGCCAGGGATAGGCAGGGGGCACTAGGCAGCTAGTCTGGGCAGAGGGAGCGCATAGACTTGTCCCAGGCTGGCCACAGAGATAGCAATGAGGTCTCTAGCTCCAGCAGCCACATGCATAGTAGAAGAGAGTAGTCAGGTACTTAGTGGTTGGGCTGGCCAGGCACCAGTCACCACAAGGCAGCTTTCTTTTCAGTTACATATATTTTTGGAACTTCTATTTTGATATGATTTCACACTAATGCACAAAAATGAAAGAACAGTAGAAAGAACACCAATTTACCCTTTACCTAGATTCACTAGGTCACTTAGAAAAGGGTTTCTGAAAAGCAGCTATCTCTTTCATAGCAGACATAGATTTAATGCTTAGCTCAAACTTCAATATTAAATTTAAGTTTCATAAGCTAGTTTTATATTTAAGACTTGTAAAACATACAGGATATTCTGACCATATAAAGAGTTGTTTCAAATCCGTAAAGCAAAAGTAACCCCTCCTGGAAAAATACGCAAAGGCCATAAGCAGCCAGTTGGTCAAAAGAAGTAGAATTGACAAATAAAGCTATGAAAAAACTCAACATCTCTAGTTATTAAATAAATATAAAGTCGAAAACTTATTTCCACCTAGCAGACTGACAAAGCTTTCCATAAATGATAATAGCTGTGTTGGAGGAAATGGACATTCTCATGCAGCAGTGCTCGTTCTGGAAATTGGTGCAGCATTCTGATTGGTCTATCTGGCAACAAACATCAAAAGTTTTAAAAATGCACTTGCCCTTTCACACAGCGACTTTAATTCTAGGAATTTATCAGAGGGAAATAGGCAAATAAACATCCTAGATTGTCCTCCAAGTGGAAGGGTATTCATCACAGGATTATCAGAGAAAATATCAAAAAGTAGGGACTTAGGTTAAATAAATACGGTGTTTCGTTCAAAGCACTAACACCATCTACACAGCACTTCCAGAGCGCCAGGCCTGTATCTAAACACCTTACATGTGGGAGCTCATCTAATCCTCCTGAAAGACAGTTACTGCAGTGCCGTCAGCCTTTGGCTGCAGGACACAGAGCCTCCCCCAACTCACCCTGCCTCTATGGAGCCAACTCTGGCCCACGGGCAGTCTGGTTCCAGAGTCTTCCCTCCTGGACAAATGCCATCCAGCCTGTCATACGATGTGGAAGCCTTCCTCTGCAGCCATTAAAATGACAAAATAGGTTTATATTCACTGTCGTAGAAAAATGTTCTTAAAATAACAATGAGAAAAGGAGATTATGACATGTAGAGTGTGAAACCACTTTTTAAAAAGGCATTATGTATACACTTCTATAAGAACGTATGACACATAGTCCTCAATCAAAAGATTAGCGGTGTTAGGATTGGGGGGGGTGCGTGATTCTTTCTGCTTCACTTTATTTCCTAAGTGTACTACAATGACAGGGTCATTCTTGCAGTGTAACATTTTAAATGACTTCTCCCACTGCCTGGTCCTGCTTTCTCCTCTCCCCTCCTGTGGATATTGGTCCTGTGGCCACTCCCTAAGAAACATGCTAAAGTCCATCTCGGGCTCAGCTTCCCAGGGAAGCCAAGCTTTGAAGGTTGGCACCAGGTGTGGTCTGAGAAAGCAGGCAATGAGATGATGTTTCGAACAGAGTCGCTCGCACTCGGCTGACTGTGCGGACCCATCACTAGAGGTCACTGGGACACAGGTAGACCCTGATCCAACTAGGATAACTCCCCTGCGGTGAATTAGGACAGTGCCTGGGTGAAAGGGGGCGCAAAAGCTGGTGCTCTCTATTTAGCGTTAGAAAAGAATCGGGAGGAGTGCCTGGATGGCTCAGTCAGTTGAGTGTCAGCCTTCAGCTCAGGGTCCTGGGATTGAGTCCAGCATCCGGCTCCTCGATCAGCAGGGAGTCTGCTTCTCCCTCTGCCTGCTGCTCCCCCTGCTTGTGCTCTCTCTCTCGCTCTCTCTCAAATAAATAAAATCTTTGAGAAAGAAAGAGGGAGAGAGAGGGAGGGAGGAAGGAAGAAAAAGAAAAGTATCAGGAAACTGGAGGACAGAGAGGGAGGGTACCTGTTCCCGTATTCTGTGGAAGTTCTCCTAAAAGAAGACAGCTCAGCAAAAGGCTGAGAGCAATTACCAGTCCGCTGAAAGCCAAGACAGAGCCAGAGGTTCTCCGTGAAGGCAAATGAAGAGGTTTTGCTCCCCTGGGTAGGGAGGACAGGGAATGTGGAGACCCAGGCCTTCACAGTAAGGGTAGCTCAAACTCCAAGGAAGGTGAAAACTCCAGTCAAGGCAGGGTTGTTATGCCAAAATCAGAAATTCGGTTGGGGGAAAATGAATCTTGACTCATGAGATGGAATGTCTGGGTTGATTTCCTCCAAGCTCTCAAATTAATTTCCAGATTCCTCTAAACCTTCTGAGCCTAAAGAAATGGGCCACCTGTCATTAAAAGCCAGGACCACTCCCTGCTTAGACACAATGCAAAACCCTCTCCCTCCCCTGCTCATCACCTGGCCTGTTCCTTGGACGGAGTCGCGGCTTAACCCAGCAGATACGCTGTGCCTAGACCTCCTAGCAGGTATACCCGTGGGACTGCGTTCTGAAGGTACTCGATCAAGGAGGCTAGGACATAACACTGAATACAGGGACATATATTGATCTGAAGTATAGCTTTTAACGTCCTGGCAAGGCCCCCCAGATATGGGACGTACTTGCTACCAGGCTGTTTCCTAGATGCATGGACTAAGCAACGGCTCCTAGCAAGGGAGGGTGAAAGGTCAGAACCATAGCAGATGCTGGAAGAAAGGGTCTGGGCATGCTACAGTAGACGCTCTTCTCTAGGCTACGATACCCACCCAGGGATTCTATTCCACAGGAAAGCCCTAAGCGCACCTGTGAGAGGCAGGCCGGCATCACTAAGAAGTACAGCGGTGGCGCCCCTTTTTGACCAATCTTCAAGTGACAACAATATGAGAAAAACTGCTGACATTACTTGTCATCTCAGAAAAATACAAATTAAGATCACAGCAAGAAACCATTTCTGACCCACTAACGTGGCTGTTACCAAAAAGACTGACATTACCAAATGTGGGCCATATTCTGGAGCATTTGATTTGGGGATCAAAACGCAGTCTCAGTGTCATCAGATGGCAGGCCTAGCGCAGTCAGAGCCCTGATCGGGCTAACGCCCCCCACCCCCAGACCCAAAGTGTGCAAAGAGTTCGGGTTGTGGGTACTTTCTTCCATGGCTTCTTTTTTCCATTTATTTAAAAAGTCTTTATTCTTATCATGAAGATATATAACCTCTGAAAATTCTTTACTTTTCCTGAAAATATTTTGGTACATAACCTTCTAGACTTCTTTCCATGCTACGCAAACCATTTTTTAGACTTAATTTTTTAAAGATTTTATTTATTTGAGAGAGAGAGCATGAAGGAGATGGAAAGGCAGGCTCCCCGCCGAGCAGGCTCGATCCCAGGACCCTGAGATCAGGACCTGAGCTGAAGGCAGACACTTAACCAACTGAGCCACCCTGGCGCCCCTAGGCTTAATTTTAGATTTATAGAAAACTTGAGAAAATAGCACTGAAACGTTCCCATATACCTCTCCCCCAGTGTCCCCTATTATTAACATCTAACATTAGTATGGCCCATGTATTATAATTAATGAACCAATATTTGTACATTGTCATTAACTAAAGTTCATGTTTTATTCAGGTCTTCTCAGTTTTTCCCTAATGCCTTTCCTCAGTCCCAGAATCCCATCCAGCATACCACCTTCCATCCAGTTGTCATGTCTTGACTGTGGAGTTTCTTAGACCTTCCTTGCTTTTGATGACCTTGACAGTTTTCAGTACTGGGCAGATATATCCCAGGATGTTCTCTATAGAAATTTGTCTGATGTTTTCTTCATGGTATAACTGGGGTTAATGGGGCTTCCTTGGCTTTTTTTATCCTATTTTGGATAACTTTGAAAACAGTCCCAATTACTCACAGAAGACAGAGTTCTTTCTGATCTCTAGAAAATCTCAGTTTCTTGCTGCTTTGGTGGGTTGAGCTAATGTTCAAATTCTGAGCATCAGAAATCGTAGAAGGAAAGTCTCAGAATATTTGCTTTTTAAAAAGACCTACTCTTTGCCGTGCCGCACCTATAAAGAAACTTCGCAATTATCATTCGCTTTTATTTAATTCCTATTTGTTTGAGAGGTACTGCTTGCCCCATTGCAAAAGGCACATAAGTCTTATTTCAACTCAATAGAGATATTGGGCTAATCACTTTATAATCCTTACATTTTAAGAAAATACCAATGAGCAATTCGTTTTTATGAAGGTAATTGGCCTTAATATATTACTTGTGCTTGAGGGGTTTTTTTTCCCCCCTCTTTCAATACACAAAAGCAGAAAGAATCACATGATGGAGAAGGCAGATTCGTGCACGCTTAATTGACTAACAATAGGAAAGCCGGCAGCAGCTCTTCACACACATTTGTGGCACTTCTGTTATCTTACAAATACCACAAGCTGAACAAGTGGCAGGCGGATTGAGGGGAAGGAAAGGTGGCTTGCTGTATGACAAATATGAGTTTTCTTTATCTTGAGGTGTAACTTACTGTGAAATACACAGATCGGTGATGAGTTTGACTACCCCAAACAAAACGAAGAACTTTTCCATCACCCCGGAGAGTTCCTTTGTGCCCCTTTCCAGTGAATTCGCCCTTCCCCTGCGGGCCAGACGAACCACTCTCTGATGCGCATCATAGATCTGTTTTGCTTATTCTTGGGCTCCACGTCCATGGAACCCTACTGTCTGTAATCATCTGTGTCCGTCTTCTTTCCCTGAAAGAGCCATCGCAGCAGCTCAGTGCCCGGCTCCAGGGAGATCACGCCCCTCGGCCTCCAGGCTAGGCCAAGCCGGTCTGTGATAGTTATTTGTCCAGGACGAGGAGCGCTGCCAGCCTAGGGTGTTTCCAGGAGAAGAGTCCAGAAGTCAGTGAGGAACAGCGGAGAGAATCCAGACCTAGACATTCAGACCCGAGGAAGAACAGAGAAGAAAATGAGGGGCAAGAAAACGGTCATGCAATATTAGAGGGCTGTCATCTGAAAGAGGAAATAGATTTTGTGCGTGTGGTTCCAGAATTAGAACCTGTGGGTGGAAATTACTGGGAGGCACTCTTCAGCTCTGTATAAAGAGGAACATCTTTGAACAACAGGTCATCGGGGCGCCCCGAAGCGCCGTTGAGTTTGTCATCACGGAGGCTGTTGGAAAGGAAGCCACTAGCCATATATCATGGACGCTATTAAAGGAAATCCCCCATGAGGTGGGAGAGGACATCTTCCTATGACTTGTGGTTTGTTATTTAGGCAAAGCTGGGCTCTACTGCACCGTATTCTGGTTGGTCCGTGTGGTTTGTCATAGCGTGTATTGGCAACAGGTCATGTGGGTCTCACTCCGAGTATCTCACAATGAGCTGCAGCCCAAGCATTCAGGACCCAGGGCGGATTTTGTGTTCTTATTTTCAAAGCATTCTCCACAAGAAAGAGTCCTTCCCTGCCTTGGTCCCCACAGATCCTGCTGGCTAGCCACAGGCAGTAGGAGGTTTTCATCCCCCACAAACAGGAGCATATCATCCACAAGGGCCAAGGCCGCCGGAGGATTTGCCTGACCCTCCTTCAAGGTCCTGCTTGCAACTACAAATTAAAAAGCAGAGCTTTGTAACTCTTGTGAGCTGCCCTCCGTGAGTTGGGTAAACACAGGAGACAGTAATGACATCTGCCCTGGATACCGGGATGCAGGCTCCATCCCAAGCAACTGTCCTCAGGAGAAAAAACCAGCAGAGGAAGTAAGTGGGTCATCATCTAGCAGACCCTGAGCTGACCTCTCTCCCTGTCTACAACCTGTTTCAACAGCACCTCCATCGTCCCCATAGCTTATTCTCTGTGCGCTCCCTCTCCCACCTACTCTTTTTTTTTTTTTTAAAGATTTTATTTATTTGACAGAGAGACAGCCAGCGAGAGAGGGAACACAAGCAGGGGGAGTGGGAGAGGAAGAAGCAGGCTCCCAGCGGAGGAGCCCGATGTGGGGCTCGATCCCAGAACGCCGGGATCATGCCCTGAGCCGAAGGCAGACGCGTAACGACTGCGCCACCCCGGCGCCCCCCACCTACTCTGAAGCTCCAAGCCATTAGTATCTCTGCCATGCCTGGCACTGCCTTCTCTTTTTCCCAAAACTACCGTCTCAGAGAAGCCAGCCAGTGAACCTCACCCCCTTCCCTCCGTGACCCCACCTCCTGCAGTTTGTCAACAGCCAGGGTGTGCCCCGTGACCTCGTTTTATATATTGCCTTGTGAGCACGGCAAAATCTCTTTCAGAGATTGATGCTACTGACTCAACCAAAACCTCACTTATGTTTCCATCTAGACAGTTGACAATGTGCTCTTCAGGGGCAAAGCAGAAAGGCCTCCAACGTTGCAGCCCTCAGCTCTTCACAGAGAGAACACACTTCCAGTGCCTCGTTCCAAGGAGAGTCGGGTCAAAGGTGGCTGTCTAGGCCAAGACAGATTCAATTCTTGTAATGGCTCCTTCCTCCCACGACATTTGCATGAGACTCTGCCCCCGCCACACCCCTCAGGAGAGCTAAGAGGCAGGAAAGGGCTAAATAAGCCTTCAGATGGGCATGCAAAATAGCTAACGCAACCTGGGCTTTCCCAGGGCTTTTCACATGGTCCCTGAGAGCAGAGCCCAAGACCACTGGAGCAGTGGGGGCGAGGGGCTTCTGCAGGTGCTCCCTGGGAATGACGGGCAGAGCTAGGGCCAGAGCCCGTATTCCCCAATGGGTGCATGACTTAACCTTCATCAAGGAGCTGACCAGGATCCAGAAAGGGAGCTGTATCAGTAGAAAGCTGGTGTAACACGCGAAGGGCTGGAATTGACTTGGTCTGTGACTACATGCGTCACCTTGACTCCCTGAGGCCGTTTTCCTATCTGTGGAATGGGGTATTGGTCCCTCACTCAGAGCTTTTGCGAAGGACGGAAAGGACATGGCACACAGAGATGCCTTGCTGCTTCCCGACATTCAGGGCACGAAGAGTTCTGTCTTTGGTTGTCATTTAGCCAGCCTCTGGCATTTATTTCAGGTTTAACGTCACCCCAAAACACACAAAATTGTCTTAAATATTGGAAATCGGAAGGTTTGTGCCACATTAAAATCTACTCGTTAAAGTGAGTGTTTATTTTACGTTATTTTGCTAGATTGTCTGGGCTGGAATCAAAGTTGGTGGAGATTTTTCAAAGCATTTTGTGGCTCTTAAATGCTGTTGGAAACATCTGGGGCTTGTTCGTCACCTTTGAAGAAGATCTTACCTTGTAATTTTACATCTTAAGGCATCAAATACATTGACATGTTGGCTGGAGATAACAAGCATGAAGAAAACCATCCTGATTGAGCGATACCTGGATGGAAACTTCTCCCCCCTGAGAATCTCTTACTTTAATTTTGAAATGCATTTGTAGAGCGGAAAGGCCCTGCCAGCATTGTGAGGGGGGTGGTCAAGAGAGTGGGAAACAACGACTGAACTTTGTTGGGGTCTGTAGTCACCCTTCCGGTGGGATGAGTGGGCCCAGAGCCTGGCTTGGGGTGTGGGGCATCCCCACTGGGACCCTGGCTGAGCTGTGACCCAGGCAGGAGGCATGAAGGAGGTGAGGCCAACAGCTGATAACCTAACCGGCCATCCGTCAAGGCTGAGTAGGTGGGCCCGCTCTACCATACCCCTTCCCCAATAACCGCAGGTCCCCAAGCTGTAGCCTGTCCTTTTATGACTTTCCCTTTCAAGCAGCCTTGGTGCTCTTTGTAACCTGATTTCACGTCTAAAAAACAGGCTGTGGGGGATGAAACGCCCAAAAGGAATCTGCCCCAGCTCTGTGCCACCATGTCTCCCCTCTCCAGATGGTTCTAGCTGCAAAAGCTTACATTCTGGGCTCTCAGGTATATTGATATCCTGCCTCGAAGAGCTGCTGCGCTCCACGTTCCCTCTACCCTTAGTCCTTCAGAAATCCCCACTCTCTGCTCAGAGGGACCCTCCACGTGTGTGCTCTCCCGCATAGGCAATTTTGTCTCTTGGCATCCTGCACACGTTATCACTTTGAAATCCCAACACCGAGACGCATGTCCTCTTGTCTTAACTTTAGGGAGAGAAAACCGAGAGTTAGATCACTTAGTACAGAAACAGAATTCTAACTAGGGTGCCTCCTAATGTTGCCCATTCTACAATCATTTCTCCCTAAGCTCAATCCACAATTTTAAAAAAAGGCATTTTCTATCTTAAGAAAATAAATAGATGCCATGGATTTATTTTTAAAGCAATGCAATGGCATTCTCGGCTGCCTATCCAAAAATCTCTTGACGTCTTTCTTCTTCCCTAATAAAACCCCAACTTCACTTTCCATTCCACGTAGCTCACGTCTCCTGGGGAAGCGGCTCCCACCCTCAGGTCAGCGATGGGACAGATTGGAAGGAATAACCCAATTCCTCTTGTTAGTAATTGGCTCAGAAGTAGGCATGTGACCCAACCCTGGCCAATAAGATATGAGGAGAGATGTGACGGGGAGCTTCTGAAAACTTTCTTGCGCTTAAGAAAGAACCACAAATAGTGACTGTCTCACCCACTGAATGTGAACAAGGAAGCAAGCAGCCACAATTACTACTGGCAGCCTTCCTGCTGTAAGAAAAGGAGTTAGAACAAAGCCAATACTGCAAGTGTCACAGAAGAGGGACAAGAATAATGACATCACCCGGGTACTGGATCAGCCAACCCTGAAGGCAGCCCTCCACCTCTGGACTTCCTGCCTAAGAAGCAAACATGTTTTCTTATGACCTTGACAGATTGAAGTTTTCAGTTCTTCACAACCGAAAGCAGCTTTAACTGAGGCTGGGAGCACTCACATCTCCTGCACCCATGGAACAGTGCACTCACCGTTCGCATCTTGAATGATGGTCAAGAGACACAGCATAATCCTCAATCAACAACAAAAGTTGGGTTTTAAAGGTGGCAAGTTTTGTGCGGTGCATTAAAAATAGCTATACATTCTTTGTCATTGGGAGGTCATTGAGAGACTGAGTCAATGTACCCTTCTCTTGAGTCTGGGCTGGCCATGGGGCCTTTTGACCAACAAAGTGCAGTGGAGTGATACTGGGTAATCCTGGACCGTAAGAGATCTGCAGCTGCCAACATGGCACATGGGACACTGCTTCTCAGAGCCCAGCCACCCTCCGACGACCACGCTATGAAGGAGCCCGAGCCAGCCATAATGGGAATGAGAGAGAGAGAGACCCTATGGAGCAGCCCTGAGGTGCCAGACATGTGGTAAAGTCTTTTCAAATACAGCCAAGTATTTGAAACCCCATCAGACACCATATACATCTAAAGAAACACCCAGCTGAGCCCTACCATATTCATGACTCACAAATAAAATGGTGGTTGTTTTAAGCCGCTGAGTTTTGTGGTGGTTTGTTATACAGCAAAAATGACTGAAACAAGAGGAAAATAGAGAAGCTCCTTTTTCACAAGCTTCAGTAATGGAAACAAAAGACTTTCTGCTGAAATCTTGTTTATCTAGAAACTTCATTAGTGGGGACACTATTCCCCAAGTGCCTCCGCTAATCCCAGTTCTCAGAATACGTGACGTTATAGGAAGCTGTGTATGCGTAGCACGAGAATGTCTGTGAGGAAGGACAGTTCTGTTCTACCGCCCCCCTCTCCCTTCTCCTCACCATAAACAGATCTCGGGTTCTTATCAAAGTTTTCAAAACACTAAAGAAAATGTACAGGGGACTGTTCTACAGCCAAGGGGAGCCTACTTCGTTGGCCTCACCCAGCATTCTCCGTCTACACACGTGCGCATTACGTTCCCTGAGTTCTGATTGACTCCTCATCACTGCGCTCGGCTTGGCAGGACAGCAATTGTTCCAGCATGTGTCCCATAAAAAGTCAGAATTTGAATTAGCCACCAGTTTCTTTTTAAGCTGAACTGATATTTTGAGCTAAATTTATTTGAACTAGGGATTTATGACAGAAAAGGAATAGTTCTAATTAAATAAGTATTAGCCTCAAACAGTGTGAATAATGACCCACTGGAAGTTTCCCAGTCCCCTAATAGCTAATTAACAGCTCATAACTGGGTTCCCTTTGTGTCCCAAGGCAAGTGTGAAAAGGAGGCCTTGATTGATTAATGAGATCGGCTCAAACCAGATTAAAAATGAAAATTGGCTCTAAGGACTCCAGACCTGCAAATCCACTCCATGTGAAAAGAAGGGGTTTTTTTTAAGGCATCCTGGGCAATCACTGTGGGAAAAGAGAGGGCACAGCCAAAGGTATTGATCTGTTAACACCCTCCCTGCGACCCCTGTCACAGCAGCCTGGAGGAAAGACAGCCTGCATGAGGAAAATGGCCTCATCCTTGTCGTGGAGGCTACGGGGTTTGAGCAAGAAAGCCAAACAGCCTTTGTGAAGACCCGCTCTTCCTCTGTCGTGTTTGTCTTTCAGATAAATACTAAGGCAGGCAGACAGCAAATTAGAAGCCGGTAAATACCAATTTCCTCTCCGCGATTCCATATTACGATGTGTTAGAGACTCTTCTCCCTCAGCCGTAGCTGAAGATGGGCTCTTCGTTATTAAGGGAGATTGGGCTTGGCTTTCCTGAGGCAATAGTAAGGCCATGTCGCCTCCCACATCACACTTTCTCTGACACTTACCAGAAAATGGTTCTGAATAGGCAATCATGGATTCTGGAAAAATACTGCAGGTGCTTTCAGAAGCCCCTCTCAGCTGGAGAGAATCACGTGGGTCCCTTCTGATAGTTGTGGTCACACTGGCTAAGCCCCAGACAGCCCCCTGCTTTTACCACCACCCCCTAGAAACTTTAAAATAGTACATAGAGCCCATATCTATTTGCCCCCTAAAATTCCGTTCAGCGCTTGGGAACCGCTTTCAGTCCAGGTGTGGAGGGGGAGAAAGGGGTTCCTGTATGAGCATGAAATGTAAACTCCTCTGCGAGCAGCCTGCCCTGTCCTGTCCCCCATTTAAACCGCGGACGTGATCTAAGGGTGCGCCAGAGCAAGGCCACACATGTAAGGGTGCTGATTTGGGGTCACCACAGAGCAGCTGTGGGTCTTCATCCCACGGCTAGCTTGCAGAGGGCGGATTACATGTACAAGGCGGAGGAGAAACACCTTCCAGAGTTTATAAGTAAAGTTTATGATCCGCCAGAGTCAGGAAATGGGATTCTTTCTGTTCACCCCATAGATTGCCACTGTTCAAAGACTAGGAATTATACAGAATGTAATTTAATCTTGATTTGATGGTTTTAAAAAGGTATTGGAAACTCTGTAGTACTTTCAATTCTTCATAACAAACCTTATAAAAAGGTAGGAGCTAGTTAATAGAGAGATTAAAAGCCTTCATATGCCTACCCTGCGTCCCAGGAGAGTCCTAACCTTCCAGCATCTCCAGTTTCCTCCCCTCCATCTTACCATGGCAAGGAGAGAACCACAGCAGGGTCAGACAGTCATTTTTCCTCTCGTCCGACAACGTCCCCTCCAGTCGGTGTGCGTCACTGTCGTCCACCCAGATCAAAAGATGGGAGAGGAATCAAGAACCATCAGAACTTGTACCGGACAGGCAGCCCAAAACACAAGTCCACATGCAAGAAGCAATGTGTGGACAATGCCTGGCCTTTACTTCATCCTTGCGAGGCTTAATGCCAACCTATCTGGCTGACTGCCAAGAAGGCTGTTCGCTCTCAAGCGACGGTGGAGACACTAGAAATCCGTGAATTCACGCTCCCTCAAGGTGAACAGAAGTGCTCTCCTAGGCTGGAAAGGATCTCATTTTCTCCCGAAACTGTGACGTAGGACTGACACTTCAAAGTGTCAGCGGTAATTCGGGGGGTGGGAATGTGTCTCCTTAGTTATTTCAATCAGCACTGTGTACTGAGCTTCCTTGGCTCGGGGTTCCGTCTGCATGAGCTTCTGTGGGCAGATGAGAAATGGTGATTGTGTCTGCCCTCAGTTAATGGGTCAGGGTAGGCGGGAAGTTAGGACCAGCACGGGTCACGTCGTAAAGAATACGGGCAGGTCCATACATAACGAGCAATATTAGTGTTGTGCATGCATGGGGTAAGAATGCTTACAGAGGGGCGCCTGGGTGGCACAGTGGTTAAGCGTCTGCCTTCGGCTCAGGGCGTGATCCCGGCGCTCTGGGATCGAGTCCCACATCAGGCTCCTCCGCTATGAGCCTGCTGCTTCCTCTCCCACTCCCCCTGCTTGTGTTCCCTCTCTCGCTGGCTGTCTCTCTGTCACATAAATAAATGAAATCTTTAAAAATAAATAAATAAATAAAAAGAATGCTTACAGGATGGCCATCTCTTACATTTTAGTTAAGGTCAAGGATGAGGACATCTTAGAATAGTGTACTGGAGGAAATGGTGGGTGAGGATTAAAAGCAGACAAGAGAGCCAGTAAATCCTGTGCAGGGATTGGCCAGAAAATTTGATAGAGTGAGAACATTCAAGAAGTCCATGGCTTTATAGAGCATGAAATAAAGAGAAAATCACAGTATTTAAGGTGCCAAAAGCAATAAAGAGAAGAACAAAAAAATCAATAGCATTAGTACCCAAAATTGGAAAAGGCATAGGAAGTAGGGAGACAGTAGGAACGATCTGATCCTTACCGTTCGTAGAAGGTAGTACATATTTTCCAAAGTGAAGAAATCAGGAAAAAGACCCACTAAGCGCGTGATTTAGTTATAGAGGTAACTGCCAGGATGGCTAAAATTATCAATCGTTACAAGAAGGGGACAAGGAGAAGAAAGGAAGCAAACAAAAATTGGCGGTGGTTGTTTTGAACTTTGCCTTACCAATCGGTGTTTCACTGCGTGTGGACATTGCCTTCATGGTTTATAACACGCAGCGGCGGGCCCTGATGTTCCAGGTAACGTTCACGTGTTTACCGTCCCTATGACCACCTTCTTGGTATGCTAGGTATGGGTGGTGGAAAGCAACAACAGTAACTCCTTCGAAATTCAGTACTTACTAAGAAAAAGAGAAGCTTCGGGTGTTCTTTTTCTATTATTCCTGCTAAAAAAAAGTCCCAATATAGGGTGCCTCGTGCCTGACAGTATATTTTGAATCCTTTACTCTTTTTTTTTTTTAAGATTTTATTTATTTATTTGACAGAGATAGAGACAGCCAGCGAGAGAGGGAACACAAGCAGGGGGAGTGGGAGAGGAAGAAGCAGGCTCATAGCGGAGGAGCCTGATGTGGGGCTCGATCCCAGAACTCCGGGATCACGCCCTGAGCCGAAGGCAGACGCTTAACCGCTGTGCCACCCAGGTGCCCCTGAATCCTTTACTCTTATTTCCCTTTTAAGGGCTCTTGGTTATGGCCCAATAATAAAATTGAGTGCTCTCATTTAGAGCAAAATCAGCAGCATTTCTGGGGCACTTGGAAATATTAGCATTCTAAAATCCTTTATCCCATTAAAACAGTAAATCCAAAGTGAGCCAGAATGTTCCATTTTCTCGAGGTCTCTAAAAAGTTGATCTGATGTTTGGTTTCTAATCTTTTTCTTAGCTCCCTCCTATATTATATTTCCAGAATCCAGAACAGAATAGAATTAAATAAATAGAATTACAGCGTAGAACAGAATAAAGAAAATTCTAGTATTTAGGAGTTAATTTTAAGGGTCATCTGATCTAGTTTCCTCATTTTAAAGATGAGCAAACTGAGGCCTCTCTTTGTCAAGAATATGAACGAATTAGTAAACTTTAACCTCTTTCAGGGGGCTTTTGATACCTGCAGTTCTTTTCCATAGGTCCCTTTCCCCTCTACCCCAATGAAATCCTAGGAGAAAAAGTTTTTAAGAACAGTAAAAGTTACCTTCGCAAGAAAGAGGTGAGTCACATACCAGAATTTCTCCCCCACCCATCACTTCCCATGCACTTCAGCTTAGAGCCTCACTTCTATTCTGTGAAGGAAAAACAGCCTTTAACGGTTGGATATTCTTACTTCAGTCAGTGTGGAAAGGGGGAGGTGAAAAAGGAGCTCTCTGAAGATAATCACAATGAGAACAAAAGCTTTTCCAAATTATGCAATTCATTATAATTATGCCACAAAATTGCTCTTTAGCTGGAGGTGTCAATGGAGAGCATTACAATTTTTAAATAGTTCTGTTCTTGATGTGAATTCACGAACACTGGAAATGTTCACGTGTGTGCATACGTATTTAGGCAAACCATGGGGCTCTAAGCATTCATCCAGAACTCTGGCATCCTTCCCACCCTCCACCCCCCACTAAAAATAGAGAAAAAGCAAAACAAAACAAAAAACCAAACCAAAACAAAACAAAACAAAAAACAACTGTCTGGATGTACTGGCCGGCATTGCCCTTAGGTGGGTTTCTGGAAGGCAGAGAACTATAGCTCTAAATTCAACACATCTGAAGATCTGCAGGGCTTCCCAAAGCTGTTTGATTTGAATTTATTTGCCGTAAGCTGTCTGTCCACCCACAGAGAAAGCCCACTGAGGAACAAGCAGGTGAGTATGTTCCCTAAGTGAATGGAAAAGAATATTAGAAGCAAAGGGATTGATAAATGAAAAAATGCAAAATATTGATGTTAGCTAAGTAGCTCTCTGAGCACAGCTCCATGCTGGACACTTTAGGGAGTACAAGAAAGCAAAGCTTTTTTTTTTTATCTGTAAAAAGGAGGAAGTCAGTGATTTTTAACTACTGGCTCTTGCCATGCCTATCGTAAGAGAGTCATGCTTTACAAAGACACTATTTTGAAGGGTTGTTCTGAGTTTTAAATTCCTTCCCTAAGATCTCCCATTTTTCTCCTCCTTGCCTCAAGGTTGGACCAAATCAACAATTTGTTGTTGTTAATGTTTTCGTTCTTATATATAAACGGTACCCAACCTGGCCTCACATTACAGTCTCCGAGGGAAATGTTAAAAAAAAAAAAAAAAGGCTTCCCCCACCCAACTAATACCAATTATATCAGAATCTCTAGGTCTGGGCATCAGTTCTTAGAAAAGCTCCTTCAATATTTCTGATGTGCAGCCATGAGCGAGAACCCCTCCTGCAATAAATAGTATAAAAAGATTCTGTAAAAACTTCAGTTAAAATCGGTTTTGCCTATTGATTTAGTCAAAAGTTCTGGATATGTGAACACACCTTGTGTGGGACCTGAAATTAATGGTGCCTATTCCAAGACCTCAGTGGATGTCAGTGGATGAATCTAGGGTCCATAGAAAATTCCAGAATTTTCAGGCTTCAAGTCTGGGGCCATTTTCTGTTATGGATAACGCACTCTGATTTGTCTCTAGCAAGCACTACATTTCTACCCCATTATGTGGTTTTCTAAGACAGTCTCTTGTCAAAATCTTCTTCCAGACTGATTACAAGCTGTTTTCTTTCACAATGGCCCTGGAACTCTTTTTGCAAAATGGACACGTTCTAGCCAGAATATATCTGGTAGCAGATATAATGGATCTCGACCCAGTGGCTCGGTTTTAGAACAATTTAAATTGGCAATGTTTTACTTCCAGAATTGGGGCAGAGCTCATGTGATATCAGTTGCTGCCTTCGGAAGCATTTCTGTCTCCACCTTGACCCTGCAAACTGAGTCTGCACTGAGTGTGGGGATGTAAGACTCTAAGATCAGGTGGAGACAGAGGACAAGGAGGACAGTGCTAACGACAAGAGGCAGCAGCATGGAATGATGGCCCATGGACAACACTCTATGTGTGAGTGGCCATGGAAATCTGGGCTTTATGTACTTATGTTAAAATCTTTCCTTGGAATACTTACATACTTCTATTAGAATCTTTCTTTGGAATATAATATTTTTACATATATATTTCTAAACACATATGAATATGTGTGTGTTATATACAATGGGCTAATAGATAAAGAATGGGCAATAGATAAAGAATAAATAAGAAAAGGGGCTCCTGGGTGGCACAGCGGTTAAGCGTCTGCCTTCGGCTCAGGGAGTGATCCCTGCGTTCTGGGATCGATTCCCGCATCGGGCTCCTCCGCTATGAGCCTGCTTCTTCCTCTCCCACTCCCCCTGCTTGTGTTCCCTCTCTCTCTGGCTGTCTCTATCTCTGTCAAATAAATAAATAAAATCTTAAAAAAAAAAAAAGAATAAATAAGAAAACAAAGATCAAGGGAGCTCCCATCTCCACCTTTATCCCTACCATCCTCAATCCAGGCTAAAATGCTACACTGAGCCACCACTGCTATTCCTGTGCATTAAATCATTTCACTGATTTAAAAAGAAACAATTTCCCCTTTATCTCCCTTCTTCCTGGGAAGAAACTTAAGTGCTGCCTATCGCCCGGGGTTATAAGAGCAGAAGAATGGAGGATATTTGCAGAAGATAAAAAATGTGTTATGACATCCTGCGTTTGTATTATGCCTTATACTTTTTTAAAATAGACTTTCTTTTTTAGAGCAGTCTTAGGTTCACCACAAAGTTGAGAGAAAAGTACAGAGGTGTCCCATCTAGCCCTCCCCCTCCATATGCAGAGTCTCCCCATTCTCAGCATCCCCCACCTGAATGATGCAGGTGTTACAATTGATGGTTCTCACCCAAAGACCGTGGCTTCCATTAGGGTTCAGTTTTGGTTTTTTACATCTTGTGGTTTGGGACCAATGTACACTTGTGTGCAAATGTATACCGTGCACTTTTTCAAAGTATGTTTACTACACCATTTCTGAACAATCCTCAAAACAAGCTTATGAAGTGAGTAGGAATTTTGTCTACATTGAAATATACAGGCCAGTGAAGTGACTTATCTATCATTATGAATGGAAAGAGCCAAGACAAGACCACTTGTCACCACGGTGAGGGGTCTTTTAACCACTGTCATTGTCTGGTTATATTGCACGTAGGGATGAACTTAGGTGAGTGCCCTCAATCACCACACCAGACATGAAAGCACTCAGTTAGTGCTGAGACTCGGGTCAAGAAGAGCTGCTTATAAATAGGTTACATTGAAAATGCTATTTCTGAATTGCTATTGGGGGGAGGGAAGTTAAACAAAATGTAATTTCCCAGGTTGTTTTGCTTTTTTTTTTTTTGTAAATTTCATCAGGTAAGATAATTCTGTACTGCAGAAAGAGCTAGAAGTAGAGGGGGAGAAGGAAGGAGAGATTGACAGAGTATAAGAATAGAACATTCTAATTAAAAGCTATAAAGTGAGGATCTTACAAGGCTTTTCAGGGGGAGTTACATTCCTTGAAAAGACATATAAATTGAAAAATTCAGAGAGAAACAATAGATGCTGGTGTAGGGACTTGATTCTTGTGGTTTGTTCACATTTATCACCCTAGAAATGCTAGCCACTTGAATAATCTCAGGACCCTAGTTTCCCCTCGACTCAAGCTTCATGACAAAGAAGACACAGATAAAGAAGGAAAGAGTTAATGCGGGGGCACCAGTCCATCAGCAGAGATAGACAACACGGTCATCTCAACCTCCAAGGAGTTACTAACAACCTGAGAAGTGAAAGAGAGGCAGTACCCATGTACAGAACAATTCAAGCCAACAAATAGTCAAGGGCTTTGGAATATAGACGAGGCCAGGATTCCCCAATAGGGGACACATATGCCAGGATCTTTACCTAGACCATATGCCAGATAGTCATGGTCCTGAGGGAAGAATGGAATTCCTACAAGGAGGAAGAGTTGACAGTGGCTGTTGCTTTCCAATAACTGTGACAAATGGAGTTCTGTGTCTCTACTTGAATGGATTTATCAACTAGTTAGTAAAGACCGGATAATAGAACTCCCACGAAGTGGACAAATGCCATGAGCTTTTCTTTTTGTAAATTATCCAGGAGTTGAAAATAATCTTAATAACTTTAGCACAAATTAGCTACAAGAAAATGGCAGAGCTGACATGTCCATCTCTTCTGGTACAAGCGCTTCATCAGCTTCAATAAGAGAGAAACTTAAGGGTGATCTTTTCACATCTGGCAGGGTGTCAACAAAGTTTTGAAAGTATCAAAAAAGATGAAGTATTCGAAATGTCCATTTACATCCAGTATTATTAATGAGCCCTACCCCTAAAAGAATATTTCTCCTAGAGATATAAATTGATGAGAACACGAAGATATTACAATTAGCATAATATTTTAAATATTGTTTATTTCATTTTTTATCTCATCTTTTAAAATGTCTCTCATTTCTGGAAAAAGTTTTAGAGCACTTACACGTATATAGTTTAAAAAATCAGCAAATGGACGTTATCAGAAGATACGCTGAGAAACCCTCTACAGGTAGGGATATGCAATCAGAGAAGCAGAGATCGCTGGGTTAATAGTGAAGTGGCAGAAACTCAGAAGGAGATAAATCAGTTGGAGCCAAAGTCAGGGAGAGTTTCACAGAATTTGGATTTGAAGGATGAGGGGGCATAAAGGAGTTAAGTCCAGAAAAGGAAAGAAGTGTCGACAGGGGCATAAAGAAAAGAATGTTAGATAGAAGACGTGACTGATCTGGGGCTGACACTGAGGAGGAAGAGAAGCACAACAGCTCAGTTTGGGACATACCTGCCTCCCAGTACCAGGAAGTCAGAAAATCGAGGCTTGTAACTCCAACCTCACCCTACAACTCTCCCTCAACTCTGTCCTCCCATAACCTCAACTGCGTCCTACAAAGAAAGCCCCACAGGGCACCTGGGTGGCTCAGTTGGTTAGGCGGAGGGCTCTTAATTTCGGCTCAGGTCATGATCTCAGTGTTGTGAGATCGAGCCCTGCGTGGGGCTCTAGCTCAGACGGAGTCTGCCTAAGACTGTCTCCCGCACTCCCTTTGCCCCTCCCCGTGTGCTCTCTAAAATAAATAAATAAATCTTGGGGGGAAAAAAAAAAGATAGCCCCACAGATATGTCTTGATCTCTAGGCTGGCTTTGCCAGGTGCCTGTTGGTTATCTCCTCAAATCTCTGTGACTCCCCAAATTCCAGAAGTCCAAAAACTTTCATCAGTCTGGAAGAACTTCTTCGCCAACCTCAATCTTCGAAGATTCTACCTTCTTACATTCAATCAAGTAAAGGGATCGTTGCACTAGTATCTATTTATTGTTCCAAAAGCTACAGTTTACATCTTTTTATACAACTAAAAGCAATTATTTATTCAACAAGTACTAAGTACTACATGCCAGGCACTAATCAAGGCCCTCGGGATACAGCAGTGGAAAGAACCGTGGCAAGAACATCTAAATTTAAGAAGATAACTAAATAAACCTATAGATAAAATGAAATGTCAAGTCCACCAATTAACTGATCTTTGAGAGCCATGTATGACCTATTTAGGAGCAATGCCTTTTACTTCATAGGGGCAACATGCTGGGTTTTTTGGTGTCAAATTGATCTGGGTTCAGATCTCAACTCTATCACTAATAAGCTTATCCTCTTTAGGCAAGTCATCTTAAGTCTATTTTCTCATCTTCAAAGTGGGCATAAAAATACAAAATTGGGGCGCCTGGATGGCTCAGTCGATTAGGCATCCGACTCTTGATTTCAGCTCAGGTCACGATCTCAGGGGTGTGAAATCAAGCCCCTCCCCCACCATGGGCTCCACCGTCAGCAGGGAGTGTGCTTGAGAGTCTCCCCCTCTCCCTCTGCCCTGTTCATGCTCTCTCGCTCCCTCTCTCTCTGTCTCTCTCTCTCTCAAATAAATAAATCTTTTAAAAAAAATACAAAATTGAGATATTTTAGGTGTCTACGAAATAAAGTCTGTAAGTGCTTTATACATAGCTGGTGCTCAATAAATGCTAGTTTCTTTTTCTTTCATAAATATGCTCCTGTTGGTTTCACTGAGAAATGGCGCGTATGTGTGGATGTCATACAAATAAACCAAATTGAAAGGACAATTTAGGATGGGAGTGTTGAGGGAAGAAGCCCTACCCAACCACTGCTGTCTCCTCTATGGAAGCTTCTCGACTTCCCAGTCAGAATTCATTTTCCCGGACCCACAGTATTATTTTTACACACAAGGATTTTTTCCTGTGGTGTCTCTCTATCTCCAGTCTACACTTTTTGAAGACAGTGTCTTGTGCTTCATGATTCCTTCAGTGCCCAATACAGTGCCAACCATAAATATAGGCCTGGTTGAATTCGGGTAGCAATCGACTACATCAGTGAAATATCCTGTTCACTCTACCCTAGTCAGACATTCTGTATGACTAGAGGAGAGAATTGTGGGATGGGCTCTGTATTAGTCAGTGTGAGTTGTCATAACAAAATGCCAGAGACTTAAATATGGCTGTTCCTCTGTGCAGAGAGCTCTTCCTCTTAGAAGGACACCAGTCCTACAGGATTAGGGCCCCACCATTATGACCTCATTTGACCTTATTTTAAAGACTTTAAAGACTCCATCTTTAAAGACTCCATCTCCAGTTACAGCTACTTCCGGGGTTAGGGCTTTGACATATGAATGGGGGGGGGGTAGAGAGGGACAATACAATTAGGTCCATAATTGGTCCAGAGCTTTATTTTTTGTCTACAAAGAGAAATGTTAATTAAAGAAAACAGGGGATTTTTGGCCCTTGACCTCATGAAGCTCACATCTATCTCCATCTATTGAGACATGAAGACAGAGCTAGAAATGAAGAGAAAGGCAGGAAAAAACGAGGACCCGCTGATTCTGCCAGTACGTAAATTATGTCACCAAGATAGAAAAAAACATTAATCAGGGAATTAGGAGTTCAGCACTAAATGCCAACCAGGCCAATGACTTACAGTGCACTAATCTCATGCAATGCGTCTAACCTCTTTTACCTGATTCTTCTAATCTATAAAATGAGGTTAAGACTTCCTGCTGCAAAAACGATGATTCTGTGATTCAAAAATGATGATTCTGTGATTCAAAAATAAGGCGATATTTTCCATTTTAAATAATCACCTTTCCCCTTATTAATGTCAGCATACTACCTTTGAAAATATATCCAAGCTTGGTTATTTTTTTAGTGTTTAATGCTTCAGATGAATTTGCTCCCCAAATACAGGCAATGCTTTTGTGTTTACTTTTGTTCCTTGACCATATCTGGTATCTGAACAGAAATCGTCGCTCTTGGCCCAGAGCAATTATGAAGCTACGTCTCTGATTTCTTGTCAGAGGAAGGAAAGAATATTGCTCCCCTGTGTCTCCTATTTGAACTTCACCTACCTGAAAATGTGTCTTTCTGGGCCTTCCCTTCCGCAAAGCTCAACATCGAGCTCCTTTCTGTCCTTGGATATAATTTGAGTTTACTTCGCAACAACAAGCCAAGGTCAAAAAGATAGTCACAAGTCCTGTTCACCAAGTGTTCCACCTGTCTGCTTGACTTTTGGGTACATTGCAGAATTGCACTTCCTGGTCATTTTCGGATTGGGTGTGACCATGAAACTGGTTCTAGCTGATGAGGGGAAGTGACTCATGTCACTTCTGGGTCCATCATTAAGTTGTGAGCCTGTCCAGAGCACTCTTCTCCTCTACACTGGTGACCACCAGTGTTTCAGACAGCAAACGCTCTTCACACTGGATCAGGAGCAAGCCTACAGAGCAGTCTCCGTACCCCTCCAGACCCCCTCTTCACCAGTCCAGCTTGGATGCATACCCAACTTTTGTTGGGGAAAGCCACCAACATTTAGTCTATCCTGACTAATAAAGACAGCTATGTTTCTGACCCTTTCGCACATTCTTACAGTCTCCTAAAGGATAGTCTCTCCATCTTGGACAGCACAGCCCCATATATGGTTGTTCAAGCATACACAACTAAATTCTACAAGAGAAAATAAACTCGGAGGTTCAGGAAAAACATAGATATTCATATAATTCAGTTTTCTGGATCCAAATTTAAAGTGCTAAAAGGTTCCATGATTTGAGGGCTCTTGTTCTAGACCTGCACTGTCCAACATGGTAGCCACGAGTCACGTGTGCTATTGAGTACTTGAAATGTATGCAGTTAATGCAACTGAGAAACCAAATTTTTATTTAAACTCATTTTAATTAACATTAAAATTAGTGTAAAATATCTCAAATATTACTGATATTGGTTATGTGTTAATGGTAATATTTTGGATATATTGAGCCAAGTAAAATATATTAATAAAATTAATTTTCCCTCCTTCTTCTTCCTTTTTTAAATGTAGCCACTAGACAATTTAAACTTATATATGTAGCTCACATTGTATTTCTCTTGAATGGAACTGGTCTGGAACCTTATCCTCAGGGTTGCAATTTCTTTATTCGAATCCTGCTCTGTCTTCCAATCCCTCGTAGAACTATGCTGTCAACTCACTTTAGTGTCTAGAGGAGCGAGTTCTTTCCCCAGAAACCCCTCCTTGGCTAGCGATTGAAAGGAGTGTTTCCCCTGCTTCACCAAGTCCTGAAGGACTCCTCCTAGGAATTCTGTGTGGTTCTCCTTGTGAGGTCCAAAGGCCTTCTCAGTCCTGCTGATGGGCCCTTCCCCAGCTCTTCCTCCTTGGACGGAAGATTTCCTCTTTCCCTGTGTGTCCTTTTCTCCGAACTACTGCCCAGATTATCCTGCCTGGACATTATTCCTGTTCATGGCGACGCTATCACTCTGAGACATCGTCATAATCTTCTCCTGAAACATGGAAATTACAGACCCTTGTGTTTATTTATGTTTCAACCTTGGGCTTGTTGTGTAATGTGGGTGGGGGAGAGTGCCTGTCAGCTCACTATCGGCTTTTAGGAAAGAGGGGCATTTAGTCTCCCCTCCTTATGAAGAGATTTGACTTACTTTGCTGTTTTCCTTAGATGGGTCTCAGAAAATAGGATTCTCTTGGAAACATTTCCCCCTGTCAGAATAGCTAGAGAGTAAAAGATTTCTGTTAACCTTAATGTCACAACCTTGACATTCAACAACAGCATTCTGGCATCTGTCCATAGATTTCTCTTGAAGCTCTTATGGTCTCTTGCTCTTCACAGTGAGAATGTAAAGGATCCTGGATGGTTTAAAGTCAGGTCACTAGAGCACGCTTCCAGAATCTGTCAGAGCCTAGGGAGGAGCTAGCATGTGAAGGCCTCGGCCTCTTTCATTACTCTCCTTTGCATCAGATATTTATGTGGCCTCTGGAGCTTGGTCCCCTTTCAGAGTGGCCCCTCTGAATGTCAAAGAGCTGACCCAGTCCCACATTCTTCAAAGATAGGTAGAAAGGTACCCCCACCATGGCCTATCACCTACCAAAGGCCCACTGGAGGTGGTTATCATTTCTGAAGCCTGCAAAGATCAAACAGTTCTTCTACGGTTGCTCAGACAGCCACAGAAAAACTCCACCCCCCCCTCCCCGACCTAACTTCCTGACCCCAAAACCCAGAGTCTAGTCACTGAGCCAATAGTTTTAAGGTTGGGGTTTTGACAGCTACAGAAAGCCAGGCTGCAAGAAAGTGGCTCCCAGACAAGGGCACAGAAGAATGCACAAGAGGGCCTGTGGGTTTACTGACTTACTTGTAATCGGCTGGTTCTTCTCATCTGCAATGCTGCTTTGCACGCACTTTCAGTTTGAGTACCTTCTCCTTCCAGCCCTTGAAGTTACTTCGTTTCAGGGATTAAAGCCAGGGAGTTATTTATTTTATGAATTAATCAGCAGGGCAAGTCTGAGTAGACCCTGCGTGTCTTCTGCTCCAAACGGAGGGTCCCAGAACACAGAGGCCGACGCAGGGCAGAGATTCAGATCCAAGCAGGTTGCACCATGCTTTGGGCCGCGTAACATGTTGAACGTGAGGAAGTAAATGAATGAACTGGATGAATATTGTTATGTTGAGAGGTATCACCAGGCTTCTGACCTAAGCGCATTGACAGAGCTTCATACGACATAAACCTCAAGACTGGGAGGCTAAAGCGACCAAGCGTGCCAGTGATGGATGGCTTGACGGCCTGGGCCCGAGTCGTTGCATCTGCGTGCCAGTTTCGCTCAAATCAACGGTCCCTTGCCTTTCTGCACAGGAGCGTAGGAACAGAGGCCACTTAACAGGGAGTGTTTTATGCATGTTTGGAATGTATTTCGGGCTGTGGACTGCTGTGTTTTTGCACACGTATGTAGGTAGCCTTCATACACGTTTAGAATCCAGAGCACCCTCTCCTCACGCTATCTCCCATTCAGGAATCTCTGCTACCTGTCATGCCCCGCAGAGGAATTTGGCTTAAGGTTAAGAGTATCCCTGGAAAAAAATCATACATAAAAGCTCATTCATTATCTACAGTATAAATGCCTCTATAGTATCTTTCTGTACCATCATGCAAATGCATTTTTATCACACCCGTGCTAAGAGCTGCTTTGAGAGAAGAAAAAACAGGTTTAAGGGACCTGGGGAAGTACTTTAGAGAGAGAAAATGGCGCTGCAAGTTCCCTGCCATCTCTGCACTGGGCCAGCTCTGGGTGGAGTTGGTGAGAGCCGGAGAGGCTGGGAGACAGGGAGTAAGTGAATTGGGCAGGTGGGGAGGACCCCCAGTTCTGCTTTCTCTTCCCTGCCCTTCACTTCAGCTTGCTTACTGCTGGAGCGTTGAGGCCAGACCAGGGGAGGTTATCTCTGTCACCTGGAGGGGAAGGAGGTTTCAACTTCAGCTTCTTTTGCTTTCTGAGTGCAGTTCTCACAAGCGTTCGCTTGCTTTGCCCGTTGGAGTTGAGTAGTTACCACCCGAGCCCACATATATTGCAGCAGAGAGAGGAAAAAACTATCCCTTTGAAGAGAAGGTGGGTGAAAGAGAAAGCCACATTAAACAATGAGCCAGTGTTAAATTTGGGTTTGCTCCTATTTGTAAGAGGTTTAAAAATACCTTGGGCCATTTTCTGCTTTTGCACTTTCTTACCTAGCTACTTGCCCCATTTCCAAGCAGCCCCACGTAAAGGCACTTCCTTTGACTCTCTTACACCTGCCAAGAGCTTTGATATCATTCTCTGAAGGTTCAGGGGCTCTAGAAACTCCTGTTGGAAGCTTGAAGACTCTAGCCCCAGCTAGTGAAAAAGATCGGAATTCAAACATAACAAACAACAATAAAGAACTATCCATCCTGCCCCACCCACCCGACACACACCCCCATCAAACCAAACTAAACCCACACTCGAGGGGTGTGTCCCCCAAAGTGCTTACTCAAAAATAAGTTGATTTCATTGTTATTGTGGGAGAATCGTGTAGTGCACTCATTTGATGGTGGGGTGGGTGGGGGTTTACAACTGGCAAGAGAGTGTCTTGATTTGTTTCTGACAGCTGAACAAGTTGGGAGCCAAGGAGTGTTTGTGGGAAATAAAACCCTTCCTGTGTCCTATTGGAATGAGTTCTTCTTTTTTTTTTTTTTTTTTAAGATTTTATTTTATTTTTTAAAGATTTATTTATTTATTTATTTATTTATTTATTTATTTGAGAGAGACAGCCAGCAAGAGAGGGAACACAAGCAGGGGGAGTGGGAGAGGAAGAAACAGGCTCCCAGTGGAGGAGCCTGACGTGGGACTCGATCCCAGAACGCTGGGATCACGCCCTGAGCCGAACGAAGGCAGACGCTTAACGACTGCGCCACCCAGGCGCCCCAAGATTTTATTTTTTGACAGAGAGAGAGACAGAGAGGGAACACAAGCAGAGGGAGTGGGAGAGGAAGAAGCAGGTGCCCAGCAGAGGAGCCCGATGTGGGGCTCGATCCCAGGACTCTGGGATCACACCCTGAGCCGAAGGCAGACGCTTAACAACTGAGCCACCCAGGCGCCCCATATTGGAATGAGTTCTTAAATACTGCACTCAAAATGAAAAAACAAATGGGAACAGATATCAGTAAAAAGTGGGTTAAATATACTATGGCATAACCATAAGTGGAAAACAGAACAGTTGCAAGAAAAAAACAAACCAGAATGAGGAAGCTCTCTGGGCACTGATATGGAACAATTACCAAGAGATATTATTAAGTGATACAAAGTAAGGCACAGAACAATGCGGATAGTCTGCTACTATGATTTAAAAAAAAAAAAAAATGTCTCCTTCTGTTTTTACACACACGGATTCTCTAGTATCCACAAGGGAAGTTCTTCTGTACTGTCTCCCAGAACTCCAGAACGCCCAAGCCCCAGATCCCCTCAGGGACCCATCCACTGAGTGCTTACTATTTGCCAGGCACTGTCTTGAACAAATACAATCCAGAAATACTCAACATAACGAACAACACATAAACATCCAGCTACTACAGCCAGTAACTCATCGTCCCTCTAATTTTATCTGTAACTCCATCCATTGCCGAACTTCCCCTGCCCTCCAACGTACTCACACTTAGGATTATTCTGAAGGAAATCACAGACATCATATCATTTCATCCATAAAAATTTCAGTATAAACTTAAAAAACGTAGGGACTAAGGTTTTAAACCTAACCACAATATCAGGGTTATACCTCCAAAAATGAACAGTTCTTTAAAATCACCAAATATCCAGACCATGTTCACTTTCATAGGATGACCAGAGAAATTTGAAAACTAACTAGATTTGCACAAAATTTTTAATTTTGTTCATTTTGACTTGTTCAAATTAGGATCCTTTTTTTATTTTTTATTTATGTAAAGTTCGATGATTCATTAGTTGCGTCTAACACCCAGTGCACCATGCAATACGTGCCCTCCTTACTACCCATCACCGGTCTATCCCATTCCCCCGCCCCCCTCCCCTCTGAGGTCCTCAGTTTGTTTCTCAGAGTCCGTACAGGGTACGGTAGCATCTTTGATATTGACCTTAAGGCTATTTTCATCTGTATACGGCCTTTTTTTTTTTTTAATGCATTTGTTGAATAAACTGGTTTATTTGACCTTGGAGTCTCACCTTCTGGATTTGGCTGATTGCATTCTCACGGTTTTGTTTCAGTTTTGTCTATTCAACTTCCTATGTAAATTGATGTTTGATCTAGAAGCTGAGTTCGATTCAGATTTAATCTTTTCACAAGAATACTTCATCGGGGGTGGTGTGTGCAACCACCGTTCGTCTCTCTTTTAGTGATATTAGCAGCTATTGATGGTTATTACCCAGATCCATTATTTCAATTAGGAGTTGTAAAACAGTGCTATCCCAATTCTGTCATTCTTCCTTATTAGCTGGAATACTCTCATAAAGAGAAAATTCTTCTCATTAACTACTTGTTTACCCTGCGATAGAGTTGTCACGTGATGGCAAGATAAATGCTTAACTTTCTCCTACTTGTGAATAATCGAGGACACTGAGTTGGTCCTTCGGCATCCTCCAAGCATGACCAGTTAGCTTTAGTTGACTCCTGAGAAAGTTTGACACAAGCCTAATAGTCTTTGATAACTTCCCTGCAATCGAATATGGCAAGATATCCAGGCTCCTCTTGTCTATTTTCTGCCTTTAGACCTGGAACATGCACTTCTCCAAAAAGCCCTGGTTCCTTTCACTGGAAAACATTCTTTAGATGCTAGAGTGTGAGCACAAGGGGTATTTACTGCTATTGGGTTGACAGAACCAGGCAAGAAGTATTTTTTTAATGCATCATAAATTCATATTGTTATTTTGAATTCAACTCTAGGATTCCAAGACTTTGCTTCTGTGATTTTGTATCCTTTCTCCATTTATATGGCAAATCTTAGTTTCTAATCTCTTTAACATCATCATTTACTTGCTTTATACTGTAATATACGTCACCATTTCTGGGAACACTACAGACGGTGCCACCATCGAGTTGTTTGTTTGTTGTTATTGTTGTTGTTTTTTTGCAGTTCTTTTTATCTTCACAGTTTACCACACTAGGGCTATAATATAGTCATATGACCTTTTTAAATAACTTGTTTTTTATTTTAAGGAATTGCCTCTTTAATTTTGATTTCATTTTTTTAATCATTATATAAGACATTTACATTGTACCACTGTTATACCTACAAAACAATGTATATTCAGAAAAGTCTATCTTCCATCTCTAACCTCTTTATCCTCCTCCTTCTTATTCCTTTAAGCAATTATTTTATTTATTTTATGGTTCCTTAATTATCAGCAAGTATGCACACATATACTCATATCACCCTTTCTTACATAAATGTTAGAATACTATTATACTTTGTCATCTTAATTTTCTTACTAAGTATCTTATTGAGCTGATAGCTCCATGACAGTATGTCGAGATAACCTTCCTGTTTACAGCTGCGTAGTATTCCACGGGGTGGGCATTCCATAGTTTATTCAATTAGTTTCCAATTTTTACTATTACAAAAAAATTCTACAGTGTATAGTCATATATAAAAGTCTTTTTTGTATGTTTCCAATATATGATTAGGATAAATTCCTAAAAGTTGGATGACCAGATCAAAGGGCAAATGCATATGTAATTTTACTAAATCTGTCAAATTCCCATCCATGGGATCTGTGCCATTTTGCACCCGCCGGCAATGTATGACTTCACCACAGCCTCACCAACAAAATATATTGTCAATCTTTTATACCTTTGCCAATCTGATAGGTAAGAAAAATGCATCTCAGTGAAGTTTTGGTGTGTATTTCTGATATTGAAAGTAAGGTCTTAACCATTTTCATATGTTCAAAGACCATTTTCTTTCTTTTTCTGGCAACTGCCTGAGATTTGGAGCACCGTTCGTGTTCTTCCAGGACCTCGCGGCCCTTCTTCCTGGAGGACAAAAGCCATGTGCATGTTGCTTTTAACATATATACGCACTCGCCTTTGCACAGAAGGAAAATACTTGTTCACACTTGCTAGCACGTACACCTGGTCTTTGTCCGGCACAGATCAATAAAGATCCCTTGTACCTTTGCAAGTGGCTTCTTGTGCAAAGTTTCTCTAGGCACTTTCTAAGTTTCCTGTGGGAGTTTTATTTATCTTTTGCACTCTGTGAATTCTTAGAACAGTATCACACACTCAGTAAACATTAGTGGCTGCCTATTTATTAATTAATTTTACTTGTTCAGCTATCAAGAATCTAGTTTCAGCTGCCATGCTGTTCTTGCAAGCAGTAGCAACAATGAGGGAAGCCAAGAAAATGATTCAAAATAAACACTGCTTATGCTTTACCACCCCTGTCCTCCAGTCCCCCACTGCTGATAATAAATGAGCCTTTTTCTACATTAGAAACACCTGTAGAATCTGGACGGGGCAGTGAAGAGCTAAATGAATCACTATAAAACAAAGTATACAACCTGCCAAGAGTACAAGAGACCTAGGACAGAATTTCAAATGCTGGCTCTTTTTTAATAGGATGCTTGTTTAATTTGGGATATTATATATTCCACTTGTGAAATGTATTCCCTAAGCACTTTTCATCTTTGGCTATAAGTGATATTCCTTTTCTTCCCGATGACTATTTCTAACTTAGTAATTAATTTCCATTCCAGCAGACACTTACACACAATTGAAGTAAGTATTTACAAAGAAAGCCAAAATATAGATGTCTTCCTTAGATCTAATTAATACTTAATAAGTGTCTACTAGATGCCTGGTACTTTCACAAACACCATTTGATTCAATTTTCACCTAGAGTAGTTGAGTTTTTTTCGGTAAACATTTATCGAGCACCACAAGTGCCAGCACCACGCCAAACGCTGAGGACAGATGTCAGTCAGGACAGACTTGCTCCTGCTGTGGTGTCCCACAAGCCCACATCATAGTGGGTTAAAACAAAGAAAGTCTATTTTATATTCATGCTTAATGTGCACCACAGGTTATCTGGGGATCTGTTCATCTTCATCCTCACTCTGGGACTAGGTTGACAGAGCAGGCAGTACCAGTATATTGCCAGTCAGCTAAGAGAACAGCCAGAGTATTCTAGAAGGTCTCCCACTGGCAATTCACTTTTCTGGCCCAGGGCTTACACACATCACTTTCACACATAAGTCATTGGCCAGAACCAGTCACATGGCTTCAGAGGGATCAGAAGTACAGTCCTACCACAAAGCAGAGAGCTAGAAATAGTCAGCCACCCGCATTAAGGACGTTACAGGATAAACAAACTAACATGGTTCTTGCATTTGCTGGAGCAATCCATCCAGATGGGGAGATAGGCATAAACAGAAAATTTCAAATGCTGTGTGCTAAGTGCCAAAACCGAAGTCTGCAAAAGTGGCTATGGGGTCTAGAGGGAGGGTGGCGAGTTCAAGGTGGGAGGCGTGGAGGGTAGCAGAGGCTACCTAGTGAAGGAAACACCCGGAAGAGTAGTGAATGACAGGTACCATCTAGCCGGTGAAGAAAGCAGGGAATGGTTTAGCCCTCCAGGCAGGTGGAGCCAGGGCCGAGGAGAGAAATGGCAGAGTGTATGGGAAACAAGAAGCAGGGCACTGGAGCAACGTTGCTGAGTGTATAGTACTAGAGCAGAAATCACAGAGGAGAAGACTGTAGCCACAGGCAGAAGCCATACTGTAGTCATCGTAGGGAGTGTGAGCCTTAACCCAGGGAAGAGGGAGCCATAGAAGTACTTTAAGCAGGAAAGTACTATGGTCACTGTGTCATCTCTTGGGGCATACGGTCCAATGTTATTCCTTAAGGTCTTTGGAAATAAAAGGCAAGATGATGCTTGGAGCAACATTATGAAACCAACCCAAATTTGATCAAAGCTAAGAAATGGAAAGTTACCGTAAGGAGACAGAATGTCTCAAGCCTTTGCAGACTAGAACCTCTATTAATCAATCTAAAGGTACTTGGAAGTAGAGGGAATGGAGAGGTATTGTTCAGCTTTCAATACCTAAAACAAGACGTTCACAAAGTCAAATGTAGACTCTGCCTTTCCAGCTCTGTCCCGAGGAGAGAGAAACTTTGCAAATGGACTTGGAGAATTTCCAATCACATTGCCAAGGTCAATCCAATTATGAGACGGCCGCCTCAGGTGTTATCAGAGCCTGATGCTGTTAAAAAAAAAAAAAAATCATTGTTTAAACAATTCCACTTAGTCTAATTCGGTATGCACTAAACAAACTTCCCCTTAGGACTTTTCTCCCAGCATTATATAAGCCTGAGAATGTGTCCAACAGCAGGAACATTTAGGTTGCCGAATGCTCTTTTCACTATGAATTGATTTGCTATCAAATCAAAATTTTGAGCCTGAAAGATCTAGGTCCGTGGTAGAATCACCAAGATAATGTCATTCTGTAAAATCCTGTAAAAAAGGCTTGTTATGTCTTCTTCCCTGGTCAACAAACTGACTCTGAATTACCCATGGACATGAATCTCATTCATCGATAAATTTATTTATTTTTTTTAAAGATTTTATTTATTTATTTGACAGAGAGAGAGACAGCCAGCGAGAGAGGGAACACAGCAGGGGGAGTGGGAGAGGAAGAAGCAGGCTCATAGCGGAGGAGCCTGATGTGGGGCTCGATCCCATCATGCCGGGATCACGCCGTGAGCCAAGGCAGACGCTTAACCGCTGTGCCACCCAGGCGCCCCGATAAATTTATTTTTTGTTCAATCTTTAAAATACGAAATATTTCAAATATACAAAAGTACAAAAATCATATAACAGCTCTCCACTCATCTATGACCAGATTTAAGCATGTTGATACTTTGCTGTATTTGTTTTATTTACTTTTCAGAAATAACAGAACCATTGTTCTGTGTTCAAATGACACGAATATAGTATATGCTCCTTTTATAACTGGATTTTTTTCTTAACATTAGCTTCAAGAGACGTATCCATTATCAATATACGAAAAAAAATAGTGCATTTTTTAAAAGATTTTATTTATGTGTTTGAGAGAGGGAGAGAGAGAGCATGAGGGGGAGAGGTGCAGAGGGACAACCAGACGACCTGCTGAGCACAGAACCCAACGAGGGACTCAGTCCAGGACCCTGAGGTCATGACCTGAGCGGAACTCATTTGCTTAATCATCTGAGCCACCCAGGTGCCCCTAGTGAATTCATTTTTTCAAAATTCTTATTATTTTTTTAATTCCAGCATAATTAACATACAGTGGTATCTTAGTTTCAGATGTACAATATAGCGAACAGAAACACTAATTCGAAAAGATATATTCATCCCTATTTTTATTGCAGCGTTATTTACAATAGTCAAAATATGGAAGCAACCCAAGTGTTCATCCCTAGAGGAATGGATAAAGAAGACGTGATATATACATATACAGTGTGATATTACTCAGCCATAAGAAAAGAATGAAATCTTGCCATTTATAACAACATAGATGGATCTCGAGGGTATAATGCTAAATGAAATAGTTAGAGAAAGATAAATACCATATCATTTCACTCATACCTGGAATTTAAGAATCAAAACAAATGAACAAAGAGAAAAAGAGACAAACAAAAAAACAGACTGTTCAATATAGAGAACAAGCTGGTGGTTGCCAGAGAGGAGGCGGGTGGGGAGATGGGTGAAATAGATGAAGGGGAGTCAGAGTATATTTATTATGATGAGCCCTTGGTGCATTCATTTTTAATTGCTCTTTTATAGTGGTTCTCAACCCCAACTCACATTAGAATCTCGTAGGGAAATTTAAAACAACTGATCCCTGAGATCCACCCCAAATCAATTCACTCCAAGAAATCAATTTTTGTAAATGCTATAATTGCCCTTAAAATCAATGTATATTTTCTAATTGATGGATATAGGGTTTTATAAAAATCCATCAGATCTACTATATTAATTGTAT
Source organism: Ursus maritimus (assembly GCF_017311325.1). Taxonomy (NCBI): domain Eukaryota; kingdom Metazoa; phylum Chordata; class Mammalia; order Carnivora; family Ursidae; genus Ursus; species Ursus maritimus. The sequence goes on along the minus strand of NW_024426119.1, from coordinate 5,457,223 downwards.
TCGTTCAAATTCCTGTGTCCTAACTTGTTTCTTATCTTCGTAAGCTATCAATTTCGAAGTAATATATGTGATAAAATTTCCTACTGTGTGGTTGCTGATTTATCAATTTCTCCTTGGAGTTCTTCAATTTGGGGTTTATATACTTTGATACTGTGTCGTAATACCTTTCTCAAAAATTGTTTCTTCTTATTGCTTTTTATTGTAATAACCTTCACTTATAATAATGTGGGGGGGGGGCGTGATTTAAAGTCTGCTTTATTTTCCTGGTGTCACTTTCACCAGCATTTTATTTCCAAGACACTGTACTTATATACTTTGAAGTCACAGATTATGACTATGAAGTCATTAGATTATGGAGTTGTGGTGATTTTTTAATATAATCTGAGCCTCTGTATTTGAATTTATGAATTTAGCCCCTTTACATTTATCACGATTACTGATCTATTTGGCTGGATCTATTTCTGTGATTTTATTTCGTGCTTCTTATTGACCCTTTTCATTGCTGCTTTTGCTTTTCTTAAATTTTTCTGGGCTTATCGTATTTTCTACTTCCTCTTTGCTTTCTTCTGCTTTTGAAAATGTTTTTATTTCTATATTTTGATTACTCTTAAAATTCTACATACATGATTAATCAACAAAATCTAAATTTAACCAATATTTCTAACTTCCTCATACATGACAGAACACTAGAACTTTTAAACCCGTAACCTCTCCTGCGTATCAGCATTTTCTTCTACTTTAATCCCACCTTGAAATTACAAGCCTACAGTAGTTATCATCTTGTTGGTGCTGTTATTGTTTATACCACTGCTTGACAATTTATCACAAAGTTTTACATCATTTATTATGCATTTTGAATTCCTGGACCATGTAAGCAATATAAATTTGGATACCGAGCCTATGCAAGGCATAGGTCTGTAGTTTCATTTTCTCCGGTCAAACTTTTTTTTTTTCATCAAGAACCATATAGAAATAGAGAAGTTTCCTTTTAGAGTCTTTGGCCACTATGTAGATTTTTTCATCTTTGTCCTTTTACTGAGATTACAGAGTCAGCCTCTGAATGTCCCGGCGTTTGCAGGTTGATGAAGTTCACTCTCCACATCCCGTAAACTCTAGCTCGATTCACATCGTCTAGTCCTACAAGCCCAAGGCCCTGGTTGCAGGAACCCGTAATTCGCACCCCAAGGGCAGCAAATGTCCATTCATAAGCTTACTGATCTGGCTTTCAGTTCCCTCTTCATTTCTGGGATCTACGGATTTCCCTTTTTTTTTTTCTTGTAGGCTCAGATATAAATTTCAAAGAATTTTTAAACATCTTATTTAGCTTTTCTCAGAATTTGTAGTGGGAGAGTTTCAGGTTCTCTTAGTCTGCTCTTTTTCCAGAAGCCACAGATTTTCTACGTAGTTGAGTGTGTATATATTTATGTATACATCCACATCTTTGTACATGTTTTCTATGCACTTAGATCTTATATATTTTCTATGTCTTCTGTACACTTATGTATACATGTGTGTGTGTGTGTAAACATATATGTAAAAGCATGTATACAACATACCTACATAGCTGTGACAATGACACGTGAACTCTCACAACTGCAGAAGGTCAAATTGCTGTAAAAAACTCCTTGTTATGATAGAATGATCTAGAATCGCTCGTAGTGGTTTCTGCTTCTCTGATTGAACCTTGACTAATACCAAATTTGTTTCTGGAAGTGATTTGGTTGGCTGCTTCTAAACACACTGGAGGACTTGGAGAAAGAAAATGATGAAATTAGGGCAAGTTCTCCGCTCACGATCCGCATAAGTGGCCCAAAATATATGACTTCCCTAACAGAATCCTTTATCTCCTACAGCCTTAGGGCCAAGATTTCCAAAACCACAAGTCTACCCTTGTAGGTGGCCGAATTATGATGCAAATTGACTTCCCTGTCCCACAGCTTTCCATATTAGAGTATTATTTGGCAAAGAGTGGGACGTTGAATATCAGGATGGGATTTTATGGGTAAATTCCAATGAAGCTGGGCAACTTGAACCCTTGAATTTTACTAAGCCTCCTTTGCCAGGAGAAGCAGCCCATCGTTCCCTGTCTAAGGACGTTAGTCTCCTTTTGAGTGAAGAACTTGTAATTACCTCCCCTGAGGTCTTTTGCCTTGCAGAGAATTGCCCATCTTCCTTCAGACCTAATCCCACCACCTCTTACTGCTCCTATAACTAGACTCAAGTCCCAGAAGATCTAGGAGAGCAGGGTACAAAGCATGAGTCGTGAGGAGGTACAGTAAATGCCAAAAGAATTGAATGGTTTTGCCAGTTTACATCAACAGAAATCTAACAACCAATTCCTAGACTTGAGCCAGCTCCCAGACCCAGAATCCCCTGAATAAAGAGGGGTCCCCTTGAATAAGAACCCTGCTACACACACAATTTGCATTGTGAATCTTCCCCACTTTCCCCAAAGGCACCCATGGCCGTTTACCAAGGCAACTACACACTGGAGAAGGAAAACGAATCATATTTTCAGGGATTACTGGACATACACTAATTTCCTGGAGATCCAAAGCCCCGCTGTGTCCAGTAGTCATAGTAAGATTTTATAGGAGATTGAGTGATGAACAGAGTTTTTTTTGTTTTTTTTTGTTTTTTTTTATTAATAATGATTTTTTATTATATTATGTTAGTCACCATACAGTACATCCCCGGTTTTCGATGTAAGGCTCGATGATTCATTAGTTGTGTATAACACCCAGTGCACCATGCAATACGTGCCCTCCTTACTACCCATCACTGGTCTATCCCATTCCCCCACCCCCCTCCCCTCATGAACAGAGTTTTGACTCCAGTCTGTCTCACGGTAGTCACAGTGACTTTTGACAAAATCATCATTGTATGCCCCGGAAATTTTTGTGGTTGTCTGCTACACAACCTTAGTGTGGCAACAGGTAACTGATACAACTGCCTTAAGGAAACGTAGGGTGGGCCAGTTCGAAGGGCCGAATTTTTCGATGTGATAAAGTGGCATCAGCCCTATTTACAAATAATGAGACTGAGGGATAAGGGAAAACCTTACTTGTGTAAGGTCACAAAGGACAATATTAGAAAGTGTCGCACTGTTATTCCCTGGTGTGATGACACGTAAACGTAAGGTATAATTATATTGCAGAGAGGTTATCGTACCCCATTTAACTAATAGATGTTTGCAAAGTAGGTGGTAGGATTTAAAAATCATGTTCTAACTTTCTTTACATTGTGCAATAGGCTAATTACTTTTGGCCATCATATTAATGGTTACCCATCTCTATCTTGACTTCTCTGCTTCGTATCTCACAGAATGGGTTATAACTATAAGACTAGACTGCTAATTTACTTTATATGAAAACATCTCCCAAACTATGAGTTACCTTTTTTCTTTAAGACAAAGTAGCTGTGTGCTTTGACAGAGTAAGGGGCCAGCTACAAGGTAGGATTTTCAGAAGCACAAGAAACTCAATTTATCCTAACTGAATTCCCCAATTAGATTCCCTAAGTACGTGCTTACTACCATTAATCACCTCTTGGGTTCTTATATTAAAAGGAGCTAGTAAAATTAAAATATTCTTTGAGAAGCGTAACATAAGAGGTATGAAAGATTTTCTGCTACTTGGTTAGGTTGTGGGGAAGGGAAATTATGTGGAGGAGAAAGGTCAGGTCTGGTGAGCTTGGCAGAGGAGAAGCCCAAGCTGATGGGCAAGCCCTCTGCTCGGAGTCAGGCAGACCTCCACGAAGCTCCTCAGGATGGAGCAGGGAAGTCAGAAGCAGGTTTATCTTCTACTCCATTTTAAAGAGACAGGTGCTTTCTTCTGGGAGTCAGAGTGGGATATGATAAATTTCAAGGAGCAGGAACAATAGCGGTAAAATAGTAAAAATAATCAATAGATTGGAAATTAGGAGACCTAACTGGTGCTAAGCTCCAACTTGATCCCAAACAGCTGTATGACCTGGGGTAGTCACTTCACCTCTTTGCCCTCATCCTCATCCCCAAAGTGGGACTCCTCAGAGGACCTGTCCTGCATTCACACACCATAAAAAGTCCCCTGGTGGAGCCCCTGGAGCTAGACAAAAAAACACAGCAGAATTTTTTTTAAGTAGGCTCCACACCCCACATGGGGTTTGCATTCACAACCCTGAGATCAAGAGTCACACCAACCGAGCCAGCCAGGCACCCGTGTTTAGTTTTGTTTTGTTTTAATCCACACAAGTCCCAAAGTCTAGCTGCAGTTTGTGAGGGCAAGTTTTGTGTTGAGCTCTCAGGACAACCACATTCAGCACTAACAGACCCTGATTCCGTATCACTGAGGCCAATGTGCATGTGACTCATGGGGTCATTGCCATCACTGGTATTGGCGGCCCCGGTTGACTTAACGGCACTGTTTCCAAAAAAGATGACTGCAAAGCCATCCTCGCTGTGATGTTCAAGGTAACAGGTGGTTGTGGTTTCAGCATGGGTCTTTGTACTCAAGCCCTCGCTTACTCAAACTTCTCTTCAAGTCATATCGTCTCCTGGATGATAGAAGCCCTGAATCTTACTACCAGCTATAAAACCAGCCACTGCAGGTCATGCCAAAAGTACTGTTTCTCATCTCTTTGGTCCCAAGCTTCAGAGTTCATTTACCAACGAGGCCCACAGCAATCCATACCCCCCCACCTCGGAGAAATGGCTATTATATTGCACCCTCTAGCTGCTATCCAGTTATCAAAGGTCTTTGTAAATTCTCTGCAAGTGCTGATTAATTTTCTCAATAGACCAGGAGGGAAATTTCTATAGTGAAATGTGACAAAACTGAGACACAGAGAACATGAATTCACTACATCACAACATGGCCAACAACTAGATCACAAGACACCAAAGGGATGCGATCCTGTCTCTCGTGACTCTAAGTCTCTCCCCAATCTATTTACAGGTTTCCCAAATGGCATCGTCACTGTTAAGAATATAGACTTTGTAATTCTGCCAGACAGATGTGGACGACACCAATCTCATTCTATGAATATTTCACATTCACAAGTATCTATTAGGCTTTGTTGAGCCTACTCCCACATGCAAAAAACACACCTTTGTTCCAACATGTGGGCATGATACTAAGTCTGTAGCACCTCCCCCCCTTTGGCAATAACATGCCTCCTCCCAGCGAATACATTAATGTATAGACGATGCCAGATGGACCCAAATTTTGCTAGCCCAACTCGTGACTTCAGAGTGAGGAGAAAAGTCTTCCAAACCTGTCCTGCTTGTAATACTCATGTTAATTCATATCTCGTGGTAGAAGCTGAAAAGATTTCTCAGGAAGCCTTTGCCTTCTTTCAACCAAGTGTTCCATAGGCAACCTCTGAACTTCATCTGAGAGTTCTTTAACCAAAGATGCCCACAGCTAATCCATACACCCCTAACTTTGGAGGAAATGGCTAGAGCGCAGTCAAAGAGAGAAAGAGAAATTATCTACACGTATGCAAAGGGAATGTTCTCTCGAAAGCAGGGTGGGACACCCACTAGGCTCAGTGGTACCCCGGCAGGCATTTGGACAGTGGATTTGCCCAACATGGTATGGAGTAACTTGAACTTTTTCCAAAGATCCAAGAGGAGTGAATAATGAGCTCTGCCTGGAAATTCAATCAAGTTAATCCAACCCTTCCAGTCAGTGGGCTTCCTGGCTTAAGGCAGGCCTAAGTCCACAGTGGGAGGCTTTCCCTCCTTATACATTCCCTTGGTAAACAGAGAAGTTGTTGCAGGAGATAGTCTCAAGTTTAAATGGATCTTCTTTCATTGTCACTGCCTGTGCCCTAATGCAGGCCCTTGTTACATCTCACATGGACTCTTGCAAAGTCTCCTGCCTGGACTTTGGTCTGTAGTCTTGCCTTCTTTCATCCATGCTCTGCATTGTCACCAAAGTATTCTTCCTAAAATGAATTGTTCTGGGGGACCCACAGATTGAAGCCTGAACTCCGTAACTTTGTTCTCAAGGCCCTTCCAAATGTAGCCATGACCTGAATCTCCAATCTCATCGATCATGTCCAATCTTCATGTGCCTTTTCTGCTGACATGTCTAAGGGGACAGCATCAATCATTTATCGCCACATTAATTCTGTGTCACAATCACCCTAAACTTCATGGCCTGAAACAATAATTTGTTCTCAGGCTCCCCAGGTTTGCAAATTGACAGGAGTGGCTCTGTTAATGTGTGCCCTTTATGGGGCCCAGGCTCAAAGGGCATCAGCTACCAGAGCAGTGGCTGCCAGCTCCTCTTCATGGAGGGATATGGAAGTTCCCAGAAAGGTGGGCAGAAACACATGATCCATCTTGAGGCCTAGATGGCCAAGAATGGACATACTGTCGTCTTCGCCCAGTTTCCCTAGCCAGACCCCGTTACACGACCCGGCTCAACATCAGTGGAGCAGGGAATATAGTCTACCCCTACTAGGAGAAACAGCATTATTATGTAGCACAGGGCATTGATGCAGGAAAAGGCAAAGAATTGGGAATGAATATCTATTGCTGCATAATAAATTATTCTTAAAACAGCAAATATTTATTTTCTGGAAGCTTCTCTGGATCAGGAATTCAAAAGCAGCTTAGCTAGGTGGTGCTGGCTCAGTGTCACTCATGAGATTCCAAGTGAGCTGTCAGCCAGAGCTGCAGCTATCTGAGGCCTGATGGCTGAGAGAGGCGCTTTGAAGCTCACCCCATGCCTGTGGGAGAACTGATCTCCTCCATGTGGACTCCCAAGGCTGCCTGAGTGTCCCCACAACCTGGAAGCTGGCTTCCCCCAGGGTAGGAGAGAGCCCAAGGCAGAGCCACTGAATTTGATCACTTCCACTCAGAAGTGAGGCTCCATCACATCTTTCGGATTCTATGAGTCCCCCCGAGCAAGCCTGGCATAATATGAGAGGGGACTACAGAAGGGCTTGGAAAGCAGCAGCCAAGGATCATTGGGGGCCATCTGGAAGGCTGCCTGTCCCAGTTCTGATTTAAAAGATCTTACGTAGTTGCCCCTATAAGCTGCCAAACTCTTTCTACACCTCTGTTCTACAGGGTCTAAGCCATTGTCACGAGCCAGGGTAAAAAGCAGTTGCACAAAATTCTTTGTCAAATCCTGTTAGTTTTTACCAAAAATGGTAGCCATACATGAATATCAATGTTGTTCATCTTTTGGCTTTTTCCTTCATATCTGTCTTCCTGTCCATAAGCGTATTTCACACTGGTACGTTGTACCCATTATCACTACTCTCCCTCCCCCAGTCAAGCAGATGAGCTCTCAAATAGCTCTCTCTCTAACCCTTTCCTGGCTCCTACACACCTGTGCCATTATCCTCCTACGTCCCCACAGCGCTTGGTATGTCTCTCGATTAAAAACCCTTAGCCCACTGCGGAATATTTGTACTCCTCTCAGGCTCCTTCATGTCACTGTCAGAGTTCCAAGGCCTGGTGTTTGGTGTGATAGCAACTCAGGAAAAGTTTGAAGAAAGCTTGAGAGGGAGGACAGGAGAAATGGAGAGAACACAGGGCCAAATCCCGACAGGCTTTCCAGACACGGGTTTCCTACCATCTGCTGGTTGAGCTCCTCTTAGGGGCCAGACAGTGTCGGATACTTTCCTAGCCGCCCCTCATTATGACCTTGCAATAATCTAGCACATAAGAGTGATTTGGGGGAGGACTTGGTTTTCTTTTTTTTTTTTTTTTAAGATTTTATTTATTTATTTGACAGAGAGAGACAGCCAGCAAGAGAGGGAACACAAGCAGGGGGAGTGGGAGAGGAAGAAGCAGGCTCCTAGAGGAGAAGCCTGATGTGGGGCTCGATCCCAGAACGCCGGGATCATGCCCTGAGCTAAAGGCAGACGCTTAACGACTGTACCACCCAGGCGCCCCAGGACTTGGTTTTCAAGCTCAGAAAAGTTAAATAATTTTCCATGGAAGTGGTAAAACCAAGATTTTATTTTATTTTATTTTATTTTATTTTTTTATTTTTTTATTTTTATTTTTTTTTGACAGAGAGACAGCCAGCGAGAGAGGGAACACAAGCAGGGGGAGTGGGAGAGGAAGAAGCAGGCTCCCAGTGGAGGAGCCTGATGTGGGGCTCAATCCCAGAATGCGGGTATCACGCCCTGAACCAAAGGCAGACACTCAACGACTGAGCCACCCAGGTGCCCCCCAAGATTTTATTCTTGACTCTTGCATTCCAAACCCATGCTCTTCATCGCCGCCCCCCCCACGCCCACCAGAGACTCTGCTGGGAAGAGACTCATTGCTTTTACTGCCCTGAAGAGTGCATTCACTACCTACTAGAAGTAGTTCTCTCACTTAGTGATCTAGCTATGTCAGTCCCCGGAAGTCGTTCGTTAGGCTTTTCCTTGATTGTTCTCTCTTCCCTGGTGCCTTGATTGGGTTCCAAACCCAGGTAAAACCTAGAAGTTTCCTTTTCATCTAAGAGAGCAAGCTGTATCTAGGGGAGCAGACATATTGCAAAAGAGCCTAGAGAATCCCAGAGCCCCCACAGGGCAGCAGAGCCCAACAACAAAGCCCAGCTCCCCAACACTCTCCCACAAAGAGGACTGGTGGCTGGCTGGCTGCTCCCAGCGTTTCCCTGCAGATATCCATCACTGGGGCCAGGCAGAGAGCCATGTGGGCTTTGACATTTAAAGGTCACACCTCCCAGGAAGTCATGAGGATGAAAAATAATGGTATACATAATAGCATTAAGAATTCTTTGAGAGAAAACAGCTATATAAACTCATTATAACATTAGCTGTTTTTGAAAATCACAGTTTGCATTAATTTCTTCTTTTACCAGTTACACTGGGCACATATGTGTGCATACATATAAAAATAAATATGCACATAAAAATATTAATATTTTTAAAGTATAAATTAAATCATGTCACAGATATGGGACTGGGGGTGTGTTGCAGTCTTTTCTTTCTTTTTTCCTTTTTCTGGCCTTCTCTTCCACACTTCCTCAGCCGTGGAGTGCTAAACCTAATAAGAATCCTTCTGTATCTTTTTCTCCATGCTGACATGCTCACTAGTACATATATTGAGGATGGGTCATTACTTATTGGACAGTAATGGAAATTCTATTAAAGGAGCTTTCTAGCATCATGCATTTCTCGGTCCACAATATGTCATAAAAATCCCCCCAAGTCAAATTCTTTTTTTAATTTTTATTTATTTTGTTTAAAAGGTTTTATTTACTTATTTGAAAGAGAACAAGAGCAAGAGAGATCACAGAGGGAGAGGGAGAAGCAGAATCCCTGCTGAGCAGAGAGCCCGATGCGGGACTTGATCCCAGGACCCCCAGATGGTGACCTGAGCCGGAGGCCGACACATAACCGACTGAGTCACCCAGGCATCCCTAAATTTTTCTTTTTAAAGTTGCACAGTATGCAATGGTGTGACGGGCCCATAGCTTCTGTGTCCATTCCCTTCTTAATTGGCCCTCACTGGTCTCCAGGTTATTTTAACAGTACAAACAAGGCTGCGGAAAGAGCTGCAGGGAGAGCTTCACCCTGGATGCTTTACTTCTGTGAAATATACACGCGGGAAGGGGATTGCTGGCTCGGAGGGCACGTGTATTTTGGCTCTTGGAAACTGTTTCCAGTCTGGTGGGACGAAAGAGATAGCTTTTTGTTACTGGTGTATTTCCTGAAGTGAGAGTGAGCCCCTGTTCAGGTGTCCGTTACCATTTTTATTTTCCTGTAGTGAATTGCTTTTCCATTTCTTTTGCCCTTTTGTTACTGTTGTTGTTGGATGGTCTGTGTCTCATGGACTTACAAGAGCTCGTCAAATATTACAGAGAAAATCTTGCTCTGTCTTCTACATTGGAGCTATTTTTCCATATTTATCATTTGTTTTTGGACATTACTCACGGTCTCGGACGTCACTGGTGTTTTTGTATACATATGTATACATTTATCTATTCTTTCATAGTGTCTGGTTTTAGTTATGAAAGTGTCCTCTATCCTGGATTATTCATGACGTTTCTTAGATTTTATCGCATCTTTTGTGGGAGCTTTTTTGCGTGTGCGTCTTTAATCCATCTGAAATTGATTGGATTTTTGAACATTTTCGAACATAAGATCGAGTCTAATTTTATCTCTATCCAGATGAAGAAACAGTTGTACCAGCACCATTTATGTGAAAATCCATCATTTCCCCATTGAATCACCTTTGAGGTATATTAAGTCCTCACATGTACTTCAGTTGTTTTCTGATTTCCTTATTCTGTTATGCTTGTCTATTTCTCTATTCCGAAGACAACATTGCATTTATACAATTACAAATTGTTCTGATATCTGGGAATGCAAATCCTACTCTAGAAAATCCTCCCTTTTATTCTCACTTTTTAAGCTATTTTTGAACATTTATTTTGCTATGTGATATTTAAGATTATATTATCCACTTCCAAAGAGAAAATCTATTGAGGTTCTCATTAAAGCTTGATTCGATTTTTATATTAAGCTTAGGAAAATGTATTTATAATTCTAAGTCTTCTTCTCCAAGAACAAAGTATGTCTTTATAAATCTCTTATCATTGTTATTGCTACTGAGAATAGATTGTTTTCTGCATATTTATTTTAGGGGCTTATGGTAATATGGGAAAAGCTCATGATTTGTATGCACTTATACACAGCCACCTACACAGTCCTTTTATTATTCTAGTATTTTCTAGACACTAATTTTCCAAGTATACAACTGCAGATCCAGCAAAAGGGGTTATTTTTTCTTCTTTTCCAAAGTTGATACAAACTATTTCATTTTTTTTAAAGATTTTATTTTATTTATTTATTTGACAGAGATAGAGACAGCCAGCGAGAGAGGGAACACAAGCAGGGGGAGTGGGAGAGGAAGAAGCAGGCTCATAGCGGAGGAGCCTGATGTGGGGCTCGATCCCATAACGCCAGGATCACGCCCTGAGCCGAAGGCAGACGCTTAACCGCTGTGCCACCCAGGCGCCCCCAAACTATTTCATTTTTAAAACATCATTTCACTCGCTAGAATCCCTAAGCCAATATTAAGTAGTAATACTGATGACAAGCAATCCTGTCTAGCTCGTGATTTTTACTGGGATGGCTTTAGCAAGGTCGCATGATTTGGGAAAATGACTTTGTCCCTCTCCGGGAGCTCACTCCCTAAATACTCTTCACTTGCTGAGAGCTGCCCAGGGACCTTCCAGGAGACAGCTTGTTACTGCTTTCCTATAGGTCCATCTAGAAGGGAGACTTGGAAGAAGAGGTAACCAGAGGGAGAACCAGGAGTGGTGGAAATCCTTCTCCCTCCTTGGAGGAGGGGATGTTCCATGGACCACCACACGTTGAGCAAAAGTGGGCGTAGAGACCAGAGCACATGAAGCCATGTGTGACTAGTAAGAAATTCTTCACCTGCCCCCGAGGCACCAGGCATTCCGTTGCCCCCATTTATAGGCTCCCTTCCTTTCTATCAAACTCTCTTTCCGTTTGTCCCAGACCAAAGGTTTCATTCCACATACCTGTGCCTCGAAAGCCTCGCCCCCGCTGCAGACTTTCCCCTCCCTCACACTACAGACTCCTGAAGTCCTACCTCTGCTTGCAAGGGAGACCCACAGAGAATGGGCTTCGCAAGTCTCACGGCAAGCACATGTGTAGTGTTACCTGGCTGTGCAGACGGATCATCAACCATCATAAAAGAATTGAATTCCTAGGACAGGGTTCTCACCCTTGGCACTATTGGCATTCTTTGTTATGGGGTGCCGTCCTGTGCACTGTGGGATGTTAGCAGCAGCCCTGGCCCCTTTAAGTGCCAGTAGCATCCCCGTGTCCAGTTGTGACAATCAAAAATATCTCTAAACATTGCCAAAGATTCCCTGGTTGGGGGAGGGGAGTACAAAATCACCCCAGTGAGAGAATCACTGCCCTGAGCTCTATGGCCTGAAGCACACTCCCTAGGGTTGCCAGTGTATGAAATAGCTCATTTGCAAATCATTGCCTGTAAACCGAAGCATCTGCCCTTGTCACTTTCAGTTTGAAACTTATTTGAAACTACTGCTTCTTTCTTCTATTCAAAGAGCCTTAATACATATGGCTTGCTTCTCTTGATTGGCAGTCATCCAGGCCTCTCGTTGAAGGATGATGGCTCAGAGATCCTGAAAGTTAATTCTGTGTGTGTCACAGTGGGGTCGCTTCCCATCAATGTTATCTATTTTTGGCGGCAAGAGTAGGGATCATTTTTATTTGGCTTGCCGGCATATCACTCAGCGTGAAGATGCATGTTCTTCAGTTCCTACTGACGATGGCGATCAAGTATGTGCACCTCTGAGAAGGGCAATTTTCAAAAGGAAATTAGCTTTCCCCTGAGCAGCCTGGCACTGAGTTTGGCTGGTGACATCCCAGTAAACAACCTCCAAACAAACTCTCAACTCTAGAAATGAGTAGGAGCTATTTATGTGTAAAAATTGATTTTTGAGTGGGTAGGTCAAAAGAAAAAACAAGCTGAGAAAAGTCAGCAAGGAAACTCCCCTCCACCCAGCATCTTGAAGTGAGGAACCGTAGGGCCATTCACCAAAATGGAAAGTCTGCATCACTATTACTAATGGAGGGATGATGTTTTGGGGCATTTTCAGCTTGATGAAAATGTCAACTCATTTCGTTTGACACAACCACAGACTCCATTTAAAACATACAAACCTGAAGACTTAGCCTTAAGACTCAGGAAACAAAGGGATTTCAACCAGGATCCTGGAAACATCAATCAGATGGCAAGTATCCTAGCAACAGGGCTGCGGGTAAAAGGCCGTCTGCCAAATGTGAGGTTCCCCACTCAGGCTGTTTCAGATAGGTCTCCATGTGCGTGTGAATGTACAGTCACTCAGCATTCTGAAAGGGGGTCGTGCCACTGCCGCTCTGCTTTCTGCTAAGGAAAATCAGAAAACTCTGAACTGTACTTGGAGGAAGTCCGATCTGAGACAGGAGATGGGGTGGCAAGGAGACCGCGCTGTGAGCACAGCAGTCCTGTGGGCTCTGCAAAGGCAAAGATTGGTTCCTGAGGAAGCTGAGCTGTGTGGATGACAATCTCCTTCCCAGTCAGCCTTCCAGAGCTGCGTATCACGGCTTCGACCATTTATGGCTCCTAACTTCGCTGGAATTGAGGACAAGGCTCAAGGCAAACAGCTGCTGGTCGATAGGAAAACTGCAGTCTTGGTTCCCAGACGATTGGCACAGATCTCACCGTCTCCTACAAAGCCACTGATCTGAGTGCCAAGTCCTAGGATATAGACATGTTGTTAATCTTGATGGGGTACCAGCGAACTTTGTAAAGAGTAAGGAAGGAAATCTATTTGGCTTTTCAGGCCATTGGGTCTGGGTCACTACTACCACCTAAGGAGCCACGGACAATATGTAAAAGAATGGGTGTGGCTGTTTCCAAATAAAACTTCACTGACAAAAATCAGGGTGGGCCAGATATGGCCCATGGGCCCTCATTTGCAGACTCCTGATCTTGATGAAAAACTTAATTCTCTCCATCTGAAAAGGCCACTCCTGCAAATCTCTCTTGTCTGTTGATACCTCTTCCTGACCCCAGTCTCCCCCTCCTCCAGCAAATATTTTCCATTGCTGACAGTAGTATCTTCTCAGAATATGCAATTTACCCATCACTCTCCACCTTAAAAACCTCTCATAGCATCTCAGTGCTTAGAATAAAACACCAAAGTTCTTCAATACAGCATTCAAATCCCTCCACAATCCACAGTGCCTTGGCCAATGCATCCTGAGCTCCAACCGTGATGGCCAAGCTACCACTCCCCAAACATGCCGGGCAGCCACCATCTCCAAACTTTTCTTGACATGTTCTCTGCCTCGTGCAACCATCCCCACAGTCTCCATTTGTCAGTCACTCTCATGCTTATGCTGTCACTTCAAATTCACCTTCCCAGGGACACCTTTCCTTTCTGCCCCCTCTATGTGAACGGTCGTTTCATGGGCTCCCATAGTATCCCTCTGGTATCCCTCTCTTAAAACAGTATGCCTTGAATTAAAGTTATTTCCACTTGCTGGCCCCACTCAAGAAATCATGTGCTTCCTGGCCATCCCTTGTTTATCTTGATTTATGCCACCATATGCTCAATTCCATCATTTGATCATTCACCCATTAACAGATATGTTTTGCATACCCACTGTGTGTTTTGTGATATTCTCAGTGCTGGGAGACAGACAGGCTTGAATGGCTGTAGGGGAGGACAGATAGAAAGCAAGCAAGCAAGAAACCAACATGTAAGATCATTTCAGATGGAAATAATCACCACTGAAGAAACCACGCAGGGTAATTACTTAGGAAAAGCGAGAGTCTGGGTACGTGCAAAGCTGCTTTTGCTGCAGGGAACAGAAAGGCTCCCCGGAGAGGATGCTATTTGGACTGATACTGGGTATCGATGATGAATTGAATATGAATGATGAGAAGCAACCATTTATGGCTCCTCACAGAGGAGACTCTGCACAGAGAGTCCCTTAAATAAATGATAAGTGGAAATATTCCTATAAGTAAATAAAATACGGTTGTCAAAAAATTAGGTCAGTACTTCTACATGTGCATATAGGAAAAGATATCTAAGATTACCATTAAGTAAAAGCAAAAGCACTTGCAGAAATGTGTATAAGTTTTTAAAAAACAGAAATTTAAAAAAATCAGGGGCATCTGGGTGGCTCAGTTGTTTGAGAGTCCCACTTGTGATTTTGGCTCAGGTTATGATCTCAGGGTCCTGGGATTGAGCCCTGAATAGGGCTCCACACTCAGCGGGGAGTCCACTTCTCTCCCTCTCCCTCACCTGTGCGTGCACTCTCTCTCTAACAAATCTTAAAAAAAAAAAAAAAAAGAAATTAAAAAAAAAAATCTTACGTATACACATTAATTCACAAAATTTCTGGAAGGATACACAAGTGAAAGTTAAGAGCAGTAACTTCTAGGGGTGATAATGAAAGATTGTGACACATTTGCTTTCTATTTTATACCTGTGTGCACAGTTGGAAATTTTTATAAGCATATATCCCTTCCATAACTTTATGCACACACAAAAATCAATTTCTCATGAAAAAAAAAATCTTCATGAAGCCTTCTTTGGTGTTTTCAGTCTATAACTTATGGGTGAAGTTTTCCTGGCATACTGGGGAAAAATTCTTCTCATTCCCTTTACCATTAGTGAAGTTTTCATCCCTCTCTCCCCACTTCCAAAGGCAAGCATCCCCGCCCCTTCAATACACCACACACACACACACACACAGCCACTCACCCTCACAGTTCACCAAGGACAACTTTTTTTAATATACCATTGTGTCCAGAAGCATTGATTGAGATTCACTATTCTAAACAGGTGAGGGTTGCCAGATAAAATACAAGACCCCCAGCTCAGTTTGAGTTTCAGAAAAACAGTGAATGATTTTTTAATGTATGTCCCAAATATTGCATACTAGAAAGGTATACTAAATAATTATTTTTTGTTCATCTGAAATTCAAACATAAGTGAGTGATGTGGATTCTTTATCTGCTAACTCTGGCAGCCTTAAAACAGGCACGTGCCCTAAATAAAAGATGCTAAAATCTTGAATGAAGAACTTTAGATCTTCTCCAGAAGCACTCCGTTCACTGAGTTGGAAGAACAGTGGTGCATTTTTTCTAAATCTTGACTCTGTCTGAACCTCGTCCCCATGGCTCCCTGTTCATTGCTTTCTCAAAAAACAAAACCAAAAAACCCGCACAGGATAGGGCTTCATTGTGCACTTCAGTGCTTATTCTGTGGTCCTTTCTGGAGCCTTGTCCACATCCCTGCCGACTTAGAGTCCAGCAGAGAGAGCCCTTGTCCTCGTACAGACCCCCATCCTCATGACGTCACAGCCAATGCTCCAGAGCCGGGACTCTGCTTTCTCTGGG
Source organism: Ursus maritimus (assembly GCF_017311325.1). Taxonomy (NCBI): domain Eukaryota; kingdom Metazoa; phylum Chordata; class Mammalia; order Carnivora; family Ursidae; genus Ursus; species Ursus maritimus. Next base: position 5,441,304 of record NW_024426119.1, on the reverse strand, counting down.
CAGTGGGGCTAAGCCCTGATGGCCCCCAAGAGACTTTTTCGGATATTCCCGCCCTGGGTAAATGCACGCAGAATCCGCAGCAATGGGGCCCAGTCTTTGACACGTTCTAGAGTGTCCCAGGTGATGCTACGGGCCGGCCAGCCTGGTGAGCAATCGCCTTGGCACTAGGCCCTCTGTACCCCACGCTCAAGCTTTCAGCCCCGGAAACCAGTGCCTCTCAAACTTCCGGTGCACACGGGCAAGCGTGGGCCGTGGGCAGTGCAGTTCTGATTCCGTCATTCCGGGCGAGGCCCGGCGGTCTGCGCTCGTGACAAGCCCTCGGGTGCTGCTGCTCGCGCCTGAGACCCGCTCTGAGGAGCAAGGCCCTTCCGTGCAGGACGAAACCGCCTTGAAACAAAGTCATTGCCACTTTTAATCATTCGTATCGGAAGCAGAATAAATATTGTAATGAGGCCGGTAATAAAAACTCTCTCCGGCTCCCCGGCGGTCCGGAGACGGGCACCGTCTGTGCGCTGCGGTTTCCAGTCGCAACTTCTCTGGATGCGTTTCCTGTCTGTGGGAAGCTGACGACGGAATGACACTGGTTCCAGTTCCAGCACACAGATTGTTCTCAGACGCAGACAGTCAGGAACCGCGGGCTGAAGCTCCCCGCGTCGGGGTCACGGAACCCCAAAAGACCGGTCAGACTTAGCCGTGGAATGGCTTCACCCCCAAGGGTGTGCAGACAGGAGCAACGGCAGCCTGGTGTCCCTGTGAGGGGACGGGGCTGGGCCGCAGGAGCTCCCCGGACGAGGGGGCGCCTCCCTGCTCCCCGCGGTCCCTCAGGGAGCTCCTGCCCAACGGGGAGGCAGATGGGCCCCTAGAGGGGATCACAGCGGAGACTCAGTCTCGGGAAGTCCTCGCTGGCTGTCGGGACGGGTCCCCTCTATTTAGAAGTTAGATGGCGACGTGAGCCTTGACGCCCCTTGCCGAGAGAAGCCGACCGATGGCCCTGGAGCCCCGCACACACCGCACACACCGAGCCCTGCGGCCCTCTGCTCCGGCGTTCGGTTCCAGCCCCAGTGAGGGACGTCGGTTGTGCCCACAAAGAAATACGGTAATAACTGTGTCAAATGGGCCCACACGAAGAAACCACATGAAGCTCGAAAGCAAACAAAATCCAGCAGTTTCTTCCCCCACTTCGTGGCGAAGGAAGCTGCTCTTGTGACCAGGGCTCCTTCCTTTTAAGGCCACGGAAGCAGGACCTGGGGACAGCTTGCCTTACTCTGCGCCCTTCATAGGAGCAGAGCCTTACGGTGTGATGCTATTAGTGGGGTCTGCAAACGGCAGGGGAGAGGAGCCAGTGAAGAGAAAAGTGCCATAGCTTTTTAATATGGATGAGAAGCTGCCTGCTCTCTCCTGAGCTGCTGGGGAACAAGAGCAGCAAGGAATTCGGCCGTGTTTACAGGTAGTCTCTCTGGAATAAAGGGCACACGGCAGAGGTGCCGTTGTTCAGAGCCCTGTGGCAGTGGGAAACCTACCAGTGTTGAGTCTGGCTTCTGGGAGACAATCCCTGATTTGTTTCGGCAAAGAGACAACAAAAATGTAAAAATAGCAGGTAACCCTTGAAATGCCAGTGTCGGCCCCAAAGAACAGCTTCCAGAGATGAGGAGTGGGTGGGCTTCCAGAGACACAGATTTGGATTCTAACTTTAGCCTGGACTTTCTGAAGCTGCACAGCAGTACCCGGGGAAAGCTTTGGTGTGAAGGTGGCTAAGAATAGTAGCTCAAATCAGGCTGTGGAATTAGCGGAGTCTCGATCAGCCGCCTGCCCCCCGCATCTCTCCCCTCCTCCCCAGCCTCAGTGGGACAGGAGCCTCCGCAACGCTGGAGAGCCGAGACCCAGCAACAACAAGAGCTGACATTTGAGAGAGTAGGACTGCAAGCCTTAGGCTAAGCGCTCCACATAGACTGACTCATTTGAAACTCACCAGAATACTAAGAGTATCACCAGCTTGCAAGTGGGGGTATTTATACTTAAAGATACCCGCACAGTCCTCCAAGGTCACTCGGCTGGCCAAGTGGTAAAGCTGGAAAAAAAACAATGGAGTTCTGGGGAACAGGAAGAAACATGGAAAGAAGTGGAAGATCCGGGACCTGGAGAAGGAGGGCAGACGTCAAGTATAGAAAGGGGTGGACAATGGGGAGAGGCCAGGCTTCATAGGGCTCCAAAGTAGGAATATAATGACTGGACCAGGGCAAGAGTACCAGGATAATGGAAAACCACTGTATAATTTAATGCAGAACGTGACACAATTTGATTTGCATTTTTATGAGAAGACTGGCTGCTATGTGAGAGAGAGACTGTAGAAGGACAAGAGCAGAAACAGGGAGACCAGTCAGGGGCTGATGCAACAATCTTGCACTAAGGTGGAGCTCTGAGTACTGAAGGACCATGTGGAATATTCCTGGCCTCTCCATCCTGCTACCACAGGGGAAATGCAGTCGAGTATCCTCACAGCCCCTCTGTCCAGTCAAAGAAATACATCTGAATTTAGGCCTTTGCAGAGTAGAATATTGCCCTGCATGTCTTTTTTCCTTTTATTGGGTTAAGGTAATGAGAATTAGGATAAAATTTTTCCTACATATCCTTTTGTACCTAGAAATGTGGTGGCTTCGTTTCCTTCCTTAATCTTCCAGGGTCTTGACCTGAACCCAAATTGGTCAGAATGAGCAGAAGGCGAGTGTCATACCGCAGTGAGCTCTGGTGGCAGTTGATGACCCCAGCTGACTAATATGATTTATCTTTGTTCATGTTTTGCATATTTTGGCAAGGTCATTTCTGCTAGCCTTCCGAGATTAAGCAGAAAGAAGCTGCTATATGATTCCTGTCTTCCGGTTTGAACCCAGAATGTCCACAGATGCCTTAGCTAGTGCCCACCCCAACCCCACAGCTACTCCTGGGTTGTGACAGCACTAAGTGACAAAGTTTGCATTTATTGTTTCTAAGGTCATACTTTTAATCCTTTACCTGTTGCAACTTCTGATTTTGCAAGCCACAAGCATGACTTTACATGTTTAATTTTCCGAGATCACCCCAACTTTTATATACTTATTCTCTGCAATAAAGGTGACTCATTCAATATATAACAAAACATAGTTCATATTTATACTGTTGTAGTTTCATGTAAGTTTCAAAATAGGGAACAACTACTTGTCAAGCCCTCTCTCCCAATCTTCTTTCTCAAATATCATCATCATCATCAATAACCTCTGCCCCCGAGAAAGTTGCAAGAAGTGTAACTTTGTACATCGTTGACTCCTTCAAAAGAAAGCATTCGTTGTGTACTTGCTACTTGTCAGGCTTGTGCCAGGTGCCCTCAGGAAATTCACAATCTAATGCAGTTTCAACCAGTATGCTCTAATCAATAAGAACTTAGTAAATAATCTTTGGTTGTCATAAGCTAATTTCTTTCAACTCTGTTGGGTAGAAGTTATGACAAATAGCCTAGGAAAACTACATGACAAGGAGAGAGGCCAGGAGAATAAAAGATCTAGCAAGATATAATTTATTCCTGCCTTCACTGATTTCCCCAAAACCTCTTTTATAGTTTGAAGCTAAGGAGAACAGGCAGTTTGGGTTCTCAACCCTAATGACCACTTTTCTACGAATTGGTAAGACACAAGGGACTCAGTTTCCCCAGGAGTTCATCAATAAAGGCAAAGTGTGGTTTTCTCTTCCTTATTCCTCTGGGAGCTTGGAATAACAGTCATGCTTTTTTGTGCATTGTGTCCTAGAAGCTGCTACTGAGAAACGAAGGCAAGGAGGTTGATGGTCAGCTGGGCTGAGAAGGGGAGAGGAGAGAAAGAGGGAAGGTGGCAGGGGAGAGAAGATGGTTAAAGAAAGAGGGAAAATAAGAAACAGTGATGAGAGAAGATTAGAAGTGAGGAGATTAGGATCACAGGATCCCAATGAGCACAAACTCATTTCTCCAACCCTCTCTTAAATCATCAAGAGACTAAGGCAAGTGGCAGAGGTGGGACCAGAACTGGGCTCTTCTGACTCTCAGAGCTTTTCTTCCTCCACATTTACATGATTACATTGTGATTTTGAGGATTTTGAGAAACTCTGCCTCCATCTATAACTGTGACACAGCACCTTGTGCTGGCGGGACTCTGTGTTTAATGACACGAACCTAGGCAGTGATGACAAGCACGATCTATCAATATTAGCATGAAGGTTTCTGCGGGTCCCAGAATAGTTTTCAAGAAGGCACAGTTGATGAAAAGGACGACAGCCAGGGTGGAGAGCCTTGTGAAGAGCTGTGGTTTGGTTTTAGTTTAGGATTCCTCTCACTTTTAGTGCTCTCATTCCATGGGCTTTTCTCCCTGCTGGCTGCTGTGTGGGATGCAGGTGCTTGTCAGGAAGAGAGAGAAAAATCTAAAAACAAATGAAAGCATGATCTTCAACCGCTCAGGGTCCATGGCACAGGCACCACTCTAACTAGTGGCAGCTCCTTGCCGAGGAGCCGGACTCCAAAAGATGAAGGTCTCTGGAGAACACCTGGCATAGAGCATTCTATGAATTTTTGAAAAACACACAAATAATCCTTCCCCCTGCTCCATCTCTCCCAACACAGTCCCGGGTACAGAGGAGAGGCCTGAACATGCAAAAAGAGAAGCAAAAAAAAAGTGGAAAAAATAATAATGTGTTGGTTCCTCTAGTGCCTGCATGTTCAGTTCAAAGGAGATCTATTTAAAAGCTAGGAATGTCCCTCCTGACACTGTTAAGAACTGATACTTAAGCACTCACTGGGCAGCGGAAGGTGTGGGTCAGTCTGTAATGTGTGGGGCAAACACATGAAACCAAAGACAAACAGAAGTAAGAGCTGCCCCACATCTCCCAAGGCAAAGAGATCCGAGGACCATGGTGAGCTAATGACACCTGGAGAGTTTGGAAGTCCAGGACTTGGTGGAGAAGAGGAGGAGCCAGTAACAGGATCCCTAATTCCAGGTGGAGACGGGAGCAAAGGAAGCTCTGCCCGCCCAGGCTCGGGACTGCGGTCCCAACGCTGACCTGAACAGGTAGAGCCCTGCGGGGTCTCTAACACCTTGACTCACACATGGGAAGGAGAGTGGAGGCTTAACAGAGAAGGAGAAAAGGCAGGGAGTGACAATTTGTTTTTATATTGAGAGGCAAACGTTCACACATCCAAGCAGACGGTAAAAAAGGAAACCCAATTTGCAGTACATGAGATATCTGAAAACTCATTTCTGACCCCTTTAAACCCAGCGGGTTCTATCTGAGGGAGAACTCCACGAGGCAGGGATGTACGTGTAGCTCCTTAACTCTTCCATCTCTGAGACCCTGGGCTCTCGCGGTCCTCACGTCGTCTCTTCTGAGATGGTACGTTCCTTGAGCGCAGGACTCAGGTCTGTTTCATCTCTGTATCTTTCAGCGCAGGGCTCGGTGCTGCACAGACGGGCGCTGCTGGTTGGGCGGCTTACCATGGAGGAAGGCTATTCCCATAGACTTTCCCCACTCACTCCGTATTGTATTCCACAGCCAGATTCACCCTCGTAGTATATGATTCTGAGAATGTCCTATCTGTAGTCAAAACTGTCCATGGTTCCCTAGAGTGCACAGTTTATCAGGTGCACCGTCACTGGCGGAGGGGCACGACCGGTCTACCGTGCCAGCCTTGTCTCACACCTTCCCCTTTAAATGCCCTCTGCTTTCCGCCCTCTGCCTGCACTGCTCCCTAGTTCCCAAACACTCGCCATGCTCTCCAGTTCTATTCCTTTACTCACGCCTTCCTTTTGCAGGAGGAGTCTGGACACTTGGCTTTAAATCCCACCTATATTAGTTTGTTAACTGTGTGACTGATGGCAATTTTTTTTTTTTTTTTTTGCCTGCTGAGTCTCATTTTCTTTTTTTAAGATTTTATTTATTTATTTGACAGAAAGAGAACATAAGCAGGGGGAGCCGCAGAGGGACAGGGAAAAGCAGGCTTCCCTCTGAGCAGAGAGCCCGACTCAGGACTCGATCCCAGGACCCTGGGATCATGACCCGAGCCGAAGGCAGAGGCTTAACTGACTGAGCCACACAGGCGTCCCAAATCTCATTTCTTCAACTTTGTGCACATGCCGTAGGCAGAAGAGCCTCTCCCTGCCCCAAACCTGAGCAAGCGGTTCTGGGGACGTGTAGGCAACAGTGAGGGAGGCTCCGTCTTCAGTGAGCCACAGGGAAGCAAGTGGCCAGCGGATGACACGGCCGCATGTCCCCACACATAGAATCCTAGCAGATTGGCCAATCTCCTCTTTCCGAGATAAGGAAACCAAAGCTCAGTGAGGAACCAAGGCTGGACTCCTGCCTTCTCTTCCATACTTTTCACTGTGCCGTGAAAAAAGAGCCCAAACTCGCTGAACCGACCGGACGCCCAGCAAAGCCTCAGGCCGAGGCTGCAGCTGAAATCACAAGCTAAAGGACTTCGTCAGAAGTGCCGGGGTCATCGCCTCGCTCCAGACGGGCCCGCCCCTACTACTCACGCAGCACGCACTGGGCTCCTGCAAAGTGCTAGGTCCACGCCTACGAGGACAGTAACAAAATATCTGAGACGGACATCGTCCCGCCCACATTCACAGCCCCGCTAGGGAGGAGTCCTGTGTTCAGAGAATTGCCATGCGGTGTGGGAACTGCGTCCACCCCGCCATAGGAACACCAGAGGACTGAGAGAAGCTCCCTTTTGGAAGAGCAGAAAAATCTTCACGAAGGAGACAGATGACTTAGGCCTTGAAGAATAAGCCTGTGAAGGGTGCGGGTGTCGGGAAGGGCATTCTCCCTCTGTCACTGATTTTCACTGTGCAAACAATTACAGTAGCATATGGGGGAAGTGAGGCCACACACCTGTGTCTGCTGGGGACGATCTGGCTCCATGAAAGGGAGCCAAGGACTATCCCAGGCTGTGTCCGGCTCAGGAACATTTATGAGCCAAATGCCAGTTACCCGATATCACTCCTAATTTATTTGTTTTACACAGATTACTTCCAAGGGTCCCTCATCACCTCCTTTATTGCTGGCACTGATGTGGGCCTAGATCAAATACATGCAAATCTCTAATTTGGGAGTTTTCATCGGGGGGGGGAAATGCCAAAAGCAAATGGAAAGTCTCTTGAGTGAGAAATAAGTGGGTAACCTCTCAAAAGAAAAGGCATTGCTGCACAACGAACTGGTTGCCTCCTCCAGGAAGCCGCACCAAGACCACGTCAGGGGTCCGAGCGATGTGGCGGAGATAGGACCCGTGAAAGAGAAGGAGGAGAGGAAGCGGGAGCTGGTAGGGAAAGACATCCGACCGTGACAGAGGCCTGACCCCTGTGAAAGGTAAAGAGCAGAAAGGAGGATTGGGTAAGAAGTTCAGGTGCAAAGACTGGCGGGAGTGATGAAACACCTGGCCCCGGGCCTCGCGGAGCCCGGTCTTGGCTGGGGCTGCCGGGCCCCACTAGCCGGCTCCCAAAGCCGAGGCGGATCCCCAGGGAACCGGCTGCGGACAGCAGGCCTCCCAGCGGGTGCGCGCTGCCAGAAACATCTCAGCAACACGTCTCCGTGGGTGCTGAACACATGCAACACCCTGGGAAAAAAGAATCGAGAGGGGAATTTTCTATGCTGCTAGTTAGAAACTAGTTCTATCTTAAGATAGCATTAACTGTAGGCTCTTATTGTTGGTTAATTATTGGTGTCTGGCCAGGAAAACTCAGTCGGTAGCATTTATGACTGGCCTGGGTTGAGGGTAAAGCTTTGGTCCTGGAGCTCTTACTTAGCTCCCTAGGAACCAAATTCTTCACTTGAGCAAGCCACGCAGCCTTCGCTAAATGGAAAGAAGGATAAATCAACGCTCCCAGCCAGAGAGAGTGGATGGAGGAGGGAAAGAGGAATGAGCTACTAGACCGTAAGCACCGTGAGTGCAGGATCCACCGGTCTTTCCCCGCGGTGAACGGCTCGCTGCTCCTGGTACCTGGCACATGGAGGCCCTTACGAAATATGGAAAGAACGAATGAGGAACAGATGAATGTCACCCAGCACTTCTCGCATTGAGCCCTCCCGGTGCTGAGCTTCTCAGACATGCTCATTTGACTTTGTTTTCTGTATTTTTACATTCCGCGCTACACCCATTGGGGTTAAGCGGTAGAGGACAGAATTCTTTCAAACTCATTTAGGCAGGAAGGACTTCAGTTCTGGGTATTTAACGGCTCGGAGACTCGTTGGGCAGGCAGAAGAAACAGACTGCAGGTCGATCTGCCCAGACACTCTTGAAGCACGCTACAGTCCGCCCAAACCCCGGCTCTCCTTCCTCCTCTGCAACCGGGAAGCTACCTCCGCCAGCACTACGCTGCCACGGCAGCAACCAGGAAGCTGCCGAGTTCTGGAATCTTCCACCGCCCGCTCTGGATCACGCCACACCTGCGGGGATACCAGCGAACGTCCCATGCTGCCTTTCACCACCCATGAAAGTAACAAATAGACTCTGGGAGGGCCAGATGCCTCCACGTGCTTGGTGGTCCTCAGAAGCAGCCAAGGCATGGCCCCTGCCCCAGCTCTGTCTCCTAAATCTACGTGAGAGCCCCTGGTGGGTCAAACCTGAGGAAGCTGGGCTTCCGGGGACTTGAGAAAATGTCATGATTTTGTTTAGTTCCAGCCGCTGCAGGAGAGAGGCAAGCACTCTCCAAGTGGAGCAGAATGAATTGATGAGCCATTCCAACACACACACACCCCGGAGGAAACCGCAGAGAAGGGCTCATTCTCTACCTTCTATCAATTCCAACCGAGGCGTGTGGGGGCCAGTCTGAAGGTACATTTGCGTCCTCTCTTGTGAAAAGACTGAAAACAACTCCAGTGCATTTTCTAAGAAGACAGAAGAGCAGGAATCATTGATCATTAGCTGTCTTCCACAGAGGGACATCACCTACGGGCTTTGGCTCCCTGGATCTGCTACCCCATTCAGAATGGCATATGGCCACAGATGTCACCCTGTAATTGTGACTTTTGTGAGGTCAAATAGTTAACAATCCCAAATACTTCATAGCAACCCCAAACCACAACTTCTAGGTTTGACTTTCGGTGCTCTTACAACTTCTGTATCTCCGTGTAGGGAGTTCTGGTATCATCATCATAACCTTGTTGCCATTACTCGGGAAAAACACCCGCCGCAGGTCAAGCGCTGTTTATATATGTAATAGGCATGTTGAATAAGTATGACTCGCGACATACTCAGAATGTACTCAGAACTGTTTTTGTCCCCTGTTGTCCCATAATGGTTTTTTTCAGTGGGTTAACCTCCCCTGCCCTTGGATAAAAACCCTGGCAGGTGTTTGGGCTTTTTGACTCACTTCTGGGTGATAGCACAGTATTGGTCACTTTAAGTCACAAAGACATTCTCATTTGGGTCACAGTGATGTCTAGTCCCATGTAATGATCAAGAGGCTGATCTCAACTTAGTATTGAACCCTCTCTCCATGGGCCAGCCTCAGGGGAAGTGGGGAAGGAAGCTTGACATTTCAGCTCTCCTCTTCCTACCACAACCTTGTCCACTCCCTCACTGTCAGATCTAAAGGAGGAAAGGAGGGGGGAGAGGTGAGGGGATAGGACCATACTTACTTGATGGATGGCTCTGTGCTCCCTGAGCCCTGCACATGGTTCAGGTGGTGTCCCTGGGTAGGAGAACTCTTTCTCTCATGAGGTGCTTTTCTAGTTCTTCCTGGGTCTTATCTGTCCTGCAGGCCCTTTTGACCTGTGGAAGGCACTTCCTCTCTTGGTGGCCTCTTCCAACTCCTTCCTCATCCCCTGGGCATTGGGCAGTGTACCTCTGGCTGTTTTCTATGGGGTGTCTCCTCTCTCCGGAGTTAGGACCATGCTTACTGGATGCAACCCGAGGTGACTCCACCTCATGTCTTTCCCAAGTAGCCTCTGTCTAGTCCACAGGAAATGCCTCTCTGCCCTGAACCAATCTTGATCTGACCGAGGGGCTGAGAGACAGGAAACATGTCTTCGGAGTTACTTCTGTAACTCTGCAGAGGGCATGGAGATGGTGGGCTTTGTTTTACAATTTCATTGGTAGGTAATAACTGTTGTGTTGGTGCTTCAGTCAAAACAGAGGCAGGAATGATCTCATTGTAACATCCTGCAATGCATGCTTGCTAACCCCCTTCACAGAGGGTCCCTGACCCTCCCTTTAGACAGCGAGTTCCTCAGCAATAGAAATCGTGCTTGCGTCGTTCTCCCCCATCACTATCCAACCCCTTTGCATCCTTCAAGATCCAGCTCATTCTTTACTCTTTTGGTGAAGCATGAAGTCTTTTTAGATCTTTCTGACCAGCTAATGTTTCTCAATCTTCCACACTTCTCAAGCTTTCACATGTCCCCTCCATGTTTGCCTCCTCCATGAAGTCCTGACCACCAGCATGCCCCCCCAACACAATTAACTCCCTCCTTGGAGCTCCCTTAGGACTTTTACATAAACCAATTATCACATTTTATGTTGCTTCTCCCCCAACTTTTTGCCTTACATACTAGTCTAAGAACTCTGCAAGGACAGCACCCATGTCTTAGCCAACACATACCTCTAAGTCAACTCATACCATAACATACTTAGCCCATACCCCTAGCACCATACTCCGTCCATGGAAGGCAATCAATTTATGCATCCAACACGGGCTTATTGAGCAAACACTGAGGACACCACGGTGAACAAGATAGACAAGTCCTTCATGGCACTTAAAGGAAACTGTGAACATTGATGGCACCTCATAGAATCTTCCTTACTAAGATTCTGGCCTGTGCTGAGCCCCTTGCAGGTGCAGCCCAGTAAACAGGCACAGTGAGATGTTCAACTACTAAACGTGGAAGCCCAGCACACTTCTAAACAGTTGCCACAAATACTGCTGGAGAAGTCTGACCTATTTCCCTAATGTAGATTCACCCATTCAATGACACAGTTTATTCAAAACAAGGCCTGTGAGTGACCTGAAAGGCTAATACTGGGGACTCTTTTAAACTTCATGAGAGAGCTTATGCTCCTCAGAGGGGTGTGGCCCTCCCCATGAGTCACCTGAGCACACGCCCCACCCAGGCTTCCCCAGCAAATGATACCAGTCTGTGCATGCAGAAGGGGAGAGAAAATAGGCTCCCATAGCAAAGGTCCTGCCCGCACTTCTAGTAAGAGCGTATGGCTTATTGAGGTTCTAGATTATGGGGCCACTGTTTTGTTGTATTTCTTTATGTGAGGTGGGGGAAGGACAATAACAATAAGGCAGATCACACCTGAACACTGGAAGCGAAGAGTATCTGAGTCTAAATCTATACAGCTAACAAATGTTATGCAGGAAACTCACTGACAGCAGCAGTCTCCTCATAGAGGGTGCCCTAAGTGCAACAGAGCCTGGAAAGGACCTTCTATCGGGAACACATTTCTTCCCTCACTCTCCACCACAAAGCAAGACATTCCCACTATGGAACTCTGCCTGAGGTAAGATGTTTCTAGAAGCTCCGTGTTTAGATAGCCATGAAGGGCAGCGGACATCAGAAACGCCAATGATAGTGATTGACAATAGTTTCCCAAGCCCTAAACATTTTGATTCATGGAACTGTCAGAACCCAAAACACTTTTTTTTTTCTGTTTTCTGTCACTTTTTCTGTATTTGTAGAATTTATTCTGCATAGATTCCATTTGTCAAGTGCCTGTGCTTGATCTCAAAGGACACAGGATAGGAGAGACCCGACAAGGGAAAAGTTGACCCACCATGTCCAGACGTTGGGTAGACGTAGAGAAGAGCAGTCCCAGGGAGGCAATGAAGTGGGAGAACCAGGTTCCAGAAGAAGGGAGCCCTCAGCAAAGACAAACTCCACGTCAGATCCATGCACAGGCTGCTGGTTGCTGGGAGGAAGGGAGGTGCAGTCCTGGGTTTAACATAGAGTTACGTATAGCAAAGGCACATGGCAACTTCTTCCTTTAAAATCTTTCTAGTTTCTCAGAAGTCTTCCTAGCTAGGACCCCTCTGTCCTGCATAAACCTTTCTTATAAAAGACAGTGTCAGTACCACAAAACCAAGTTGTGAGTCAGCCGAGCTACCAACTTCCTGGAGGCCATCACGGAGCATGAGGCTGGCCCAGGTTGTACAGAACTGGCTTTTCCAGGTGTCTTGACTCAACCAGCTGATCCAGAACTTCCTTGCAAAGATGAAGTGTCCCTTCAGTAAACACCATTGGTCTTCTCCTTGCATTTGGAGCTGGGTTTGGCTTTGCAGCACTGACAGTGGAGGCCAAGAATAGAAATGAGACATCCTCAGAGCTAACCAGAGGTTACCTAGCTTTGCTACCAGGACCGGCAGGAGCACTGCTCTGCCTATTTTAGAAGAGACTGCTGCAAAAAATAGGCCAAGACAATGCTGAATCTGCGAATGGCAATGCAAATTTTCAGCCTAACACTCTGCCCTCATGACTCTCCTTTTTGGACATGCTACTCCTGTTTCATAGGTTTCCTTTCACCTTCCATTCTCTGCCCCCCAACAGTTCACAGAGAGCCCAAATTCCCTGCATTTGCCCCTGCTGTTTCCCTAGTCTGGAATGTTTCCCCCTTTTGTCTCTCTGTCTCACAGCTTCTAAGATCCAGGTCTAATTTTCAACCTTCTATCAAGGTGTTGTTGAGAATTCCAAACTCCAGAAATTGTAGCTGTACTTGTAATCTCTTGGGGGAATTCCAAAGTCTGGGACAAAACAGAAGTTTCTAAGGATATTTATAAATATTTACTATCGCCCTTCTCAGACTGTCTGAATTTGAAATTTGGGAAGTGAGGCTAGAAAAATCTGTCTTTTGGTTTTTGGTTTTCGTTTTGGTTTTGTTTGTTGTTGTTTTTTTTTTTAATGTTCCAATCGACCCTTCTTTAAGAGCCATAGGTTTGTAAAGAAACATGTCATACTTGACACATATACTCTTCCAATTGTTTTGAGTTTGCTATTTTGTTTTTTCTGCCAACGCATCAGCTCCTCTGGCCAGGGGCAGGGCTATACACACACACACACACACACACACACACACAGCCCAGTGCAGTATTAAGTACATGATGAAGAGAAAATAAATCATTCTTCTGGATTGCCACACTTGATGAGGAAAGAAGGAAATGGAATGGTGGGAGAGTAAATTACTTATATTGTCCTTTTTGCTGTGATTCTATGAAGAACAAATCCTGCTCATGACCTAGACCATTCTCTCAAGAACTAGTCTTAAGAGGGGAGGGTTGTGGCTAAAATCCAGAGCACGGACACACCAAACTGTGGTGAGGATGGAAATTCGCAGGAATTCTCATCCATTGCTGGTGGGAATACAAAATGGCACAACCACTTCGGAAGACATTTTGGCGGTTTCTTATAAAACCAAACATGCTCTTACCACACAATCCAACAACGGCATGTCTTGGTATTTACTCGAGTGAGTTGAAAATTTATGTCCACACAAAAACCTGAACATGGATATTTATATCAACTTTATTCATAATTACCAAAACTTGAAAGTAACCAAGATGTCTTTCAGTAGGTGAATGGATAAATAAACCGTGGTCCACCAAGACAGTGGAGAATGATGTAGTGCTCAAAAATGAGCTATGAAGCCCTGAAAAGACAGAGGACACTTAAATGCATGTTACTAAGTGAAAGAAGCCAATCCAAAAAAGATACCTACCATATGAGTATAACTTATGACATTCTGGAAAAGGCAAAACCATGGAGACAAGGAAAAGATCAGTAGTTGCCAGGGCTGGTGGAGAGGGAGGGATGGATATATGGAGCAGAGGATATTTAGGGCAGTGGTGAAACCACTCTGTTATGATCTGGTAATGGTGGATACATGTCACTATTAACTTGTCCAAACCAACAGAATGTACAACACCAAGACTGAACCCTAATGTAGATTATGGACTTTGGGCGATAGGTCGATGTGGGTTCATCAAGCTTTAGCAAACGTGGTAACAAATGTACCGCTTTGGGGGCTGTTGATAATAGAGAGGGCTACGCATGTGTGCGGGGAGGGAATATATGAGAAATCCTTGTGCCTTCTGCTCAATTTTGCTGTGAACCTAAAACTGCTCTAAAAAATAAAGTCTATTTTTAAAAAGCGGGGGAGAGGGTAAGTTATCTCTGTACCATATGACAACCCATGCATTGCCGTCAAGTCTCACTCTAGTAACAAGAGGGTTGTGATGAGGATACGATGCTGGAACCTTATAGGAATGGAAATTAAGTAAAGTCAGACCTCAGGAGAACTGAAAAGGCATCAGAAATATTAATAATAATAATAATAATAGCTACCATGTAGTGAGGGCTTACCCTGTGCCAGGCACCATGCTAAGCAGTTCACCTGATAGCAACATTCCTACTTTACAGATAAGGAAATTGAGTCCTAGACAAGTTAGGTAATTGGCCCATTTTCATAACTAACAGAGTCTAGATTCAGACCCCAGTCTATCAGACCCCAGAGTTGAAGTGTTTGTTTGTTTGTTTTTTCCATTTCTTAGTATCCTATGGCTCTTTCTTTCATCTGCGTTTCTCAGTTCAAGAGTTCCCTCCACTTCCTCATCTACTACATGGGACCCAAAATGGCTGCCTCATCCCCAGAGCTTTTAGAGAGTCTCTTATCTCTAGGACTCCTAATTCACTTGAAAAAGTATGACTAGCCAATGAATTGGTGGGCATTGAGATGGGTATCCTTCTCAGCTATGGCTGATTGGCGCTTGGATGGATGCCTGTTGGCTCACCCCAGAGCTACAGGTAGTCCGGGTAATTTGCATGATGTGTCCTTCATACCAGGACATCACTCACTATCCTTGAAACCAGAACCCTGGAGTGGACTCTGTAAACCTGATCCTTTCCTCACATGTAGAATCAGGCTAATAATGGTACCCCCGCATGGTGTTATTATGAGATCGAAGGAGGTAATCCATGCCAACTGGAAAGAACAGCACATAGCACACAGTAGTTGCTAGGAATGACATTATTATTCCAGCCCTACTACAAGTACTTTTGTGCTGGTCTTCCAGTATGCTATGCCTTTGACTTGCAACTTAGTTTGTGTGCCTGACCCACCCCTTTCAAGAACATGTGTCTCAACAATCGCCAAACTTAAATGTCCCCGGAAACAAATCCTCTTCTAGTGCAGGTGTGATAACACCCTCAAACAACGGTGAAAAAAAAACAAAAATTCAACTGAGTAAATTTGAAGCTCTAATTGTCTTTATTAAATGATTGAATCCAGCAGCATCCATCCCTTCTAGTAACTAGAAAGGCCCTCTGAGGAACTGTACAAAATGGAAGGTTTTTATAGGCAGAAGGAGGATGGGGCGAGGAAGGCAAAAGAAAAGAAAAGATGGCTTCAGGCCAGTTCATCTTTTGGGGGGAAGGGAATGGCAGGGTCTTCTCACACAGATTACCACACTAGTGCAAATCAGGAAATTACAGATTGACTGTTTAAAGTTCACATTTTGGGGAGAAGCCTTGGCTTGCTGTAGAGGGGCAAATAACCCCATTTGGGGCCATTGTTTCTTTTCTTACACAACAAAGGTAGGTGATTCCCAGTCTGAAAATGTCCAGGGCTATTATTCTAAAATGACCCAAATCAATGCTAGCCTTTTTGTTTGGGGAGGTAGTTATAAAACCAGGTCCTTTTTTGGGGGGCCAATGCAGGGCCCAAAATCGTGACCTTAAGATCCGGTCCTGAGCTGAGATCAGGAGTCAGATGCTCGACCAACTGAGCCACCCAGGCGCCCCACAAAGCGAGGTCTTAAAGGAAGAAAGCAGAGTTCACAGAACTGATAGGCAGAAATGCCCTGTAGCAAACTCTGCCCTGAAGTCACGTTTTGCTCCACTGGTCCATTTAACAAGGAAACGATTCATTACTGACCGTGAATAACAGGGGAAAGGATGATCGGACTGAACTTGTCCAGACAACCAAAGTGACTTATGCATTTGCACGATATCCCCAACAATGCCACCACGGCAATCTTGGGAATTTAAGTATTTCCAGATGATTGCTATGAATCTTAGCATAGTTCTTCTAGAATCAGTTCAAGCTGTGCTTTATACGAAATAGGCATTCAGACTCCCGTTGACTTGGTAAAGAGTAAACAAGGAACAAAGAGGAGCGGTGCTGCCATGAAGTCTCATCCAAACCAACAAGATAATGGATTTCCCAGCCCATCTATCATAACGATTACCAAGTTACATGGATGTCATTGCAGAGCCCTCCTCTGATATTCCCAACTGTTGTCTTGCAAGCAAAGGCCACTATTATTCAATTTTACAGATGATAGAATTGAGGCCCAGCAGCTTGCTACTTCTTGTCACTGCTAGTAAGAAGAATACAGGTCAGAACTCCAGCCCCCTGACTCACATGTTGACTCGCCCCCGCCCCATGATGGCTCAGTGGTGTGCCCTGGTGAAAACGGTGGAAAGAAACTTCCAGATGGTGAAATCAACTAACTGGCTGAGAAATAATCAGCGTCTCTTAAAGTGTGCTCCTTAAATCCGTAATGTGCCATGACACTTCGAGAATAAGCTTGGGAATTACTACTCACTAGATAATCTACCCTGATGTATATACAACATCTGAGACCCTGAGCAAGCAATCCCACCACACAGAAACATGTACAACATATTAATCCTGTATTGCTGAAACTTATTTGACCATAAAATTCTTTTTATGTGTGTTATTAATATCTCATGGAGGAATATTCTCTGGAAAATATTTTAGATTATGTTTTTTTTTTTAAGATTTTATTTATTTATTTGACAGAAATACAGACAGCCAGCGAGAGAGGGAACACAAGCAGGGGGAGTCGGAGAGGAAGAAGCAGGCTCACAGCAGAGGAGCCTGATGTGGGGCTTGATCCCATAACGCCGGGATCACGCCCTGAGCCGAAGGCAGACGCTTAACCGCTGTGCCACCCAGGTGCCCCTATTTTAGATTATGTTAAAAACAATTATTCAGGGACATAAGTAAATCAAAAAATTATGCCTCATTCCATTTTGCCTAATCCCTAGTTTCTTAGGCCCTAACTAATTTCTAGAAGCAATACTCATTGTAAGCTACATTTCTGGACACGTCACATGTTATTAGGAAGTATATAAGGAGGATGAAACTTTCAAAAATTGAAGTAGGCTTTGGGAGGGCAGGTTCATATAAAAATAGAGTTTCCATCTCCAACCTCCCAGTGGTCTACAGAAACTCCAGGAGTTTCTTCATTTTTCTTCTCTACCTACATAATTTTTCGTGTATCTGCAGCTAGGTCAGTGGTGTGAGGAGTAAGATATTTATCCTTCTCTTCCTCATCTTGTGGCTTTCCCCACAAAGAGAACTTGCTCTAATTTGGAGGAAGAAAACGTTGGCTTCTTGGAGACCAGCACTGTATGTGTAGAGTAGAAAGGTCACCCCGCGGTTGCCAGGAACAATGGCTGGCAGCGTTAAGGGAAAAGGGACTGTAACTTACATGCCTTTCAGAAACATTATCGAGAGTCAGTTAACCAACCAACTGAAATCCACTGCACAAACAGAGTGAGCCCCTTCATTATCAAACTGCTTTCCAGGACCTTCTTGTCAGGGGCTGCGTGTTTGGTTTGAGGGAGGCAAATTATGCTCAGAGACCGGATTTGAATTTCCAGCCATTGATTCAACAGAGGTTCACTGTGGATATTTTGTAAGCTAACAGTATACAGGATAAGGTCTTTTAATAAGCCAAGAAAGAAATAAACCTCCAAACCAGTGATAGATTAATCACACTATTGTTTCAGGCAAGGAGCGATGAAAGGAATAGTCCAAATCTAGCTGAGGTGTGCCTCAGCCCGGAGCTGACGTCCAGCTGCCAACGCAAAAGGAAGAGTCGCCTGTGGCTAGAGCATGTCGCTGCAGAAGGATGGAACCAGTGTCCACGGGCAAGATGAGCTTTGTGGGGCCACCTCATGGCCTTTGCCTCTGTCGGTAAGAGTCGCCTTTACTGCTGCAGGAGTCAATTGCCGCAAGGTCTTCAGAGAGTTTAGATCTGCGAAACGCAGCCTTGCCCAGACAGAACATTCTCAGATGGTCCTTACAAACTCTTGATATTTATAGTCTAAATGTCCCCTTGCTTTTGCATCTGTTTTTACTGAGAAGCCCCCAGTGGGACCCTCAGCAGCCGAGCTACTGCTGAGTTCTCATCAGCTACGACAGATGAAATGGTGCTCGCTTTGGCAGCACATAAAGACTGGAGCGATGCAGAGATCAGCGTGGCCCCTGCCAAGGTCCTAACAAGTGGATTTGAAATCACATCAAACCAGTATACAGCCCTGCGGCTCCCCAGTTAACTACTAAAGCAACCTCCCTTGAGAGAATTAATTTTGATTCTCCTCCCCCCCCCACCCCGCCTTTATATCCAGATTAAGTCGTTGAACCAAATCGCCACATTATGGCACATATTTCCCTTCCTACTTGGGGAAACACATGAGCCTCCTTGTCTGTGGCCATTCCCCGAGGCAGCGGTGTTTAAGATATTTTCTCATCCTTGGCTTTGCCCTGGGCCTGGGGTAGGTTTACGCAACGGGCTGCTTTCTGCCACATTGAGTTTTCCTTCATATGGGATCCCAGACGGCCTCCCAGAGACTTTCCTCCTACTCAGGTTCTCATGTCTAAGGTTTCTTCTTCGTCATCAGGACAGTTCTCTCAGGAAACAGTCTCGAGGCTTAGGACAACATGCCCCAGAGGTCAGCCCCTCCTCCAGCCCGCAGGCGTGGGCATCACTTCCTCAGTGGCCTCAGGCCTCTCTCCACAAACAGGGTTTCTCAAGAGTGGCGATGGGTTAGCGCCTTCCTGAGCGCTGGCAGATGGCTGGGGGTCCACAGCCTCCACTTCCACCTGCCCCACGTCCGCTATCTCCCAGCACCCTCGAAGCAGAGCTTTCCCAGTGAGATTGTGCTCTCCCTCACAGCTCCCCTCTGGGAACGTGGGCCCTGAGCAGAGACCACCCCGCTCCATCATCTGGTCAGAACTGCATGGCCGACACTGAGCCCTCTGGAGTCACCTTCCTGGGAAGGCCCATGCGCTACTGTTTCTTTTACCTCTGTCTTGCTCAGAGCAAGACCAAAATTAGCTCTCTAGGCATTACAGAGTGAAGCGTTCTTTCTTGAGGATTTTAACCACCGAGGGCAGAAAAAAGCACACCCACTCAAATGATTCCCCTTCTTAGCTGCTGGTAAGATCCTTTGTGCCATTTACATCACTCTATCTAGGTGAGAAGTGGCGCTTTTCTTAAAGGTTAAGAACAACACCTTTAAATAAAACAGTTATTTAAATAATAAAATCAAATGTGTAAAATGCACACAAGTGCTTTATAAATGTTACTGTTTACAGTGTATAAACATAATCCCTATTAATAAGCTCACAAAACAATGCTATGAGATAGTTACTATTATATCCATTTTACAGATTGGAAAACCGAGGAAGAGAAAGGTAAATCCCCTCTACAGCCAGTACAGTGAGTGGGAGAGCTGGTGTTACTTTTTCCCTCCGAGACTCTCTGTCCTGCTGTCCTCACTGCAAGGTGTTACTCCCTCTGGAAAAGGTTCTTTCTCTCTCTCCTTCTCTTTCTGTCTCTCTCTCTCTCTGTCTGTCTCTGTCTCTCACACACACATACACACACTGTTAAAGAAAAAGTAATTCTGGCTTATTCAAGACGATTACAATAGGAA
This sequence comes from Ursus maritimus, assembly GCF_017311325.1. Classification (NCBI taxonomy): domain Eukaryota; kingdom Metazoa; phylum Chordata; class Mammalia; order Carnivora; family Ursidae; genus Ursus; species Ursus maritimus. Next base: position 5,421,570 of record NW_024426119.1, on the reverse strand, counting down.
TATTGCGGTGGCCGGGGTTGGGGGGGGGAGCGGTGCTCAACTCCAGCTACAACAAGGACGTGTGGGGATTTAGAGCCAAGGAGCAGAGTGAGGGGTCGGTGGATGGAACATTACTAAGAGGAGACTTAAAGCTAGGGGGATTCTTGCGAAACTGGCTAACAGGCCCAAGACAGGACGAGAGCCTAGGGGGAGGCCTAGTTGAGAGGAAGGCTGAGAGAGAGGAGCCTGACTAAAATTTGATCAAGGAGACAGTCTTTGCCGACACATGTACACACACACACACACACACACACACACACACACACCAGGTTTGCCCTCTGCCAGTCCCACTAGTGTTATTCCTCTTCTAAAACTTGGGGGCAGGTTAGTAATCAGAAAACTTGAATTCTAAGCATTGCCTCCCCTTGCTTTCCTTCTGTCCCTTGAGCCCTCAGGATAAGTAAGGATACACTGAGCAAGCATTCTCCTCTTCACAGGACTCCCAGAGAACATACTGGGTGGTGGAGAAAGGCAAGAGCAATCATCTAGGGTATCCGCCATTGCATGAGGTCTGAGCAGGCGCAGTCAGGTGGAGAGCTCCAGGGGCAGCAGGAGGTGGAAGGCCAAGGAAGCCTGTTGCCCTGCGCAGGTCTTGAGGAGCACGTAACGCTCATTGGAACTGGTTTTCAGCTACATAATGATGTTGCCAGAGGGGTCAGAAGGGCTGTGAAGTATTTCCTGTCAAGATTTCAAACAAAGGACATCTAGCCCCTCTGCAGATTGAAGCACACAGTAGGGTCAAAAAAATGTGAAAAAAACTTTGAAACGGGCAAGATGATCATGTCTCCTTTCAATGGAATGCTTCGTATTGTCTGGAGGACCCTTCCAGCGTGGGCAGATTCATTAGAGGTCTGTGCCTTCCTTGGGCTTCGATGATTGCGCAACTCTACTTTTTAACTCGCAGAGACCTCAGATTTCATGCAAATGATTTCTGTCCATGAAAAAGCAAACAAATTTGGTCCCAGGAAATTATGATTGATTTCCACCCTGTGGTACGGGCTGTCTCTGCATCTATGAGCAAGTGAAAATCAGCATTTCCGGTTGCCCATATAAATGACCGTCTTTGGCTTTGCCTTTGACGTAGTTCTAACATCTTCCTAGTTCTCTCAATATCAGTGAGTTAAATAAAATCTTTGACATGTGTTCATTCCGTATTTGTATAGGAGTGTCATGACTGTACTTTTAAAACAATTACTCTCTAGCAGGAGAGTCCACAATTTGATAGCTAACTATCAAATCCTTTCTCACTCCTCTGTTCTCAGCCGTGACCCTAAAATTAGACAAGATGCCAGTTCACGCTGCTTCTCCAAAGGACTCAGCTTTAAAAGTAAGTAAATGAAGATTTAAAAGGTTCCTTGCAAGGGAGAATAGGACTTCATAAGCCATGTTTCATTCATTGCTAAAACTGCCTGGCTCACTGGGCTTGCACCAGGGCTGGCAGGAAAATACCGACCAGCAGCATCTGGCCGAAGAAAGGTTGGAAGGGGTGTGTCTGCAAGAATACCTCATGTATGCTAACCCTACACTGGGAGAACTTGGAAAAAATCTTCTTAAAGAGAGGGGTGGAGAAAGCGGAAGTGCAGAGAGCAGGAGAGAGTTCTAACTCACATCATTTAAGTGATTTGAGAATTGGGGATTCTTTAACTGATCGGGTCTCACTTGTCTATTTTTGCTTTTGTGGCTTGTGCTTTTGGTATCATACCCAAGAAATCAGTGCCAAGAGCAGTGGGATATTATTCAGCTTTAGAAGGAAATCCGGCCGTATGTGACAACTCTGATGAAACTGCAGGACTCGATGCAGAGCAAAGTAAGCCAGGATTGGGAAGGACAAATACCACATGGTTCCACTTACATGAGGTATTTAAAAGAGTCAAACTCATAGAAACTGAGAGTAAAACGCTGGTCGCCAAGGACTGGCGGGGGAGGGGAAATAGGGGGTTGCCATTCAATAGGTATAAAGTTTCAGTTACACAAGATGAATAAGTTCCGGAGATGGGCCGTACAACATTGTCTATAAATAACAATATCATATTGTACATGGTAAAATTTTGTTTTGGGGTGCCTGGGTGGCTCAGTCGGTTAAGCACCTGCCTTCAGCTCAGGTCATGATCCCAGAGTCCTGGGATCGAGCCCCACATCAGGCTCCCTGCTCAGCAGAGAGCCTGCTTCTCCCTCTCTCTCTGCCCCTCCCCCACCCCACTCATGCTCATGCTCCCCCCAAATAAATAAATAAAATCTTTAAAATAAATAATAAATAAAAGTTTTGTTTTGATAAGAGGATAGATCTTGTTGGGGAGCAAGAATGTCCTGTCCCCACAAAGTCCTTAGCTGGACTAAGAATCAAATTAACATGAGACAGATTCACAGGAGAAAATCACATTTAATAGTGTATGTATGGGGAATCCACGTAGACATGGAAATGCCAAAGACAGGCAAAATAAGGTATATATATATGTATGTGTGTTTGTGTATATATATATATATATATGTCATCCTGAACTAAGGAGAAGGGGGGAGGGGTCTGGGGTGTCAGAGGAGGGGACTGCAGTTCACAGGGCAATAGGAAGAGATGTTTGGTAATTAGGTGTTGTCCCGCCATACAGATGGGTCACTCAGATAAAATTTATCTGTGGTAATAATCATGATTCTGGGAACGATCTCCAATTTAGATATTTCTATGTAGTTAAGGGAGGGCCACAATTTCTCCTGAGCCTGCAGGGTCTTGATTGCCTTCAGCTCAGAATGATCTACGTGCCACAGCGGCCATCCTGGGGTGGCCTGCCCTTGGCCCTTGCAATGTGATGTTACCACAATTAAGAAAGGAGGCCGGCAGGCAGGCAGGTAGGAAGGAAGGGGGGGGGGAGGGAGGGAGGAAGGAAGGAAGGAGAGAGACAGATAAGAAACTTAAAAAAGAAAAGAATCAGGGGCTCTTGAAAATTCCGACTTTTCTCTGCAGTGTTATTAACTCAGACCAGAACGTGGCTACAACGATCAGGGGTGGGCACCGACATTACCTGGTCAGCTACCCCAGTCCATGCCCCTGAGTTTTGAGCTCTTTTAGTTCTACTTTACATAAGAAAAAAGGGTCAGAGGCAGTGAGCTGTGAGTGATCCACCACCAAACCACTGCCCAACCCCCACGCGTGATTTTTTCCCCAGCCTCTGCTCCTCCCCACAGATAAAAGCAGACCAGAAACTCCACCACCACCACCACCACCACAAGGAGCCTGGTGTCATTCAACAATGAACAGAAAGGAGTCCAGAGAATCAGATGTTTCTGATTATGGTCCAGACTTCCCTGCATCACAGTGACCTGGAAAGCTTGTTAGAAATGCAGATTCCCATTCTCCACTCCAAAACGTGCTGAATCCGTTGATGATTTGTATGTACTTGAAAGTTTAGTTCAAACAGCAAACATCAAAAAGAGGGGAGTGTGTTACTTATCCTCTGTGGGCCTTAAAAACCCGCCAGAGTGGAGTCAGAGCTGGGCTCCAGCTAACCCACCGCACAGGCTTTCCCAGCCATGCCCTGCTGCCTCTCGGGCACAGCTAAGGTGGAGAAATGAAACTAGCTTGGTAAGTGTTTTGCTGTTCACCATCTGTTTACCATTTTCAAGCCATCTGTTCCTTCCTGTGAACTATTTTGGCTATTAAGGCACTAGGCAGTGGTGATGAGAGCTGGATTCTGGACCTAGAATACCAAGATTTATTTCCTTTTTATTTAAATTCAATTAGCCAACATATAGTACATCATTAGTTTTCGGTGTAGTGTTCAATGATTCATTAGTTGTGTATAACACCTGGTGCTCATCACATCACATCCCTTCTTAATGCCCATCGCCTGGTTACCCCACGCCCCACTCACTCACCTCCCTTTCCACAACCCTCAGTTTGTTTCCCCGAGTCAAGAGTCTCTCATGGTTTGTCTCCCTCTCTGATTTCTTCCCAGTTTTCCCTCCTTTCCCCTACGGTCTTCTGTGCTATTTCTTATATTCCACACATGAGCGAAACCATATGATAATTGTCTTTCTCTGATTGACTTATTTCACTTAGCATAATACCTTCCAGTTCCACCCATGTCAATGCAATGGTAGTTAGAATACCAAGATTTAAATGCTGAGTTTGCCATGGGGCGCCTGGGTGGTGCAGTCGGTTAAGTGTCTGAGTGTTGGTTTTGCCTCAAGTCCTGATCTCCAGGTTGTGAGAGCGAGCCCCGCAGCAAGCTCCGCACACAGCATGGAGTCTGCTTGAGATTCTCTCTCCCTCTCCCTGCCCCTCCCACCCGTGTGCACACACGCACGCGCTCTCTCTCTCTAATAAATAAATAAATAAATCTTTAAAAAAAATAAATTCTGACTTTGCCACTTCTGAGCTTTGAAACCCTGGGTAAGTCACTTAACCTCTCTGTGCCTTGGTCTTCTCATTTATAATTACAGTATCTCTCCTATTGTTGTGAGAGGTATACTAATTAATACAAGTTGTGACAGTTTAAGGAACACAGGTTGTGTGAATTCAAATAAGAATGCATGCAAAGAGCTTAAAGAAAGCCTGGTATGTGATAAGTGCTCAGTGAATAATAACCATCCCTCTTACAATTATTGGCTTCTCTCCTGTGATTATTTCTTAAGATAGGAGGCGGCTTTAACAATTAATTTGGCTATCATAGATTAATGCTGAGAGGTAATGATCCAGCTATATTCTGAGCCCACTGGCTTAAACTCCTTCATTTGGCCACGTTAGTCAAGGTCACTGACTCAGGTGCAGGTACTGTGAGGACCCAGCTTGGCGGGCACAGACTGTACGAGGTAGGGACATAAAGGGCCACCCAATCATGCCTCTGTGACTGTGAGCTATGTCCTTATTGGTGACTTTCCCCTTGGCTGGCTTTCAGTAGGATTAAAGGTGTGCTTTAATATCCCAACCCCTGACAAAAGTCAAAGAGGCATCTATTAAGACAGGCGGGGCTCCTCGGGTAAGAAGAGTTTGAGACATCCCTCTCCCACGCAGACTGGACCTTGTTCTTACATACCTCACCCCAAGCTCTCCTTCCAGATCCCAGGGAAGAGGACTTTCTTAGGGTGGAGATCAATGCTGAGATCAATTCTGCACAACTGCTGCAGAAAAGGAAACGAGCCTCTTCTTAGGCACTTACAGCATGAATCTTGTCTTTAAATAAATAAATAAATAAATAAATAAATAAATAAATAAATAAATAAATAAGACATTAAGAAGCTGCAACTACCAAACCAAAGTCTACTGTTGAAAGAAAGAGCAAGCACGACTTATGACAGAGCTGAGTGTGTTGCAGTATGCCCTAGAAATGAGAACCACTTTAGATCATTGTTTCTCTTGCTTTCAGGAGGACTCATGAGACTCAGCACGCACCCTGGGTTGGAAAGTCGTGAAAACTGCATTAGCATGGCGTGTTACCGCGCTCTGTGTCCCAGAACCCCTCGACGACCCGGAGGCAGCACAGATTGGTAAGCATCACCGTCTCCGACGTGCTGTCTGTGCAGTAAACAACCAACATTTGTCCCGGGACGCCCCGGGCCCTGGAGGCCACAGAGCACGTAGGGGCTCCGCTCGGCCTGGCCACTTGCTGTCTGCCTGACTTGGAGCAAATACTGCAAATCTCTCCGAAGTTCCATTTCCTCATCTGGGACACAGGGAGCCAAATACTTCAGTATATTAGTCAGGATGCTTTCTTTGGGCATCAGTTACGCAAAAAGCCTGACCTGAGTGCTTTGATAACCAGGGGAAGTCCCATCTCAGGTAACAGCAAGTACGCAGGTGTGCACGTGTGCCAGGAGCAGGGGCCTGCCTCTGCTCGGCTCTGGCCTCCTCCCTCTGTGCTGGCTTCCGTTACAGCTCTAGAAATTCCAGGCAAACATCCAGACACCACAAGGTCCAGAGTAGGGAAGACCGATGTCTCTTTCTACGTACCTCTCATCAGCGAAGAAAACTTCCCCTACCTCCCGCCCCGCCAGCCAAGCTTTGCTCGGGCCTCACTGGCTTGAACAGGGTCACATGACCGCCTCTGAACCAATCACCGGGGACGGATGCCGTGCCTGGTTTCTTCGGCACTTAACCCTGGACTGAGGGCTGAATCACCTTTCCCAAGCCCAGGGTGGTCGGACTCTGCAGGCAAGGAGGAAGCAGGAGCCGGCTGGCGTGCAGATAACCCACAGTGTTTGCTACAACACCCTATCAAATTCTTATGAATAGATGAGATCGTGGATGAAAGTGGCCCACCCAGTGCCTGGAAAGTGGAAATAATAAAATAGCAGCTGGCATTTTTGAGGACTTACAATGTGCCGGGCACGGGACATGAATTCTCTGTATGCCCCTTTTACGGATGAGGAGACTGGAGCACGGGTGAGTTAAGTAACTTAACCCAGGCAGAGCCTGCATTTAAACTCAGGCAGTCTGACTGCAAAGTCCTACTCTCATGCCTGCATTCTCTAAGATTTCCTGCACTGGAATGGTAGTCAAATTCATCGCCCCATCTCTTCCCTAAGCTCAAGAACTGTGTGAATGTTGAGTTCAATGGGATTCACACACATGAAAAATTTTAAAACAATACAGTACAGCAGCTACTGACAATCTCGTGGTATAATAGAGGAAAGAACCAACCAATGTGCTGAGCATCGGGAAGACTGTAGAGGGTGATGCCATCAGTCGGGAAAGCAGCAGGGCCTGGGCCCTGGTGGAAGTGGAGGAGGGGGCACAATGGAGAGCACACCAGACTGGTGTAGCAGCTTGTAGTTCTCAGGAATAAAAAGCTACTTTTGGGGCACCTGGGTGGCTCAGTCACTTAAGTGTCTGCCTTCGGTTCAGGTCATGATCTCAAGGTCCTGGGTTTGAGGTCTGCATCAGGTTCTCTGCTCAGTGGGGAGTCTGCTTCTCCCTCTCTCGCTCCCTCTGAGCTCTCTCTCTCGCTCTCTCTCTCAAATAAATGAAACCTTAAAAAAAACAAAAGCTACTCTTATGTGACTTGGGCAAAGGGAAGTGGCTTTGGAATCCATTCAAGAAGTGGGGAAGCAGAGTAGGACTCGAGCTACATTCAAGAGAAAGTTTGAAGGCTGTTTTACTCATGAAAACTTGGGCTCATGAACTGCAATACAGTGGACCTCCTGAGTCATACCGCTTTTGTGCAAAAGACACCAAATCCCATCAGTAAACTTAAGAGTTTTCCTAGTGTTCTTGTAACTCATGCCTATGAACTCCGATCTATAGCATTGTAAACTTCCAAGACAGTTCGACATTGATGGAGAAGGCCTAGAATGCCCCCTTCTCCTGCTCCCCATCATGGCAAGACCTCCAGTAGATCCGAGTTGGATGAAAACAGGTGCTCAAGTTCAAACTCATGGTAACTATGCACCTATCCTCAACTCCCCAGTTTGGGGGCCCACGTGTTCTGAATGACTGGAGATTTGGACCCAAGCCTCCCATTCTTATGAAGAATACCTTGGGTTTCCCATTCAGCGAGGGCCCTACAGCGTCGAACACTAGATGGTATTTCCCAGAGGAATCTGATTTGAGGCAGAGGATTTCTCTTTATGTGCAAGACCTTTCCCCATAGCACCAACTTTCATGCCAAGAAAGCATCTCCAAGGACATGTTCTCGGCAGAGTTTCAGGTCATACCTGTTCTCAAGTTGATGTGTCTGGATCAAATTGCTACCTCTAGATCCTATTTAGAGTTTTGTCTGTTATCAGGTCTTGTTTATCATCTTTTACTTTATTTGGTCTCAAAATTACTTCCCAAAGTCCTCTGCAATCTGATATGTAGGCAACAGGTACCTCTCTAAGTTAGCAAAATAGATCCACGTTGGAGAAGGATGGTCTTTGGTGTCAGAGATGCAAGACGGCATAATGCTCCCTCCTGGCAGGGTGAACAAAGTCACGGGAGGCATCGATCATTGTTTGGCACATCCTTGGTGTTTTAAATGTTGGTTTCTTCTCCCTTCTGTCCTTTTCCCTTTATGGGGAGGGAGGGACGTTCAAATGTAGTAAAAGCAGGAGAGGACATAGGTAGCTTGCAGGATGCTGGGTTTTGCTACCGAGTTGCTGTGTGCCTTGGGACAAAACCTTTGCCTTCTCTAGTTCCGTGTCTCTCATCCGCAGAAAGAGGAGGTTGGATTTGATATTCCCAAAGTCACCTGTATATTTAGAATTATATTTTTATTCTGTACTGTCTACATTCCCCGAGTTCTGAGTCACAGGAATTTCCCCAATTCATCTATCACATCCAGGCTCCCCAGTCACCTCCCTCCAGCAGGTGTGACCTGTGGGACCCCTCCTTGCTTCTGGCCTGTTGTGAACTGGCTGCCATCTAAGATTAACAAGTACCTACCGACCACCTCTTGGGGGAGGGGAGGGGTCTGGCGGGGACCCAGCGACAGTGATCTCAGCAGGGTCTAGACTGCTGGCAGTTCAATCAAAGCACCTGATAGCAGAGGAGTCAGTGGAAAGGAATGTGAGGTCACCTTGCCCTGTGGTTTGCAGCCTGTGTGTCTCAGAGACCTGAAGTTTCCTCCGAGCCTCTGGCAGCCGAGGGGCCGGGGAGGCAGAAACAGATGCGCCCAGCCCCGCTCCACCGCAGTGGGTTCACCTCTGATTTATTTACTTCCCAGCTGCTGCAAAAGTTTCTGCTGGCAGAGTCTGTTGGCTGAAAAGAAAAGAAAAGAGCTTGAAAGCCACCAATTTCACCTCACCCTTTCCTTTTACAGATAAGGAAACTGTACTTCATACTTCAAAAGCCTCAGAATGATTCCTGTACCCTTGAGACAGCAAGTCCACTTTCAGGTAAGTTATCCTAAGGAAGTAATCGTGGATTTGTGGAAGCTTCAAGAATGTTCACCATAGTATGACTTTAAATGGAAAATTGGGAACCCTAGCAAGAAAGGAGTAGTTGAACAAGTACTGGCACATCTCCAAACATGGAATATGGGGAAGTCCCATCTATCACAGAAGGAAATTACTTACGTGGAAAAAGTGATCAAGATATACTGCTAAATGGAACACACACACACACACACACACACACACACACACACGTTCAGCCTCTAATATCTCCATTTGTGTCATAGGAGGACTTTCTGGGAGCCTCTAAATGGGGCATCATTGTCCCATGATCATCTATAGTTGACCTGTGGCATGCACCTGTCCCTTCCCTCCCCTCCCAGCCCTCTCTCATGCACAACCTCTGCCACTGCCACCAAAGAACGAGCGTGTCCCTACCACACTGTCCTCGCCAGCTGCCCCCATGCTTCCATCCCCAGTGCATGGGAAATCTGCTGGGTTCTTGACTAGAGAGTTAACTCTGAGCCACATTTTTTTCCTGGTCCTAGAGCAGGTCCATGGGCCCAGAGGCACAGAGTCTTTTCTACATAGTTCCATCCATTTCTGGTCATCACTGCCTCTCCAGCAGGTCTCAAGTCCAGTACTCCAGCCAGAACTAGAATAGACCTCACCAAACCTTCCATTCTCCCCTTCTGCTTTTTCTTTTCTCCCACAAAACAGCAAAAAAACCCACTTCTCCCTATTCCTGATATCGTAACAATAACCATTTGCGTGTACATAAGTGCAGACAAACAGCAGAATGTGTTTTGAGGGTGGGAAGGTGTGATAGAAGAGTGGACCCCCCCCCGAAATGTCCATGACCTAATTCCTGGAACCTGTCAGTCTGTTACCTTACATGGCAAAAGGGATTTTGCAGGTAGACATGAGAGATCTAGAGATGGGGAGGTTATCCTGGTAGGCGTAGTGTGGGCACAAGGGTCCTCGTAAAACGAGGCAAGAGGGACAAAGTCAGAAAAAGGTGATCTGGCAATGAAGTAAGATCGGAGTGCTGAGCTGTGAAGATGGAGGATGTGTCCACAAGCCAAGGAGTGCCAGCAGCTTCTAGAAGCTGGGAAGGTTAAGGAAACGGATTCTCCCCTGGGGCCTCCAGAAGGAACATGTCAACATGCGATTTTAGCCCATGAGACTCAACTCAGACTTGTGACCTGCTCAATGGTGAGGTTATAAATTTGTGTCACTTTAAGTCCCTAAATTTGGAGTAACTGTTAGATCAGCAGTAGGAAATGAACATTGGAGCTTCAGGAAGACGGCCGCCATGCCGGGAATAGCCGCCAAACTAGCCGACGGTATATGGTCAGGCCAGAGTAAGAACATTTTTTCCTTATCTGTATTTCACATCTTTACTAAGATGAACACACATAACTTTTGTAATAAAAAAATGAAAAGTTGCTGTCTTCAAAGCGAGATGTCTGATGACCCATTGCCTGACCGTCCTGGCAGGGAGGTGGCCCCGGGGTCAGCTGTTGGCCGCAGTGGGGAGGGGGAGAGTTAAGGGGAGGTCCTGCCTACAGCCTGCTCCGTCTCTAACACCCCTTGATCTACCCAGGGCAACAATTCCAGGAACTCCTGGGAGATGGCTAAAACAGCACTGCAGAGCACAGTGAGCTGAGAGGATGAATTTAGAAGTGAGCAGGCACAGAAAGGAAAAAGAAAGAAAACTGAGGGGAAAAAATTCCACGAGGGGAAAAAAAAGAAAAATTAAAATATGACATGAAAGTGAATCCTCAGACACTTTCGAATCTATATGAAGGAGGCAGATAGAGCAAAGGTCAATCCACTGGCTAGGCCGAGCAAATGCATGGCGTGGAGGGATATTTGCAGCACCTTCTTTCAGCAAATTCATTGGGGTTCCTCCCATCAGGACATCCATCCAGGCCCTCCCAAGAAGTAGCCCTTCCTGCTGGTTTTTCTTAGCCCTTTCTTTCCCACTAAACTATATCTGTCATATTCTAAAAGAACTGTCAAACATTTAAGTCAATGTCATAGGGCAGAAAGGAACGTGGTACATTCTAGAACCAGCTCTGCCCAATAGAAACGCAATGCAAACCATATATGTCATTATTAATCTGCTGGTGGTCACATTTAAGAAATAAATAGATGAAACCAATTTTTATAACATATTTTATTTAACTCAGTTAGCCAAAATATTATTTCAACACATCAACATTAAAATCATGCTAATGAGATATTTTACATTCCATATTTTATGCTAAGCCTTCAGGATTTGATGTATGTTTTGCACTTAAAGGACATCTCAGAGGCGCCTGGCTGGCTCAGTCAGTACAGCATGCAACTCTTGATCTCAGGGCTGTGAGTTCAGGCCCCACATTGGGTGCAGAGATGACATGAAAAAAATTTTTTTTTTAGGTAAAGACACCTCAGTTTGGACTAGCCACATTTCAAGTGCTTACCAGCTACATCTGGCTAATAGCTACTGTATGTAAATGCAGGTCTAGATTAAAAGAAATTAAAGAGATATAATGACCAAGGCCAGTGAGTGATTCTAGTCTGGATCCTACTTCTAGAGAAAAGAGCTGTAAAAGACATTTTTAGGGGAATTGAGAACATTTGAACCGGAACTAGACAACTGAGGAAAAAAGGGACTATAGACTAGTTATTAGATATTATTATAGAATTATTGTTGTTTTAAATGAAAATTATGGGTATATGGGGTGTGTCCTTATACTTAGGGGATTTAGGCTGATGTGTTTAGGGGTAAAGTATCACGATATCTACAAATTATTTTTAGTTTTTATTTATTTATTTTTAAAGATTTATTTATTTGAGAGACAGAAAGAAAGAAAGCACGAGTAGGGGGCGGGTGCAGAGGGAGAGGGAGAAGCAGACTACCCTCTAAGCAGGGAGCCCGACACGGGGCTCGATCCCAGGACCCAGAGATCATGACCTGAGCAGAAGCAGACACTTAACGGACTGACCCACCCAGGTGCCACTACCAATTATTTTTTAAAAGAAAGAAGCAAAGAGGGCAAACTGTTAATAGTCGTAAAGACCAGGCAGAAGGTAGATGGATGTTCCATGTACTGTTCTTTCAACTTCTCTCTCTTTCTGAAATTCATTATAAAAACTTGGGGAAAACACATCCACACACATCTGCTCTAGAATGTGTTCTAAACAGGGACAATTTATCTGTTGAAGGCCATTAATCTGCTGAACTAATTGTGCTAAAATATTTTTTAGGGTAGAATATTTTATGGAGGAAGCAGCCTGGTTAGTAGTAAAAACACTTAATGTGAAGACAAAAGATCGAGATCCAGTCCCAGGTTTCCCATTTACTCATTCTCTAACTTGAGTAGCGCTATTTTAGAAGGCTTCAATTCATACACATACCATATGTATTTGGCTCTTTCAATAGGAATTCCAGGCCTTGGAGCCAATGAGTGAGGAAGGTACTTTTTTTTTGGAGGAACCCCGATGATATCATTTTGTTATGTGTCCACTTGGTTCATGATGCTGGCATCCTGGAAAGAGAAAGTTTTGCCGAAGCCTCTGTCTCCAGCCACATGGTCCTAAGCTATGGCAGCAGAGCCTCTGGCTAGCCTGGTGGCACGCCGTTGCTGCACCGGCAGGAGATGGATGGGCAGGCTGGCTTAACCGAGAGCTGGAAGTGGCCATGAAACTATGAAATGACAAATTATATCTGGAAGTAGAAGTATTCAAATAATGTGGGAAAGGGTCATCCCTGTGGACAAAGAACACCAGACAGCCACAAAAATAATCTGTTTTGGAATAGTGTCCATTCATCCTCAGAATACCATAGTCAGTGTAAGATAAAGATGAAGCAGGTATGTGGTGTCCACATCTGTCATTTTAAATCAGCCTCAGAGGAATGAGGCAATTTGCCAGCATCAAAGAAAGAAGGAAAAATAAGAAAGATTCTACTAACTACAACAAAAGTTCTCAGAGAAGTTTTGCATGTCTGTGTTCTCCCTAAAAATTGGTTGAATTGGGTTTTTTTCCTCATTGCCAGAGTCAGGAATATAATACAGGCCTCTTATTCTCAGTGACAAACCTCAAAACTCATTTATTATCCCCAAACATAGACCCTATGCAAATGGAGAAGTAACTATTTCAGAAATTCTATTCTGGTGGGTTCCATTTTTTATTCCGTCAAGGATCTTAATACTTCTGATGAAGTTACATGTGCCTCTAACCTCCCTCCATGTTTTTTCTACGCTGCAAAGTCTCTCTTTTACTTAACTTCAAATTTTTGAGATGATTTCTTTCCTCTTTTCTGTGGGTAACTTCGATTGCCTTTGTTCCCTTCCCTGGGTCTGCTCCATTAAGCGCCTTCAGGACCGAACATCTGTCACCATAGCACACACACACCTGCGTGGGTGCACACCTTTACACACACACACACACACATGCACGCACCTGAAGAGACTCGTGCATTTGAAGACCACACTCAAATCCCAGAGGTTGAGACTGCCCTCAGAAATCATGATTCATTCTGTCCCTCCAAACCTTATAACATTATGACATCTGGTTAAACTTCTCAAGTTTGGACCAATTGATGTAAAGAAGGCCAATGCCTTATTTAAAAAAAAGTCTCATCTATAGAATATCTTTAAGGATATGGAGTTTTGTGTTATTTCTATTTTTTAACTTCACAGGACATATTAATTGAAAATCCTTTTAGAATGTTGCTCAGTCTACTTTGTTCAACTTCCCTGTAATTAGTAGCCACAACTTTAAAAAGTATTTGGATCTTCAAAGAGTTTTCTTCTTAGCAGTTGAGCTCTTTGCTCCTACAATCATATACTTAGGCTTAATAAACAGTTTCTTCATACGAATGTTTTTTAAAATAGTAAGCTTCATCTCCTACCTCTGGAATGACTAATCTCTAAAAGGAGTGAGTGTGGATTAATGGTGTTTAACTGTACCACGTATCTAACTGGAGAGCGTGGAGTTCAGTCAAGATTAAGTGAGAAGGAAGTTATCCCAGATGTTACTAAGTACAGCGCTGCTGGGCAGACCAGGATTTCAGGAGTGACCCGTCTGGTGCGCAAAGCAAAGAAACAAACCATTGAACTAACAACCTAACAACGTTTACTTAAAAGCTAAGGAAAACTCTACAAAACTCAAAGTCTGATGGCCCCTGACCTCTTTGGAAACTAGTTTTAGGCTGTCTTGGCTGGTGCATCTCCAAAGAAGGAGAGGGAAGAGGGGTGTACCTCTGAGACCTTCTGGCCCCTCCAGAAATTCATCAGATTTCTGATCAATGTTCTTAGGGATTTTTTTCTCAGCAAAACAAGCTATGAAATTCCACAGATTTTTGACATTTATGTTCATAGTCTGAATGCATGCTTCCAGTTTATATAGACAAGTCCCTGTGAAAAAACCAAAAATGGCATATTCAAGATCAGAACGAGAATTGCTCTTAGACATTGAGCTGAGTACTTGCTTCCCTTAACTATGGGAACAGGTGCAGCCCAGAGCAAGGGCTATAGCAGGGATGGTTTCCAGGGTATAGACAATCTTGATATGTCATTTTATTTTTTATTACATGGATTTCTGTATTTTTACATGAAACAACTCAGCAGAAAAGGAGCATATAAAAATAAAATTGTATGATGCAGATCAATTATGAAGGTTAACAGACTTTTCAAATAATACCTGCTAGTAACTAAAAATAAGATGAACAAAGGCAGAGACCAAAGATTTACCACCTGTGACTTGATCTTTTCAAGAAAGACTCAATGCTGTTTTGGTCAAGGGGCCAAGTTAGACTTTGAAGGCACGGCGCAATTCTCAATTTGTTAATGACTCACCCTGCAGCCCAAGACAAGTCACTTATCTCTGTGCCTTGGGAAGGACTCTTGTGAATAATAAAGACACAAAAATGGAAAGTCCGCTGTGAACCAAGAGACACCACCCATCTACTGAAATCCCGGGAAAAATTCAGGAAGGTTTGGGATTCCCCACCCCTCAGCCCTGAGAGCCTAGAACTGCTCTGTGTCAGGTAGTCTCCAGTCATGAAGACTGAGTCTAGTGTGTTTCCAGAGGACCCCCACAACCCTAAATCTCCCCCAGAAAACCAGTCCATCTTTCAATGTCCATAGGGTTTGGAGGTGTCAGAGTGCTGGGCCTTCCAGCCATACCAAGAACAGGATTCATCTCCTAAGGTCAATGTTACAACTGATAAGACCCTCCTGAGTCCTCCGGATCAGCCCTGGCTCAGATCTCTGAGTTAAACCTCCTTAAGAAACATCTAGACTTCAATAGCTTTCCAAAGGAGTTTTTAAAAAAGGGGGGGGGAGAAGGAGCCTGGTAAACTGGCAGCCATTTCCCTGAGTTCTATTCTTTTTTGGGATCCTGTTGTGCTTGGTACGTACCTGTGACTATAGGCATGTCCCTCATGAAGCACAAGGTGAGAATCGGGGCAGAGAAGACAAGAGAGGGTTATCTGTTTCTTCCCCATCCAGATGAAATTTACGCAAAACAAGGGGCACCTCCGATCTGTAAGTGGCGGCTGGCCTGCCCATCAAAGTGCAGTGCGCTTGGTTGACCAGCCTTGGTTGAGGGAGGATGAAACCCTGAATACCAGGGACCGAAAGATTGCTTCAGACCATCTTTTGAAAGCCTAATTTCTTTAGCTGTCCTCCTATTCATGTCAGTCCGCAAAGACTTAGCGTTCAGGTAAAGCTGCACCTGCCGAACACCTGGGGCCTTGACGCTGTGAGTCAGAAGTCGTCCCCCACTCTCAGAAGCCTGTCGTAGGTTTGGGATATATGACCCTAGTAAAGTTGTGGCATAAAAAATATGAAGACTGCTGTCAGTCTCGGGCAGCTCAGTCCCCTGTCTCCAAGTGACAAGGGCAAGAACATAAGTCTGAGTCGAGGAAAAACCTTTCCCCACAGCATGAAAGAGGATGGGACACAGTTATTTTTCAGGAACCTGGACCGATCACGATTTTTTGTAGCAGAAGCTAGAAAGTAGGTGAGCCGTCCTACTGGGTGCATTTCCACGTCTTTCCTTACGTCTAGCCCCCGTTAAAGGTTCGTGTTACAGGTATCCTGAGGAGGTGGTCATCTGACTCCTCCTGTGTGTACCCCTTGTTTGCAAGAACAGGATTGGTACGCGCTCCGGGGCTGGCAGAAATGCCAGACAGCACACGAAGTAGAAATAAAAAATGGTCCTCAAAGGTCCTGGAAGAGTACAAGGAAGTGCAGGGCACTAATGGAATAGCAAGAAAAAGCGTTCGTGTGTCACCTCTGAGTCTTCCAGAGAAGCTGGGGACCAGGAAGAAAAGCAGCACCGCTGAGACAGAAATTTCTAGCATGTGATTTGCCTGAGTTGAGAGCAAGGAAGTGAGGGACGCTTTTTCTCAGGACCGGGTCTGTATCAGAAGCTGTAAGTGGGATGGGTATGGCAACAAGGTTGGAAGATACTGAGAACACTGGCTTTCTGGAATGCTCCAGGAAAGGGGGGTCCAGGCTAGGCACTTGAGGACTGGACAAAATAATCCAAAACCCAGAAAAGTCTACATCAGTCTTCATCCTAACTTAGCATGTTGGAACAAATACCTATATTTATACTGGCACCCCCGAAGGATATTCACACTGGTTGAGAGTAGTAATGTTGGAATGCAATTCCATTTATAGCTCAGTCGGGAAAACTTAAAAAAGAAAGTGTGACGACAGCTAAAACTCTTTTCACGTAAATAAACAAACAAATCAAACCTTTGGGGTTATAGCAAGAAAGCCCTAATGAATAATGCTTCAATCACTTGATCTAATAATCCCCCATTTCTTCAAGAGAAGATCAAAGCCTCTAAAAACAAAAAGGAATCATGGAGAAGAGACCATAGTGGGAACAATGTTTTAGCCCAATCTGTTCGGGAACCATTCACATGTATAGACCCACACACTCAAGAGCTATGGTACCTGTCACGTGAGAACCGATGCAAAAAGGTTACCAGCATATTAGTAGCACATTCACAAGGCCTAGACTTTCCTTTTGCAGATAACCTACGTTGAAACCTTGGGGTAGTGTCTGAAGAAGGCTTAAGTCAGTGGCTCTCCCTCCCTACATCAATGGCCAACTCTTTTTTAGGGACAGTTCTAGCTTGCGCTGGACCAGGGAGCGGCTATAACCAGACCAAAATTCTGATCCCTGTGACGCTCCGGTTTGTAACTTGTGGTTGGTAAGACAGCTGAAAAGTAGCACTTCACTGAGACCCTCGACAATGTGGTTAGCACTGGTTCCCCATCCGGAATTTCGTAGCGGGTAATCGCCGACAAACTCAACTGTTCTGGGGTGCAAAATCTACCAAGTTGTGAGTGGGCAGTGTGGTAAATGGTGATAAACTCCAGAATCACACTGACTTGAAACCAGACCCACCTTCCACTAGCCATGCATCCCTGGGTGAATTACATAACCTTCTGAGCCTTAAATCCCCATTGAGAAGGTGGGGACAACAAAGGTAAATCATAAAGGTCTTTTTGTGAGGATGAAATAAAATAATGTATATTGTTGGCATAGGGATTGATGGGTAGGAAGTACTCGCCATGTTGGTTCATAATAATCATCATTAGGCATTTAGGGTAAACGGAAAAGTAAAAAGCATTCTACAAGATCCTCAGATCTGTCCCAGCATAGTTTAACATGTCAGTTAGCCCTTTTTTTGTCTGCTTGTTTGTTTCTGCCTCCTACCAATTGTGCCCAGGGTGGAGCCTACTTTCTGCAGTAGCTCAAAGCTGTCAGGCCCTTTCTGGCTGAGCCTCAGCTACAAGAGCCCCAAGTTCAAGTCTGACTTGGAAGCAATAGGTACTTACTTTCTGGTATAGGACAAACATTCCTTAGCCGCTAAGCCAGTTGGTCGGTAAGTACTACTGTTGTGGTCCTTCTAGCCTGGACCCCCTGGCCTTGAATGACCCTTCGGAGCCCCTCGTTTTACCTCTCCTCTCCAGGCAAGCCTTCGCTTTCCATCCCATTTCTCACTTTACTGCTCTGCAGGTAATCTTTCCCGTGCCTCCCTACTGCACGTCCAAAAGGAACAGAGGGAGCTCCTCCTAAAGCTTGCTCTGTCCCTTATTTTACACCAACATTTTTCAACAGCCGGAAGCCACTGACTGTCCTCGAGCCAAGAAAGAGCTTCTGTCTTTCATGAAGACAGCCTAACTCCCAGGGCAGACTAACCCAGGAGCAGCAAGTGCCTAGAGCCCACAGTGCTGAGGCCCATGAAAATGTTTTAATTTCTTTCAAAATTTGAAGGAAAAAAATTGATAAGAATGAATATATAATAACAAATCCAGCCTGGACTATATTTATATTTATGCTAGTACAATCATAAAATACATTTTTTTAAAGATTTTATTTATTCATTTCAAAGAGAGAAACAGGGAGCACAAGCAGGGGGAAGGGCAGAGGGAGAAGGAGAAGCAGGCTCCCAGCTGACTCGGGGTTCAATCCCAGGACCCTGAGACCATGACCTGAGCCGACGGCAGATGCTTAACCATCTGAGCCACCCAGGACCCCCATAAAATACATTTTTAAAGTATATTTTTGTGGAGGAAGGGGCCCACAAATATCAAAATATGGCCCCTAATATGGGGAAGGCCTGATGCAAAATCATCCACCACCCATCCCCACCTCCTCCTCAACCCATCACCTCCCTCTGGCTGGAACAGGACAAAAGTTGTAATGACTCATTTTTAAGAGGACTTTCTAAACAACTGCCAACATTGATTATACGTAACTTGTCTCTATCCATCTTAAGTCTAACCCAGATTCCTCCCCCTATGCCCCCGGCCAAATACAAACTTCTGACGTCAAACCAGTTCCACTCCAGTGGGATCACACCTGCCTGGGCCAAATGAAGGTCCAGCATGGGGTAACCTTTCTCAAGGAGCAAAGCCTCACTTCTGGGATACTAGAAAAATCACACCTAAATGGGTGCTGACTGGATTTATCACAACATATGGCAGTGGTTTTCACTGATTAATTTGAACTCAATTAAGCTGAACACCCGGTTGACGAAGTTGGTTGGCAATGAGGTCTCTATCCCTACTTATGAAGCCATAATGCAGGCTTCTCCAGCTGCACACTTGGTTCAAAGTATCCTCAGTTTGATGCAAGGTACAGGAAAAAAAAAAGCAATATGAAACAAAAGAGACGGTTTTCTTTTACAGTAAATTTTGGCCATGATTTGGATGGATGCTGGGAAATTTCTTTGACCAAAATGTTCGAGTCAGTTGCCAATTAGGCATAGGGGCAGATCAATCTCGATCAATACTTGCAGGAAACTTAAGCTTTGAGGGGCGCCTGGGTGGCACAGCAGTTGAGCATCTGCCTTCGGCTCAGGGCGTGATCCCGTCGTGATGGGATCGAGCCCCACATCGGGCTCCTCCGCTATGAGCCTGCTTCTTCCTCTCCCACTCCCCCTGCTTGTTTCCCTCTCTCGCTGGCTGTCTCTATCTCTGTCAAATAAATAAATAAAATCTTAAAAAAAAAAAACTTAAGCTTTGAGCTTTGTGTTTTAGTCAGTGCATTTCTAATTGTCATGATGCTCTCCTGGGTGTGACTCTGTTATTCATGAAACACTGAGTCTGCACTCAGGGAACGCAATTACCCGCAAGGTCAAAGATACACCTTCTTCGTGGGGCCGACAGAGCCTCACTTCCTACTTCCAAAACCAGAGGAACACAGGAGACGAGTAGTCTGTCTCAGTTTGTACTTTCCTAAGACTGCTCTCTGCCCAGAGGAGTTTCACTCTATTCCCACAACAAAGAATCAGACTGGATAAAGAGATACCCCCCACACTGGGGAGGGGAGACTGAGCTTTGGTAGGAGCAGTGGGGTTGGTTGTCAAGAACCCCACCTATCTCTTGTAAGTTGTGTGTGAAAGAAGTTACATTAGTATTTCCTAAATATGAGCGAAGTAGAACCCCTTTTAAAGGGAAAAAATTTTTCTTTTAGGTTCTTAACTGTGTCTGCAGATGATCCCAGTGTGAAAAGCACTCACCCCCATTAATGTACAATGATTTTCTCCACTGCTCACATGCATCTATTAATAATCAGGCTTTTTCATTTCAATACTATACTTATTACAGTACATGACAGTACTTTTGTGAGTGCATATTAAACAGTTTTTGTACCCAGAAAACCACATCCTTTGACTGGTCCAGGCCATTTGAATCTTTCTATGAACGGTTTTTTTCCATCTTTTGCCCATTTGTCTTTGTACGCGTTAAATTATTAAGTAGCATTAATGAGGGTATGGTGCTGGGTGCACAATAGGGGTTTTAAAAATAGTGGTTGCATTACAAAACTAGATTTAGCATTTCAGTTATTGCCCTTCTGTTTGCAATGCCGGCCTTTTGAAAAGGAGCCCAGTGTTGGGTTTTAATTAACTCGGTCCTTTTTCAACAGTTCATTTCAAGCACCCAAAGGCAGACTTGAAGAGTGGTGTTAATTAAATCACGTCTAAAGTGGAGGGGATTTTAAGAGCTCATGGGGAGCTCTTCAAGGTGTGAAGCCTCTCAGATTCTGCCAAGGCAATAAGATTAAATCAGACTTGAAAACCTTATTTATGCATTGGCAGGGAGAATCAGAGTAAGTTCCCGAGTGTCGAGTGTCGTAGTTCAGCAAACCTCTCGCTCTCCCTTCTCCTCACTTCCACATCTTCCTTTTCTCTGAAAGACTCTCCCCTCCCCCTCTCCCCTCTCCCTTCCTCCCCTCCACACCCCTCCCCTTCCCTCCCCGCCTCCTCTCTTCTCCTCCCCCATCCTCCCCTCCCCTCTCTGTTCTGCTCACTATTCATCTTACCTTTTGCATACTAACCCAGACCTCACTTCCTCTGAGCTGGCTCCCTATCAGTCAAGAGCTATGGTACTGTCCCTTTGGTGTGATCGCTCGGCCCTTACTAGGTTCTCAAAGCATTCAGTTGGGTATGCCCACAACTTGGCACAGAGTCGTCGCTCAAAATATATCCTCAATGGTTACTGCGTGCTAGGCATAGGCCATGCCATATCATCCTTTAGCAAAGTCCCCTGAGGTAGGCCTTGTTTGTGTCCATTTTTCCAGACAGGAAAACTGAGGCTTAGAGAAGTTAACTTGCTCCGGGTCACATTAGCAGGAGGCATGAGGGCTGAAACGCAAAATCAGTTGAACTCCAGACCTTGTACTTTTAACTACTGTGCCATTCTGCCTCCCAAGTATTTGTGGAAAACATACTGTTCGATTTTTTTTTTATCATAAACTTGAACAAAACAGATTCACTGGCAACTCACCTTTGCTGGCCCCAGCCTCTGGTTTTTTAAAGCCATGCAGGTCAGAATCAGAAAGTGCGTGCTCTGCCAGAATGATTCAAAATAGGATTTATTTATTAAATAGGTGCTTGCACCTAATACAAAAATTAAAGTCATGAAAGGAGAAACAATGAAGATTCCCGCCCCCCACAGGCGGAGCCAGCCAGTTCCCTTTTCCAGAGGTAAATACCAAGATCTGTTGTGATCATGACAGGTAGGCCGAGGAGCTGCATTTCGTAAACTATGATCCCAACCCAGTAATGGATCAATTTCGTGGGTCCTGACCAGAATTCATTTTGTAATGTCATTAAGAAATATACATATCTGAAAGGATTGTGTTTCACGCAGCTTGTGTTTCGGTTTCACGTGTGGCGTCAGTGTACATCCGAGTCACACTCTGTCTCAGGAGGTAATGTTCAAAGCAATTTGGAAAGCCACTGGCCTGGTTGACCTAGAAATTGGAAATTATGAAGGCCACTTCCACGAGAACCTTCATTCCTCCCCTCTCATGAGTTACTTTGGAACTCAGCGACCTAGTGACCCCATTAAAGCAGAAGTCCCATTCCTCCTCTGTTCAAAGCCCTTCAGGGGCACCCATCTGAGGAGAGTAAAAGCCATGAGACAACAGGGATCTCTATTTGTTTGTTCTGTTAGCAGCCTAAAAAAAGTCCAAAGTCAAAAATATGGGCTGTGTGATATAAATAAAGCTGACTCTGTGGGGGAGGGGCTCTGGCAAGCGTCCTTCAAAGCAGCTGAAATTAAGAACGGATATTCGCAATTAGGGTCTGTATCTGAGATGAGCTATCTTACAATATAATTATAGGACATTCATGAAATCCCCTTTGGAGAATTCGGGGGGGGG